>NC_139451.1:13226684-13229184 GCF_963924565.1 Ascidiella aspersa
GGCCTTTCCACGTTCACATCGGGGCGAAATTTTTTATGTTTTTCGACAGTCCTTTGCAATTTTTTCGATCTCTCTTTTCGACACTTTTTTGCCGCGCGGCGGGCCTTTGCACGTTCACATCGGGGCGAAATTTTTTATGTTTGTCGACAGTCCTTTGCAATTTTTTCGATTTTTCTTTTCGACACTTTTTTGCCGCGCGGCGGGCCTTTCCACGTTCACATAGAGGGCAGGTCTTTATTTTTTTGTGACTGTCCTTTACAATTTTTTTTTCGCGCACTCGGGCTTTAGCATATTTCCGCCCAGCGAGCAAGAGCATATTTAGGCCGCGGGAGCATGAGCCTGTTTAGGCCGCGCGAGCTTTGAATATATTTCGGCCGCGGGAGCATGAGCCTGTTTAGGCTGCGCGAGCAGTGAGTACATTTCGGCCGCGGGAGCATGAGCCTGTTTAGGCCGCGCGAGCATTGAATACATGTCGGCCGCGCGAACATTGAACATATTTCGGCCGCGCGCGCGAGCAAGAGCCTGTATAGGCCGCGCGAGTATTGAGTACATTTCGGCCGCGCGAGCATGAGCCTGTTTAGGCCGCGCGAACATTGAACATATTTCGGCCGCGCGCGCGAGCAAGCGCCTGTATAGGCCGCGCGAGCGTGTGATATGCCTCGCAATAGTTCAACACCTGGCGCAATCGTGCACCTTTTTTTTACGTTAGAATTTCAAACGGAAGACCCCAGGGACAACACTCATCTTTGCTATACTTGTGGGAGCTGACAAGCTTCGACAAGTAAAGAATCGGTGAAAAGGCGATTGGCTCGCTGGGCAGATGTTGCTGCTGCGCGAAGAGCCGAGTGTCAGTTTGTCGGGTTCTGAGCGGTCGCTTCGGCGAAGTTGTCTGGCGTGCGTTGCGCTCGCGCCGGTGTTGGCGACGTGGCGGTCGAAAGGCCTGCCGACGAAGTCTTACTCCGGCGGGTGCGACGGGCGGTGACGGTTTTCTGAGTTCGGGCAGCCGAGCAAAGAACGAAATTTTAACGGAGAGAAGCCTTCGGGTTTCGCATCGACCGAGCGACGGCGCCGCATCAGCGGCGCCTCCTTCGTCGGCCTTTCGGGGCTACGCTAAAGTAGCTACCTGGTTGATCCTGCCAGTAGTCATATGCTTGTCTCAAAGATTAAGCCATGCAAGTCTAAGTACGAGCTCTCGTACAGTGAAACTGCGAATGGCTCATTAAATCAGTTATGGTTCATTTGATCGTACGTTTTACGTGGTTAACTGTGGAAATGCTAGAGCTAATACATGCGTGAAGCGCCGACCTCGCGGGAGGCGTGCTTTTATCAGACCAAAAACCGACCGGCTTCGGCCCGCAACCTTTGGTGACTCTGGATAACTTTGCGGATCGCACGGTCTCGCACCGGCGACGGATCATTCAAGTGTCTGCCCTATCAACTTTCGTCGGTACGGTACTGGCCTACCGAGGTTCTTACGGGTAACGGAGAATCAGGGTTCGATTCCGGAGAGGGAGCCTGAGAAACGGCTACCACATCCAAGGAAGGCAGCAGGCGCGCAAATTACCCATTCCCGACGCGGGGAGGTAGTGACGAAAAATAACAATACAGGACTCTAAACGAGGCCCTGTAATTGGAATGAGTACACTTTAAAACCTTTAACGAGTATCCATTGGAGGGCAAGTCTGGTGCCAGCAGCCGCGGTAATTCCAGCTCCAAAAGTGTATATTTAAGTTGTTGCGGTTAAAAAGCTCGTAGTTGGATTTTGGGCGCAGGCGGCCGGTCCGTCGCAAGGCGTGTACTGGCCGTCCTGGCCTCACCTCCGGTTCTCCGCCGGTGCCCTTGACTGAGTGTCGGCGGCGGCCGGAACGTTTACTTTGAAAAAATTAGAGTGTTCAAAGCAGGCGATTCGCCTGAATAATGGTGCATGGAATAATGGAATAGGACCTCGGTTCTATTTTGTTGGTTTTCGGAGCGCGAGGTAATGATTAAGAGGGACAGACGGGGGCATTCGTACTGTGCCGTTAGAGGTGAAATTCTTGGATCGGCGCAAGACGAACGACTGCGAAAGCATTTGCCAAGAATGTTTTCTTTAATCAAGAGCGAAAGTCAGAGGTTCGAAGACGATCAGATACCGTCCTAGTTCTGACTATAAACGATGCCAACTAGCGATCGGGGGGCGTTAGTTTTACGACCTCTCCGGCAGCTTGCGGGAAACCAAAGTCTTTGGGTTCCGGGGGAAGTATGGTTGCAAAGCTGAAACTTAAAGGAATTGACGGAAGGGCACCACCAGGAGTGGAGCCTGCGGCTTAATTTGACTCAACACGGGAAATCTCACCCGGCCCGGACACAGTGAGGATTGACAGATTGAGAGCTCTTTCTTGATTCTGTGGGTGGTGGTGCATGGCCGTTCTTAGTTGGTGGAGCGATTTGTCTGGTTAATTCCGATAACGAACGAGACTCTGGCTTGCTAACTAGTTACGCGACCCAATCGGTCGGCGTC
>NC_139451.1:13236684-13239707 GCF_963924565.1 Ascidiella aspersa
CAGCATGTGCTCGCCTTGGCCGACAGGTCTGGGTAACCCGCTGAACCCCGGTCGTGCTAGGGATAGGGAATTGCAATTATTTCCCTTGAACGAGGAATTCCCAGTAAGCGCGAGTCATTAGCTCGCGTTGATTACGTCCCTGCCCTTTGTACACACCGCCCGTCGCTACTACCGATTGAATGGTTTAGTGAGGTCCTCCGATTGGACCTGGCGCGGCCGGCAACGGTCGAGCCGGCGTCCGAGAAGACGATCTAACTTGATCATTTAGAGGAAGTAAAAGTCGTAACAAGGTTTCCGTAGGTGAACCTGCGGAAGGATCATTAACGGTCTCGCAAACGCTTCGGCGAACGCGAAACTCGGACAAGCGAGAGAAAAAGTCTTTGCTACCCGGCGCCCGACCCGCGAGGAGCGGCGCGCCGGCCGGCGATTCGGTCACCCGGTAATGTTTGCGCGTCGAGTGCCGCGGTGCCGCGCGCTCCGGCTTCAAGCGTCGGCCTGGCCGACCGCTCGGCGCGGTCTATTTTGTCACCCTATAGTGCGAGGCACTGTGCGAGCGAAACAATCGTGGATGGCTCTTGGCGGTGGATCACTCGGCTCGTGAGTCGATGAAGGACGCAGCTAGCTGCGTGAATTAGTGTGAATTGCAGGACACATTGAGCATCGACGTTCTGAACGCAAATTGCGGCCTCGGGTCAATCCCGGGGCCGCGCCCGCCTCAGGGTCGCGTTGCAAACGTTCCGCGCGGGGATTTCTCCGCGCGGCTGCTGCGGCGTCGGACGCGCGAGCGCCCGTCCCGCTCAAGACAGCACGGCACGATGCGCGACGATCGCGACCAGAATCCCGCGCGGCGGCGGCGAGTCGACCTCGAAGAGGCCAACGGCTGGCGGCTCAAGGGCGGGAATCGAGGTGCGCGGCGGCGCGCGGCGCCGACGGCGAGCGCGGAACGGGAAGAATAGTCCCGGTCCTTACTTTCGGCCTGAGGTCGGACGAGGCTACCCGCTGAATTTAAGCATATTACTAAGCGGAGGAAAAGAAACTAACGAGGATTCCCTCAGTAACGGCGAGTGAAGCGGGATGTGCCCATCGCCGAATCCGCGCGCTTTTGGAGTGCGCGGAATTGTGGCGTACGGAATTCGTCACGGCGCGCTTCGCCGGTCGCCCGCGTCCTTCTGATCGAGGCCTTTTCCCAGAGCGGGTGTCAGGCCCATGGCGGCGACAGGCGGGCGCGCTACGGCGTCTTCCCAGAGTCGGGTTGTTTGGGAATGCAGCCCAAAGCGGGTGGTAAACTCCATCTAAGGCTAAATACGGTCACGAGACCGATAGCGAACAAGTACCGTGAGGGAAAGTTGAAAAGCACTTTGAAGAGAGAGTTAAAGAGTACGTGAAACCGTCGAGAGGCAAACGGGAGGGCCTGTCGGGTCGCCCGGTCGCTTTCAGCCGGCCCCCTGTCGGCGACGTTGTCGTGCGGACCCTCACGGGCCGCCGGCGGCGCCGCCCGATCGGGGACCAGCGCACTAGCGCCGGGCGAAGGCCGCGACCGTCTGGACGGCGGCGAGAAGGCCGCGCGCAAGGTAACCCGGCCTCGGTCGGGTACTATAGGCGCGCGTGTCCGTCGGCCCGCCGTTCGGGCGAGGAGAGATCGCCGCGTCTGCCCTTCGGGGCCGAGCGCCCGGTGCCGGCTGGGGCGTCGTGGGTCGGGGACTGTTCTCAGTGCCCAGCCTCTTCGTCTCGGTCGCGCTTCCGGTGTCGTTTCGCGAGGCGCACGGGGTCCGCGGCTGAAGTCAGCCACCTTCCCGACCCGTCTTGAAACACGGACCAAGGAGTCTAACGTGAGCGCGAGCCACGGGGCAGTACGAAACCCATGGGCGCAGTGAAAGTGAATGTCGGCGCGGTCCGGCGGAGGTGAGACGTCGTCGTTCGCGGCGGCCGCATCACCGGCCGATCTCGTCCGCTTTGCCGGAGAGGTCGAGCGAGAGCGTTCGCGTTGGGACCCGAAAGATGGTGAACTATGCCTGAAGAGGTTGAAGCCAGAGGAAACTCTGGTGGAGGACCGTAGCGATTCTGACGTGCAAATCGATCGTCAAATTTGGGTATAGGGGCGAAAGACTAATCGAACCGTCTAGTAGCTGGTTCCCTCCGAAGTTTCCCTCAGGATAGCTGGCGCTCTGTCGCAGTTTTATCTGGTAAAGCGAATGATTAGAGGCCTTGGGGACGAAACGTCCTCAACCTATTCTCAAACTTTAAATTGGTAAGAAGCCCGACTCGCTTAATTGGAGCCGGGCATGGAATGCGAGTGCCAAGTGGGCCACTCTTGGTAAGCAGGACTGGCGATGCGGGATGAACCGAACGCCGGGTTAAGGCGCCCGACGCGACGCTCATCAGAGCCCACAAAAGGTGTTGGTTGATCTAGACAGCAGGACGGTGGCCATGGAAGTCGGAATCCGCTAAGGAGTGTGTAACAACTCACCTGCCGAATCAATCAGCCCTGAAAATGGATGGCGCTGGAGCGTCGGGCCTATACCCGGCCGTCGCGGCGGTACGAGCACACCGGTGCGCTAGGCCGCGACGAGTAGGAGGGCCGCGGCGGCGTGCGTCGAAGCCTAGGGCGCGAGCCCGGGTGGAGCAGCCGTCGGTGCAGATCTTGGTGGTAGTAGCAAATATTCAAATGAGAACTTTGAAGGCCGAAGTGGAGAAGGGTTCCATGTGAACAGCAGTTGAACATGGGTCAGTCGATCCTAAGGAATAGGCGAATGCCGTTCTGAAGCGGGGCGATGCTCGTCGTTGCCCCGGCGGACCGAAAGGGAATCGGGTTAATATTCCCGAACCTCGACGCGGAGATCGGCGCTTCGGCGCCTGGTGCGGCAACGCAAGCGAACTCGGAAACGTCGGCGTGGGTCCCGGGAAGAGTTCTCTTTTCTTGGTAAGGGTGCGGCGACCCTGGAATCGGTTTGCCCGGAGATAGGGACATGGGCCCCGCAAAGCACCACGTCTCTTGTGGTGTCCGGTGCGCTCGCGTCGACCCG
>NC_139451.1:13239907-13242407 GCF_963924565.1 Ascidiella aspersa
CGATCCTTTTGAACTTGAGGAGTTTCAAGCAAGAGGTGTCAGAAAAGTTACCACAGGGATAACTGGCTTGTGGCAGCCAAGCGTTCATAGCGACGTTGCTTTTTGATCCTTCGATGTCGGCTCTTCCTATCATTGTGAAGCAGAATTCACCAAGCGTTGGATTGTTCACCCACTAATAGGGGAACGTGAGCTGGGTTTAGACCGTCGTGAGACAGGTTAGTTTTACCCTACTGATGGTGTGTTGTTGCGGTAGTAATTCTGCTCAGTACGAGAGGAACCGCAGATTCAGACATTTGGTTCATGTGCTTGGCTGATAAGCCAATGGTGCGAAGCTACCATCTGAGGGATTATGACTGAACGCCTCTAAGTCAGAATCCCGCCTAGGAAGCGACGATACTTTTGTGCCTCGCCCTCGACGGGCAAAGATAAACGGTCGTTTGGCCGTTGCTAGTGCCGAGAGCCGATCTTTCGCGGGCGCGACAAGCGTCGCCCGCTAGTCGGCGAATCCTCCTGTTCGAAACGCGTGGTGCTAAATCATTCGTAAACGACCTAGTTGAAGACGGGGTGTCGTAATCACTAGAGCAGTATCTTCACTGCGATTTGTTGAGAGTAAGCCTCAAGATCTATCGATTTGTCCGCAAGGTCGGGCGCTAAAAGCGATCTCGAACGCCTCCGGGCGCGCGAGGTTGTTTTTTTTCTAAGTTTTTTTTTCGCCGCCGACACTTAGTCTTTTTTTTCAATTTTTTTTTTTTCAATTTTTCGCTCGCGCGGCGGGCCTTTCCACGTTCACATCGGGGCGAAAATTTTTTATGTTTTTCGACAGTCCTTTGCAATTTTTTCGATCTCTCTTTTCGACACTTTTTTGCCGCGCGGCGGGCCTTTGCACGCTCACATCGGGGCGAAATTTTTTAAGTTTGTCGACAGTCCTTTGCAATTTTTTCGATTTTTCTTTTCGACACTTTTTTGCCGCGCGGCGGGCCTTTCCACGTTCACATAGAGGGCAGGTCTTTATTTTTTTGTGACTGTCCTTTACAATTTTTTTTTTTCGCGCACTCGGGCTTTAGCATATTTCCGCCCAGCGAGCAAGAGCATATTTAGGCCGCGGGAGCATGAGCCTGTTTAGGCCGCGCGAGCTTTGAATATATTTCGGCCGCGCGCGCGAGCAAGAGCCTATTTAGGCTGCGCGAGCATTGAGTATATTTCGGCCGCGGGAGCATGAGCCTGTTTAGGCCGCGCAAGCATTGAATATATGTCGGCCGCGCGAACATTGAACATATTTCGGCCGCGCGCGCGAGCAAGAGCCTGTATAGGCCGCGCGAGTATTGAGTACATTTCGGCCGCGCGAGCAAGAGCCTGTATAGGCCGCGCGAGTATTGAGTACATTTCGGCCGCGCGAGCAAGAGCCTGTATAGGCCGCGCGAGTATTGAGTACATTTCGGCCGCGCGAGCAAGAGCCTGTATAGGCCGCGCGAGTATTGAGTACATTTCGGCCGCGCGAGCATGAGACTGTTTAGGCCGCGCGAACATTGAACATATTTCGGCCGCGCGCGCGAGCAAGCGCCTGTATAGGCCGCGCGAGCGTGTGATATGCCTCGCAATAGTTCAACACCTGGCGCAATCGTGCACCTTTTTTTTACGTTAGAATTTCAAACGGAAGACCCCAGGGACAACACTCATCTTTGCTATACTTGTGGGAGCTGACAAGCTTCGACAAGTAAAGAATCGGTGAAAAGGCGATTGGCTCGCTGGGCAGATGTTGCTGCTGCGCGAAGAGCCGAGTGTCAGTTTGTCGGGTTCTGAGCGGTCGCTTCGGCGAAGTTGTCTGGCGTGCGTTGCGCTCGCGCCGGTGTTGGCGACGTGGCGGTCGAAAGGCCTGCCGACGAAGTCTTACTCCGGCGGGTGCGACGGGCGGTGACGGTTTTCTGAGTTCGGGCAGCCGAGCAAAGAACGAAATTTTAACGGAGAAGCCTTCGGGTTTCGCATCGACCGAGCGACGGCGCCGCATCAGCGGCGCCTCCTTCGTCGGCCTTTCGGGGCTACGCTAAAGTAGCTACCTGGTTGATCCTGCCAGTAGTCATATGCTTGTCTCAAAGATTAAGCCATGCAAGTCTAAGTACGAGCTCTCGTACAGTGAAACTGCGAATGGCTCATTAAATCAGTTATGGTTCATTTGATCGTACGTTTTACGTGGTTAACTGTGGAAATGCTAGAGCTAATACATGCGTGAAGCGCCGACCTCGCGGGAGGCGTGCTTTTATCAGACCAAAAACCGACCGGGCTTCGGCCCGCAACCTTTGGTGACTCTGGATAACTTTGCGGATCGCACGGTCTCGCACCGGCGACGGATCATTCAAGTGTCTGCCCTATCAACTTTCGTCGGTACGGTACTGGCCTACCGAGGTTCTTACGGGTAACGGAGAATCAGGGTTCGATTCCGGAGAGGGAGCCTGAGAAACGGCTACCACATCCAAGGAAGGCAGCAGGCGCGCAAATTACCCAT
>NC_139451.1:13249907-13252785 GCF_963924565.1 Ascidiella aspersa
GAGAAACGGCTACCACATCCAAGGAAGGCAGCAGGCGCGCAAATTACCCATTCCCGACGCGGGGAGGTAGTGACGAAAAATAACAATACAGGACTCTAAACGAGGCCCTGTAATTGGAATGAGTACACTTTAAAACCTTTAACGAGTATCCATTGGAGGGCAAGTCTGGTGCCAGCAGCCGCGGTAATTCCAGCTCCAAAAGTGTATATTTAAGTTGTTGCGGTTAAAAAGCTCGTAGTTGGATTTTGGGCGCAGGCGGCCGGTCCGTCGCAAGGCGTGTACTGGCCGTCCTGGCCTCACCTCCGGTTCTCCGCCGGTGCCCTTGACTGAGTGTCGGCGGCGGCCGGAACGTTTACTTTGAAAAAATTAGAGTGTTCAAAGCAGGCGATTCGCCTGAATAATGGTGCATGGAATAATGGAATAGGACCTCGGTTCTATTTTGTTGGTTTTCGGAGCGCGAGGTAATGATTAAGAGGGACAGACGGGGGCATTCGTACTGTGCCGTTAGAGGTGAAATTCTTGGATCGGCGCAAGACGAACGACTGCGAAAGCATTTGCCAAGAATGTTTTCTTTAATCAAGAGCGAAAGTCAGAGGTTCGAAGACGATCAGATACCGTCCTAGTTCTGACTATAAACGATGCCAACTAGCGATCGGGGGGCGTTAGTTTTACGACCTCTCCGGCAGCTTGCGGGAAACCAAAGTCTTTGGGTTCCGGGGGAAGTATGGTTGCAAAGCTGAAACTTAAAGGAATTGACGGAAGGGCACCACCAGGAGTGGAGCCTGCGGCTTAATTTGACTCAACACGGGAAATCTCACCCGGCCCGGACACAGTGAGGATTGACAGATTGAGAGCTCTTTCTTGATTCTGTGGGTGGTGGTGCATGGCCGTTCTTAGTTGGTGGAGCGATTTGTCTGGTTAATTCCGATAACGAACGAGACTCTGGCTTGCTAACTAGTTACGCGACCCAATCGGTCGGCGTCTAACTTCTTAGAGGGACTAGTGGCGTTTAGCCACACGAGATTGAGCAATAACAGGTCTGTGATGCCCTTAGATGTTCGGGGCCGCACGCGCGCTACACTGACCGGATCAGCATGTGCTCGCCTTGGCCGACAGGTCTGGGTAACCCGCTGAACCCCGGTCGTGCTAGGGATAGGGAATTGCAATTATTTCCCTTGAACGAGGAATTCCCAGTAAGCGCGAGTCATTAGCTCGCGTTGATTACGTCCCTGCCCTTTGTACACACCGCCCGTCGCTACTACCGATTGAATGGTTTAGTGAGGTCCTCCGATTGGACCTGGCGCGGCCGGCAACGGTCGAGCCGGCGTCCGAGAAGACGATCTAACTTGATCATTTAGAGGAAGTAAAAGTCGTAACAAGGTTTCCGTAGGTGAACCTGCGGAAGGATCATTAACGGTCTCGCAAACGCTTCGGCGAACGCGAAACTCGGACAAGCGAGAGAAAAAGTTTTTGCTACCCGGCGCCCGACCCGCGAGGAGCGGCGCGCCGGCCGGCGATTCGGTCACCCGGTAATGTTTGCGCGTCGAGTGCCGCGGTGCCGCGCGCTCCGGCTTCAAGCGTCGGCCTGGCCGACCGCTCGGCGCGGTATATTTTGTCACCCTTTAGTGCGAGGCACTGTGCGAGCGAAACAATCGTGGATGGCTCTTGGCGGTGGATCACTCGGCTCGTGAGTCGATGAAGGACGCAGCTAGCTGCGTGAATTAGTGTGAATTGCAGGACACATTGAGCATCGACGTTCTGAACGCAAATTGCGGCCTCGGGTCAATCCCGGGGCCGCGCCCGCCTCAGGGTCGCGTTGCAAACGTTCCGCGCGGGGATTTCTCCGCGCGGCTGCTGCGGCGTCGGACGCGCGAGCGCCCGTCCCGCTCAAGACAGCACGGCACGATGTGCGACGATCGCGACCAGAATCCCGCGCGGCGGCGGCGAGTCGACCTCGAAGAGGCCAACGGCTGGCGGCTCAAGGGCGGGAATCGAGGTGCGCGGCGGCGCGCGGCGCCGACGGCGAGCGCGGAACAGGGAAGAATAGTCCCGGTCCTTACTTTCGGCCTGAGGTCGGACGAGGCTACCCGCTGAATTTAAGCATATTACTAAGCGGAGGAAAAGAAACTAACGAGGATTCCCTCAGTAACGGCGAGTGAAGCGGGATGTGCCCATCGCCGAATCCGCGCGCTTTTGGAGTGCGCGGAATTGTGGCGTACGGAATTCGTCACGGCGCGCTTCGCCGGTCGCCCGCGTCCTTCTGATCGAGGCCTTGTCCCAGAGCGGGTGTCAGGCCCATGGCGGCGACAGGCGGGCGCGCTACGGCGTCTTCCCAGAGTCGGGTTGTTTGGGAATGCAGCCCAAAGCGGGTGGTAAACTCCATCTAAGGCTAAATACGGTCACGAGACCGATAGCGAACAAGTACCGTGAGGGAAAGTTGAAAAGCACTTTGAAGAGAGAGTTAAAGAGTACGTGAAACCGTCGAGAGGCAAACGGGAGGGCCTGTCGGGTCGCCCGGTCGCTTTCAGCCGGCCCCCTGTCGGCGACGTTGTCGTGCGGACCCTCACGGGCCGCCGGCGGCGCCGCCCGATCGGGGACCAGCGCACTAGCGCCGGGCGAAGGCCGCGACCGTCTGGACGGCGGCGAGAAGGCCGCGCGCAAGGTAACCCGGCCTCGGTCGGGTACTATAGGCGCGCGTGTCCGTCGGCCCGCCGTTCGGGCGAGGAGAGATCGCCGCGTCTGCCCTTCGGGGCCGAGCGCCCGGTGCCGGCTGGGGCGTCGTGGGTCGGGGACTGTTCTCAGTGCCCAGCCTCTTCGTCTCGGTCGCGCTTCCGGTGTCGTTTCGCGAGGCGCACGGGGTCCGCGGCTGAAGTCAGCC
>NC_139451.1:13257985-13260485 GCF_963924565.1 Ascidiella aspersa
TCAAGACGGGTCGGGAAGGTGGCTGACTTCAGCCGCGGACCCCGTGCGCCTCGCGAAACGACACCGGAAGCGCGACCGAGACGAAGAGGCTGGGCACTGAGAACAGTCCCCGACCCACGACGCCCCAGCCGGCACCGGGCGCTCGGCCCCGAAGGGCAGACGCGGCGATCTCTCCTCGCCCGAACGGCGGGCCGACGGACACGCGCGCCTATAGTACCCGACCGAGGCCGGGTTACCTTGCGCGCGGCCTTCTCGCCGCCGTCCAGACGGTCGCGGCCTTCGCCCGGCGCTAGTGCGCTGGTCCCCGATCGGGCGGCGCCGCCGGCGGCCCGTGAGGGTCCGCACGACAACGTCGCCGACAGGGGGCCGGCTGAAAGCGACCGGGCGACCCGACAGGCCCTCCCGTTTGCCTCTCGACGGTTTCACGTACTCTTTAACTCTCTCTTCAAAGTGCTTTTCAACTTTCCCTCACGGTACTTGTTCGCTATCGGTCTCGTGACCGTATTTAGCCTTAGATGGAGTTTACCACCCGCTTTGGGCTGCATTCCCAAACAACCCGACTCTGGGAAGACGCCGTAGCGCGCCCGCCTGTCGCCGCCATGGGCCTGACACCCGCTCTGGGAAAAGGCCTCGATCAGAAGGACGCGGGCGACCGGCGAAGCGCGCCGTGACGAATTCCGTACGCCACAATTCCGCGCACTCCAAAAGCGCGCGGATTCGGCGATGGGCACATCCCGCTTCACTCGCCGTTACTGAGGGAATCCTCGTTAGTTTCTTTTCCTCCGCTTAGTAATATGCTTAAATTCAGCGGGTAGCCTCGTCCGACCTCAGGCCGAAAGTAAGGACCGGGACTATTCTTCCCGTTCCGCGCTCGCCGTCGGCGCCGCGCGCCGCCGCGCACCTCGATTCCCGCCCTTGAGCCGCCAGCCGTTGGCCTCTTCGAGGTCGACTCGCCGCCGCCGCGCGGGATTCTGGTCGCGATCGTCGCGCATCGTGCCGTGCTGTCTTGAGCGGGACGGGCGCTCGCGCGTCCGACGCCGCAGCAGCCGCGCGGAGAAATCCCCGCGCGGAACGTTTGCAACGCGACCCTGAGGCGGGCGCGGCCCCGGGATTGACCCGAGGCCGCAATTTGCGTTCAGAACGTCGATGCTCAATGTGTCCTGCAATTCACACTAATTCACGCAGCTAGCTGCGTCCTTCATCGACTCACGAGCCGAGTGATCCACCGCCAAGAGCCATCCACGATTGTTTCGCTCGCACAGTGCCTCGCACTATAGGGTGACAAAATAGACCGCGCCGAGCGGTCGGCCAGGCCGACGCTTGAAGCCGGAGCGCGCGGCACCGCGGCACTCGACGCGCAAACATTACCGGGTGACCGAATCGCCGGCCGGCGCGCCGCTCCTCGCGGGTCGGGCGCCGGGTAGCAAAGACTTTTTCTCTCGCTTGTCCGAGTTTCGCGTTCGCCGAAGCGTTTGCGAGACCGTTAATGATCCTTCCGCAGGTTCACCTACGGAAACCTTGTTACGACTTTTACTTCCTCTAAATGATCAAGTTAGATCGTCTTCTCGGACGCCGGCTCGACCGTTGCCGGCCGCGCCAGGTCCAATCGGAGGACCTCACTAAACCATTCAATCGGTAGTAGCGACGGGCGGTGTGTACAAAGGGCAGGGACGTAATCAACGCGAGCTAATGACTCGCGCTTACTGGGAATTCCTCGTTCAAGGGAAATAATTGCAATTCCCTATCCCTAGCACGACCGGGGTTCAGCGGGTTACCCAGACCTGTTGGCCAAGGCGAGCACATGCTGATCCGGTCAGTGTAGCGCGCGTGCGGCCCCGAACATCTAAGGGCATCACAGACCTGTTATTGCTCAATCTCGTGTGGCTAAACGCCACTAGTCCCTCTAAGAAGTTAGACGCCGACCGATTGGGTCGCGTAACTAGTTAGCAAGCCAGAGTCTCGTTCGTTATCGGAATTAACCAGACAAATCGCTCCACCAACTAAGAACGGCCATGCACCACCACCCACAGAATCAAGAAAGAGCTCTCAATCTGTCAATCCTCACTGTGTCCGGGCCGGGTGAGATTTCCCGTGTTGAGTCAAATTAAGCCGCAGGCTCCACTCCTGGTGGTGCCCTTCCGTCAATTCCTTTAAGTTTCAGCTTTGCAACCATACTTCCCCCGGAACCCAAAGACTTTGGTTTCCCGCAAGCTGCCGGAGAGGTCGTAAAACTAACGCCCCCCGATCGCTAGTTGGCATCGTTTATAGTCAGAACTAGGACGGTATCTGATCGTCTTCGAACCTCTGACTTTCGCTCTTGATTAAAGAAAACATTCTTGGCAAATGCTTTCGCAGTCGTTCGTCTTGCGCCGATCCAAGAATTTCACCTCTAACGGCACAGTACGAATGCCCCCGTCTGTCCCTCTTAATCATTACCTCGCGCTCCGAAAACCAACAAAATAGAACCGAGGTCCTATTCCATTATTCCATGCACCATTAT
>NC_139451.1:13266042-13271042 GCF_963924565.1 Ascidiella aspersa
GTCGTTTGGCCGTTGCTAGTGCCGAGAGCCGATCTTTCGCGGGCGCGACAAGCGTCGCCCGCTAGTCGGCGAATCCTCCTGTTCGAAACGCGTGGTGCTAAATCATTCGTAAACGACCTAGTTGAAGACCGGGGTGTCGTAATCACTAGAGCAGTATCTTCACTGCGATTTGTTGAGAGTAAGCCTCAAGATCTATCGATTTGTCCGCAAGGTCGGGCGCTAAAAGCGATCTCGAACGCCTCCGGGCGCGCGAGGTTGTTTTTTTTCTAAGTTTTTTTTCGCCGCCGACACTTAGTCTTTTTTTTCAATTTTTTTTTTTTCAATTTTTCGCTCGCGCGGCGGGCCTTTCCACGTTCACATCGGGGCGAAATTTTTTATGTTTTTCGACAGTCCTTTGCAATTTTTTCGATCTCTCTTTTCGACACTTTTTTGCCGCGCGGCGGGCCTTTGCACGCTCACATCGGGGCGAAATTTTTTAAGTTTGTCGACAGTCCTTTGCAATTTTTTCGATTTTTCTTTTCGACACTTTTTTGCCGCGCGGCGGGCCTTTCCACGTTCACATAGAGGGCAGGTCTTTATTTTTTTGTGACTGTCCTTTACAATTTTTTTTTTCGCGCACTCGGGCTTTAGCATATTTCCGCCCAGCGAGCAAGAGCATATTTAGGCCGCGGGAGCATGAGCCTGTTTAGGCCGCGCGAGCTTTGAATATATTTCGGCCGCGCGCGCGAGCAAGAGCCTATTTAGGCTGCGCGAGCATTGAGTATATTTCGGCCGCGGGAGCATGAGCCTGTTTAGGCCGCGCAAGCATTGAATATATGTCGGCCGCGCGAACATTGAACATATTTCGGCCGCGCGCGCGAGCAAGAGCCTGTATAGGCCGCGCGAGTATTGAGTACATTTCGGCCGCGCGAGCAAGAGCCTGTATAGGCCGCGCGAGTATTGAGTACATTTCGGCCGCGCGAGCAAGAGCCTGTATAGGCCGCGCGAGTATTGAGTACATTTCGGCCGCGCGAGCAAGAGCCTGTATAGGCCGCGCGAGTATGTACATTTCGGCCGCGCGAGCATGAGCCTGTTTAGGCCGCGCGAACATTGAACATATTTCGGCCGCGCGCGCGAGCAAGCGCCTGTATAGGCCGCGCGAGCGTGTGATATGCCTCGCAATAGTTCAACACCTGGCGCAATCGTGCACCTTTTTTTTACGTTAGAATTTCAAACGGAAGACCCCAGGGACAACACTCATCTTTGCTATACTTGTGGGAGCTGACAAGCTTCGACAAGTAAAGAATCGGTGAAAAGGCGATTGGCTCGCTGGGCAGATGTTGCTGCTGCGCGAAGAGCCGAGTGTCAGTTTGTCGGGTTCTGAGCGGTCGCTTCGGCGAAGTTGTCTGGCGTGCGTTGCGCTCGCGCCGGTGTTGGCGACGTGGCGGTCGAAAGGCCTGCCGACGAAGTCTTACTCCGGCGGGTGCGACGGGCGGTGACGGTTTTCTGAGTTCGGGCAGCCGAGCAAAGAACGAAATTTTAACGGAGAGAAGCCTTCGGGTTTCGCATCGACCGAGCGACGGCGCCGCATCAGCGGCGCCTCCTTCGTCGGCCTTTCGGGGCTACGCTAAAGTAGCTACCTGGTTGATCCTGCCAGTAGTCATATGCTTGTCTCAAAGATTAAGCCATGCAAGTCTAAGTACGAGCTCTCGTACAGTGAAACTGCGAATGGCTCATTAAATCAGTTATGGTTCATTTGATCGTACGTTTTACGTGGTTAACTGTGGAAATGCTAGAGCTAATAACATGCGTGAAGCGCCGACCTCGCGGGAGGCGTGCTTTTATCAGACCAAAAACCGACCGGGCTTCGGCCCGCAACCTTTGGTGACTCTGGATAACTTTGCGGATCGCACGGTCTCGCACCGGCGACGGATCATTCAAGTGTCTGCCCTATCAACTTTCGTCGGTACGGTACTGGCCTACCGAGGTTCTTACGGGTAACGGAGAATCAGGGTTCGATTCCGGAGAGGGAGCCTGAGAAACGGCTACCACATCCAAGGAAGGCAGCAGGCGCGCAAATTACCCATTCCCGACGCGGGGAGGTAGTGACGAAAAATAACAATACAGGACTCTAAACGAGGCCCTGTAATTGGAATGAGTACACTTTAAAACCTTTAACGAGTATCCATTGGAGGGCAAGTCTGGTGCCAGCAGCCGCGGTAATTCCAGCTCCAAAAGTGTATATTTAAGTTGTTGCGGTTAAAAAGCTCGTAGTTGGATTTTGGGCGCAGGCGGCCGGTCCGTCGCAAGGCGTGTACTGGCCGTCCTGGCCTCACCTCCGGTTCTCCGCCGGTGCCCTTGACTGAGTGTCGGCGGCGGCCGGAACGTTTACTTTGAAAAAATTAGAGTGTTCAAAGCAGGCGATTCGCCTGAATAATGGTGCATGGAATAATGGAATAGGACCTCGGTTCTATTTTGTTGGTTTTCGGAGCGCGAGGTAATGATTAAGAGGGACAGACGGGGGCATTCGTACTGTGCCGTTAGAGGTGAAATTCTTGGATCGGCGCAAGACGAACGACTGCGAAAGCATTTGCCAAGAATGTTTTCTTTAATCAAGAGCGAAAGTCAGAGGTTCGAAGACGATCAGATACCGTCCTAGTTCTGACTATAAACGATGCCAACTAGCGATCGGGGGGCGTTAGTTTTACGACCTCTCCGGCAGCTTGCGGGAAACCAAAGTCTTTGGGTTCCGGGGGAAGTATGGTTGCAAAGCTGAAACTTAAAGGAATTGACGGAAGGGCACCACCAGGAGTGGAGCCTGCGGCTTAATTTGACTCAACACGGGAAATCTCACCCGGCCCGGACACAGTGAGGATTGACAGATTGAGAGCTCTTTCTTGATTCTGTGGGTGGTGGTGCATGGCCGTTCTTAGTTGGTGGAGCGATTTGTCTGGTTAATTCCGATAACGAACGAGACTCTGGCTTGCTAACTAGTTACGCGACCCAATCGGTCGGCGTCTAACTTCTTAGAGGGACTAGTGGCGTTTAGCCACACGAGATTGAGCAATAACAGGTCTGTGATGCCCTTAGATGTTCGGGGCCGCACGCGCGCTACACTGACCGGATCAGCATGTGCTCGCCTTGGCCGACAGGTCTGGGTAACCCGCTGAACCCCGGTCGTGCTAGGGATAGGGAATTGCAATTATTTCCCTTGAACGAGGAATTCCCAGTAAGCGCGAGTCATTAGCTCGCGTTGATTACGTCCCTGCCCTTTGTACACACCGCCCGTCGCTACTACCGATTGAATGGTTTAGTGAGGTCCTCCGATTGGACCTGGCGCGGCCGGCAACGGTCGAGCCGGCGTCCGAGAAGACGATCTAACTTGATCATTTAGAGGAAGTAAAAGTCGTAACAAGGTTTCCGTAGGTGAACCTGCGGAAGGATCATTAACGGTCTCGCAAACGCTTCGGCGAACGCGAAACTCGGACAAGCGAGAGAAAAAGTCTTTGCTACCCGGCGCCCGACCCGCGAGGAGCGGCGCGCCGGCCGGCGATTCGGTCACCCGGTAATGTTTGCGCGTCGAGTGCCGCGGTGCCGCGCGCTCCGGCTTCAAGCGTCGGCCTGGCCGACCGCTCGGCGCGGTCTATTTTGTCACCCTATAGTGCGAGGCACTGTGCGAGCGAAACAATCGTGGATGGCTCTTGGCGGTGGATCACTCGGCTCGTGAGTCGATGAAGGACGCAGCTAGCTGCGTGAATTAGTGTGAATTGCAGGACACATTGAGCATCGACGTTCTGAACGCAAATTGCGGCCTCGGGTCAATCCCGGGGCCGCGCCCGCCTCAGGGTCGCGTTGCAAACGTTCCGCGCGGGGATTTCTCCGCGCGGCTGCTGCGGCGTCGGACGCGCGAGCGCCCGTCCCGCTCAAGACAGCACGGCACGATGCGCGACGATCGCGACCAGAATCCCGCGCGGCGGCGGCGAGTCGACCTCGAAGAGGCCAACGGCTGGCGGCTCAAGGGCGGGAATCGAGGTGCGCGGCGGCGCGCGGCGCCGACGGCGAGCGCGGAACGGGAAGAATAGTCCCGGTCCTTACTTTCGGCCTGAGGTCGGACGAGGCTACCCGCTGAATTTAAGCATATTACTAAGCGGAGGAAAAGAAACTAACGAGGATTCCCTCAGTAACGGCGAGTGAAGCGGGATGTGCCCATCGCCGAATCCGCGCGCTTTTGGAGTGCGCGGAATTGTGGCGTACGGAATTCGTCACGGCGCGCTTCGCCGGTCGCCCGCGTCCTTCTGATCGAGGCCTTTTCCCAGAGCGGGTGTCAGGCCCATGGCGGCGACAGGCGGGCGCGCTACGGCGTCTTCCCAGAGTCGGGTTGTTTGGGAATGCAGCCCAAAGCGGGTGGTAAACTCCATCTAAGGCTAAATACGGTCACGAGACCGATAGCGAACAAGTACCGTGAGGGAAAGTTGAAAAGCACTTTGAAGAGAGAGTTAAAGAGTACGTGAAACCGTCGAGAGGCAAACGGGAGGGCCTGTCGGGTCGCCCGGTCGCTTTCAGCCGGCCCCCTGTCGGCGACGTTGTCGTGCGGACCCTCACGGGCCGCCGGCGGCGCCGCCCGATCGGGGACCAGCGCACTAGCGCCGGGCGAAGGCCGCGACCGTCTGGACGGCGGCGAGAAGGCCGCGCGCAAGGTAACCCGGCCTCGGTCGGGTACTATAGGCGCGCGTGTCCGTCGGCCCGCCGTTCGGGCGAGGAGAGATCGCCGCGTCTGCCCTTCGGGGCCGAGCGCCCGGTGCCGGCTGGGGCGTCGTGGGTCGGGGACTGTTCTCAGTGCCCAGCCTCTTCGTCTCGGTCGCGCTTCCGGTGTCGTTTCGCGAGGCGCACGGGGTCCGCGGCTGAAGTCAGCCACCTTCCCGACCCGTCTTGAAACACGGACCAAGGAGTCTAACGTGAGCGCGAGCCACGGGGCAGTACGAAACCCATGGGCGCAGTGAAAGTGAATGTCGGCGCGGTCC
>NC_139451.1:13276042-13278655 GCF_963924565.1 Ascidiella aspersa
ATTTTGTTGGTTTTCGGAGCGCGAGGTAATGATTAAGAGGGACAGACGGGGGCATTCGTACTGTGCCGTTAGAGGTGAAATTCTTGGATCGGCGCAAGACGAACGACTGCGAAAGCATTTGCCAAGAATGTTTTCTTTAATCAAGAGCGAAAGTCAGAGGTTCGAAGACGATCAGATACCGTCCTAGTTCTGACTATAAACGATGCCAACTAGCGATCGGGGGGCGTTAGTTTTACGACCTCTCCGGCAGCTTGCGGGAAACCAAAGTCTTTGGGTTCCGGGGGAAGTATGGTTGCAAAGCTGAAACTTAAAGGAATTGACGGAAGGGCACCACCAGGAGTGGAGCCTGCGGCTTAATTTGACTCAACACGGGAAATCTCACCCGGCCCGGACACAGTGAGGATTGACAGATTGAGAGCTCTTTCTTGATTCTGTGGGTGGTGGTGCATGGCCGTTCTTAGTTGGTGGAGCGATTTGTCTGGTTAATTCCGATAACGAACGAGACTCTGGCTTGCTAACTAGTTACGCGACCCAATCGGTCGGCGTCTAACTTCTTAGAGGGACTAGTGGCGTTTAGCCACACGAGATTGAGCAATAACAGGTCTGTGATGCCCTTAGATGTTCGGGGCCGCACGCGCGCTACACTGACCGGATCAGCATGTGCTCGCCTTGGCCGACAGGTCTGGGTAACCCGCTGAACCCCGGTCGTGCTAGGGATAGGGAATTGCAATTATTTCCCTTGAACGAGGAATTCCCAGTAAGCGCGAGTCATTAGCTCGCGTTGATTACGTCCCTGCCCTTTGTACACACCGCCCGTCGCTACTACCGATTGAATGGTTTAGTGAGGTCCTCCGATTGGACCTGGCGCGGCCGGCAACGGTCGAGCCGGCGTCCGAGAAGACGATCTAACTTGATCATTTAGAGGAAGTAAAAGTCGTAACAAGGTTTCCGTAGGTGAACCTGCGGAAGGATCATTAACGGTCTCGCAAACGCTTCGGCGAACGCGAAACTCGGACAAGCGAGAGAAAAAGTTTTTGCTACCCGGCGCCCGACCCGCGAGGAGCGGCGCGCCGGCCGGCGATTCGGTCACCCGGTAATGTTTGCGCGTCGAGTGCCGCGGTGCCGCGCGCTCCGGCTTCAAGCGTCGGCCTGGCCGACCGCTCGGCGCGGTATATTTTGTCACCCTTTAGTGCGAGGCACTGTGCGAGCGAAACAATCGTGGATGGCTCTTGGCGGTGGATCACTCGGCTCGTGAGTCGATGAAGGACGCAGCTAGCTGCGTGAATTAGTGTGAATTGCAGGACACATTGAGCATCGACGTTCTGAACGCAAATTGCGGCCTCGGGTCAATCCCGGGGCCGCGCCCGCCTCAGGGTCGCGTTGCAAACGTTCCGCGCGGGGATTTCTCCGCGCGGCTGCTGCGGCGTCGGACGCGCGAGCGCCCGTCCCGCTCAAGACAGCACGGCACGATGTGCGACGATCGCGACCAGAATCCCGCGCGGCGGCGGCGAGTCGACCTCGAAGAGGCCAACGGCTGGCGGCTCAAGGGCGGGAATCGAGGTGCGCGGCGGCGCGCGGCGCCGACGGCGAGCGCGGAACGGGAAGAATAGTCCCGGTCCTTACTTTCGGCCTGAGGTCGGACGAGGCTACCCGCTGAATTTAAGCATATTACTAAGCGGAGGAAAAGAAACTAACGAGGATTCCCTCAGTAACGGCGAGTGAAGCGGGATGTGCCCATCGCCGAATCCGCGCGCTTTTGGAGTGCGCGGAATTGTGGCGTACGGAATTCGTCACGGCGCGCTTCGCCGGTCGCCCGCGTCCTTCTGATCGAGGCCTTGTCCCAGAGCGGGTGTCAGGCCCATGGCGGCGACAGGCGGGCGCGCTACGGCGTCTTCCCAGAGTCGGGTTGTTTGGGAATGCAGCCCAAAGCGGGTGGTAAACTCCATCTAAGGCTAAATACGGTCACGAGACCGATAGCGAACAAGTACCGTGAGGGAAAGTTGAAAAGCACTTTGAAGAGAGAGTTAAAGAGTACGTGAAACCGTCGAGAGGCAAACGGGAGGGCCTGTCGGGTCGCCCGGTCGCTTTCAGCCGGCCCCCTGTCGGCGACGTTGTCGTGCGGACCCTCACGGGCCGCCGGCGGCGCCGCCCGATCGGGGACCAGCGCACTAGCGCCGGGCGAAGGCCGCGACCGTCTGGACGGCGGCGAGAAGGCCGCGCGCAAGGTAACCCGGCCTCGGTCGGGTACTATAGGCGCGCGTGTCCGTCGGCCCGCCGTTCGGGCGAGGAGAGATCGCCGCGTCTGCCCTTCGGGGCCGAGCGCCCGGTGCCGGCTGGGGCGTCGTGGGTCGGGGACTGTTCTCAGTGCCCAGCCTCTTCGTCTCGGTCGCGCTTCCGGTGTCGTTTCGCGAGGCGCACGGGGTCCGCGGCTGAAGTCAGCCACCTTCCCGACCCGTCTTGAAACACGGACCAAGGAGTCTAACGTGAGCGCGAGCCACGGGGCAGTACGAAACCCATGGGCGCAGTGAAAGTGAATGTCGGCGCGGTCCGGCGGAGGTGAGACGTCGTCGTTCGCGGCGGCCGCATCACCGGCCGATCTCGTCCGCTTTGCCG
>NC_139451.1:13278855-13281355 GCF_963924565.1 Ascidiella aspersa
GGCCGTCCTGGCCTCACCTCCGGTTCTCCGCCGGTGCCCTTGACTGAGTGTCGGCGGCGGCCGGAACGTTTACTTTGAAAAAATTAGAGTGTTCAAAGCAGGCGATTCGCCTGAATAATGGTGCATGGAATAATGGAATAGGACCTCGGTTCTATTTTGTTGGTTTTCGGAGCGCGAGGTAATGATTAAGAGGGACAGACGGGGGCATTCGTACTGTGCCGTTAGAGGTGAAATTCTTGGATCGGCGCAAGACGAACGACTGCGAAAGCATTTGCCAAGAATGTTTTCTTTAATCAAGAGCGAAAGTCAGAGGTTCGAAGACGATCAGATACCGTCCTAGTTCTGACTATAAACGATGCCAACTAGCGATCGGGGGGCGTTAGTTTTACGACCTCTCCGGCAGCTTGCGGGAAACCAAAGTCTTTGGGTTCCGGGGGAAGTATGGTTGCAAAGCTGAAACTTAAAGGAATTGACGGAAGGGCACCACCAGGAGTGGAGCCTGCGGCTTAATTTGACTCAACACGGGAAATCTCACCCGGCCCGGACACAGTGAGGATTGACAGATTGAGAGCTCTTTCTTGATTCTGTGGGTGGTGGTGCATGGCCGTTCTTAGTTGGTGGAGCGATTTGTCTGGTTAATTCCGATAACGAACGAGACTCTGGCTTGCTAACTAGTTACGCGACCCAATCGGTCGGCGTCTAACTTCTTAGAGGGACTAGTGGCGTTTAGCCACACGAGATTGAGCAATAACAGGTCTGTGATGCCCTTAGATGTTCGGGGCCGCACGCGCGCTACACTGACCGGATCAGCATGTGCTCGCCTTGGCCGACAGGTCTGGGTAACCCGCTGAACCCCGGTCGTGCTAGGGATAGGGAATTGCAATTATTTCCCTTGAACGAGGAATTCCCAGTAAGCGCGAGTCATTAGCTCGCGTTGATTACGTCCCTGCCCTTTGTACACACCGCCCGTCGCTACTACCGATTGAATGGTTTAGTGAGGTCCTCCGATTGGACCTGGCGCGGCCGGCAACGGTCGAGCCGGCGTCCGAGAAGACGATCTAACTTGATCATTTAGAGGAAGTAAAAGTCGTAACAAGGTTTCCGTAGGTGAACCTGCGGAAGGATCATTAACGGTCTCGCAAACGCTTCGGCGAACGCGAAACTCGGACAAGCGAGAGAAAAAGTTTTTGCTACCCGGCGCCCGACCCGCGAGGAGCGGCGCGCCGGCCGGCGATTCGGTCACCCGGTAATGTTTGCGCGTCGAGTGCCGCGGTGCCGCGCGCTCCGGCTTCAAGCGTCGGCCTGGCCGACCGCTCGGCGCGGTATATTTTGTCACCCTTTAGTGCGAGGCACTGTGCGAGCGAAACAATCGTGGATGGCTCTTGGCGGTGGATCACTCGGCTCGTGAGTCGATGAAGGACGCAGCTAGCTGCGTGAATTAGTGTGAATTGCAGGACACATTGAGCATCGACGTTCTGAACGCAAATTGCGGCCTCGGGTCAATCCCGGGGCCGCGCCCGCCTCAGGGTCGCGTTGCAAACGTTCCGCGCGGGGATTTCTCCGCGCGGCTGCTGCGGCGTCGGACGCGCGAGCGCCCGTCCCGCTCAAGACAGCACGGCACGATGTGCGACGATCGCGACCAGAATCCCGCGCGGCGGCGGCGAGTCGACCTCGAAGAGGCCAACGGCTGGCGGCTCAAGGGCGGGAATCGAGGTGCGCGGCGGCGCGCGGCGCCGACGGCGAGCGCGGAACGGGAAGAATAGTCCCGGTCCTTACTTTCGGCCTGAGGTCGGACGAGGCTACCCGCTGAATTTAAGCATATTACTAAGCGGAGGAAAAGAAACTAACGAGGATTCCCTCAGTAACGGCGAGTGAAGCGGGATGTGCCCATCGCCGAATCCGCGCGCTTTTGGAGTGCGCGGAATTGTGGCGTACGGAATTCGTCACGGCGCGCTTCGCCGGTCGCCCGCGTCCTTCTGATCGAGGCCTTTTCCCAGAGCGGGTGTCAGGCCCATGGCGGCGACAGGCGGGCGCGCTACGGCGTCTTCCCAGAGTCGGGTTGTTTGGGAATGCAGCCCAAAGCGGGTGGTAAACTCCATCTAAGGCTAAATACGGTCACGAGACCGATAGCGAACAAGTACCGTGAGGGAAAGTTGAAAAGCACTTTGAAGAGAGAGTTAAAGAGTACGTGAAACCGTCGAGAGGCAAACGGGAGGGCCTGTCGGGTCGCCCGGTCGCTTTCAGCCGGCCCCCTGTCGGCGACGTTGTCGTGCGGACCCTCACGGGCCGCCGGCGGCGCCGCCCGATCGGGGACCAGCGCACTAGCGCCGGGCGAAGGCCGCGACCGTCTGGACGGCGGCGAGAAGGCCGCGCGCAAGGTAACCCGGCCTCGGTCGGGTACTATAGGCGCGCGTGTCCGTCGGCCCGCCGTTCGGGCGAGGAGAGATCGCCGCGTCTGCCCTTCGGGGCCGAGCGCCCGGTGCCGGCTGGGGCGTCGTGG
>NC_139451.1:13286355-13288855 GCF_963924565.1 Ascidiella aspersa
TCTATTTTGTTGGTTTTCGGAGCGCGAGGTAATGATTAAGAGGGACAGACGGGGGCATTCGTACTGTGCCGTTAGAGGTGAAATTCTTGGATCGGCGCAAGACGAACGACTGCGAAAGCATTTGCCAAGAATGTTTTCTTTAATCAAGAGCGAAAGTCAGAGGTTCGAAGACGATCAGATACCGTCCTAGTTCTGACTATAAACGATGCCAACTAGCGATCGGGGGGCGTTAGTTTTACGACCTCTCCGGCAGCTTGCGGGAAACCAAAGTCTTTGGGTTCCGGGGGAAGTATGGTTGCAAAGCTGAAACTTAAAGGAATTGACGGAAGGGCACCACCAGGAGTGGAGCCTGCGGCTTAATTTGACTCAACACGGGAAATCTCACCCGGCCCGGACACAGTGAGGATTGACAGATTGAGAGCTCTTTCTTGATTCTGTGGGTGGTGGTGCATGGCCGTTCTTAGTTGGTGGAGCGATTTGTCTGGTTAATTCCGATAACGAACGAGACTCTGGCTTGCTAACTAGTTACGCGACCCAATCGGTCGGCGTCTAACTTCTTAGAGGGACTAGTGGCGTTTAGCCACACGAGATTGAGCAATAACAGGTCTGTGATGCCCTTAGATGTTCGGGGCCGCACGCGCGCTACACTGACCGGATCAGCATGTGCTCGCCTTGGCCGACAGGTCTGGGTAACCCGCTGAACCCCGGTCGTGCTAGGGATAGGGAATTGCAATTATTTCCCTTGAACGAGGAATTCCCAGTAAGCGCGAGTCATTAGCTCGCGTTGATTACGTCCCTGCCCTTTGTACACACCGCCCGTCGCTACTACCGATTGAATGGTTTAGTGAGGTCCTCCGATTGGACCTGGCGCGGCCGGCAACGGTCGAGCCGGCGTCCGAGAAGACGATCTAACTTGATCATTTAGAGGAAGTAAAAGTCGTAACAAGGTTTCCGTAGGTGAACCTGCGGAAGGATCATTAACGGTCTCGCAAACGCTTCGGCGAACGCGAAACTCGGACAAGCGAGAGAAAAAGTTTTTGCTACCCGGCGCCCGACCCGCGAGGAGCGGCGCGCCGGCCGGCGATTCGGTCACCCGGTAATGTTTGCGCGTCGAGTGCCGCGGTGCCGCGCGCTCCGGCTTCAAGCGTCGGCCTGGCCGACCGCTCGGCGCGGTATATTTTGTCACCCTTTAGTGCGAGGCACTGTGCGAGCGAAACAATCGTGGATGGCTCTTGGCGGTGGATCACTCGGCTCGTGAGTCGATGAAGGACGCAGCTAGCTGCGTGAATTAGTGTGAATTGCAGGACACATTGAGCATCGACGTTCTGAACGCAAATTGCGGCCTCGGGTCAATCCCGGGGCCGCGCCCGCCTCAGGGTCGCGTTGCAAACGTTCCGCGCGGGGATTTCTCCGCGCGGCTGCTGCGGCGTCGGACGCGCGAGCGCCCGTCCCGCTCAAGACAGCACGGCACGATGTGCGACGATCGCGACCAGAATCCCGCGCGGCGGCGGCGAGTCGACCTCGAAGAGGCCAACGGCTGGCGGCTCAAGGGCGGGAATCGAGGTGCGCGGCGGCGCGCGGCGCCGACGGCGAGCGCGGAACGGGAAGAATAGTCCCGGTCCTTACTTTCGGCCTGAGGTCGGACGAGGCTACCCGCTGAATTTAAGCATATTACTAAGCGGAGGAAAAGAAACTAACGAGGATTCCCTCAGTAACGGCGAGTGAAGCGGGATGTGCCCATCGCCGAATCCGCGCGCTTTTGGAGTGCGCGGAATTGTGGCGTACGGAATTCGTCACGGCGCGCTTCGCCGGTCGCCCGCGTCCTTCTGATCGAGGCCTTTTCCCAGAGCGGGTGTCAGGCCCATGGCGGCGACAGGCGGGCGCGCTACGGCGTCTTCCCAGAGTCGGGTTGTTTGGGAATGCAGCCCAAAGCGGGTGGTAAACTCCATCTAAGGCTAAATACGGTCACGAGACCGATAGCGAACAAGTACCGTGAGGGAAAGTTGAAAAGCACTTTGAAGAGAGAGTTAAAGAGTACGTGAAACCGTCGAGAGGCAAACGGGAGGGCCTGTCGGGTCGCCCGGTCGCTTTCAGCCGGCCCCCTGTCGGCGACGTTGTCGTGCGGACCCTCACGGGCCGCCGGCGGCGCCGCCCGATCGGGGACCAGCGCACTAGCGCCGGGCGAAGGCCGCGACCGTCTGGACGGCGGCGAGAAGGCCGCGCGCAAGGTAACCCGGCCTCGGTCGGGTACTATAGGCGCGCGTGTCCGTCGGCCCGCCGTTCGGGCGAGGAGAGATCGCCGCGTCTGCCCTTCGGGGCCGAGCGCCCGGTGCCGGCTGGGGCGTCGTGGGTCGGGGACTGTTCTCAGTGCCCAGCCTCTTCGTCTCGGTCGCGCTTCCGGTGTCGTTTCGCGAGGCGCACGGGGTCCGCGGCTGAAGTCAGCCACCTTCCCGACCCGTCTTGAAACACGGACCAAGGAGTCTAACGTGAGCGCGAGCCA
>NC_139451.1:13294119-13296619 GCF_963924565.1 Ascidiella aspersa
GCCGAAAGTAAGGACCGGGACTATTCTTCCCGTTCCGCGCTCGCCGTCGGCGCCGCGCGCCGCCGCGCACCTCGATTCCCGCCCTTGAGCCGCCAGCCGTTGGCCTCTTCGAGGTCGACTCGCCGCCGCCGCGCGGGATTCTGGTCGCGATCGTCGCGCATCGTGCCGTGCTGTCTTGAGCGGGACGGGCGCTCGCGCGTCCGACGCCGCAGCAGCCGCGCGGAGAAATCCCCGCGCGGAACGTTTGCAACGCGACCCTGAGGCGGGCGCGGCCCCGGGATTGACCCGAGGCCGCAATTTGCGTTCAGAACGTCGATGCTCAATGTGTCCTGCAATTCACACTAATTCACGCAGCTAGCTGCGTCCTTCATCGACTCACGAGCCGAGTGATCCACCGCCAAGAGCCATCCACGATTGTTTCGCTCGCACAGTGCCTCGCACTATAGGGTGACAAAATAGACCGCGCCGAGCGGTCGGCCAGGCCGACGCTTGAAGCCGGAGCGCGCGGCACCGCGGCACTCGACGCGCAAACATTACCGGGTGACCGAATCGCCGGCCGGCGCGCCGCTCCTCGCGGGTCGGGCGCCGGGTAGCAAAGACTTTTTCTCTCGCTTGTCCGAGTTTCGCGTTCGCCGAAGCGTTTGCGAGACCGTTAATGATCCTTCCGCAGGTTCACCTACGGAAACCTTGTTACGACTTTTACTTCCTCTAAATGATCAAGTTAGATCGTCTTCTCGGACGCCGGCTCGACCGTTGCCGGCCGCGCCAGGTCCAATCGGAGGACCTCACTAAACCATTCAATCGGTAGTAGCGACGGGCGGTGTGTACAAAGGGCAGGGACGTAATCAACGCGAGCTAATGACTCGCGCTTACTGGGAATTCCTCGTTCAAGGGAAATAATTGCAATTCCCTATCCCTAGCACGACCGGGGTTCAGCGGGTTACCCAGACCTGTCGGCCAAGGCGAGCACATGCTGATCCGGTCAGTGTAGCGCGCGTGCGGCCCCGAACATCTAAGGGCATCACAGACCTGTTATTGCTCAATCTCGTGTGGCTAAACGCCACTAGTCCCTCTAAGAAGTTAGACGCCGACCGATTGGGTCGCGTAACTAGTTAGCAAGCCAGAGTCTCGTTCGTTATCGGAATTAACCAGACAAATCGCTCCACCAACTAAGAACGGCCATGCACCACCACCCACAGAATCAAGAAAGAGCTCTCAATCTGTCAATCCTCACTGTGTCCGGGCCGGGTGAGATTTCCCGTGTTGAGTCAAATTAAGCCGCAGGCTCCACTCCTGGTGGTGCCCTTCCGTCAATTCCTTTAAGTTTCAGCTTTGCAACCATACTTCCCCCGGAACCCAAAGACTTTGGTTTCCCGCAAGCTGCCGGAGAGGTCGTAAAACTAACGCCCCCCGATCGCTAGTTGGCATCGTTTATAGTCAGAACTAGGACGGTATCTGATCGTCTTCGAACCTCTGACTTTCGCTCTTGATTAAAGAAAACATTCTTGGCAAATGCTTTCGCAGTCGTTCGTCTTGCGCCGATCCAAGAATTTCACCTCTAACGGCACAGTACGAATGCCCCCGTCTGTCCCTCTTAATCATTACCTCGCGCTCCGAAAACCAACAAAATAGAACCGAGGTCCTATTCCATTATTCCATGCACCATTATTCAGGCGAATCGCCTGCTTTGAACACTCTAATTTTTTCAAAGTAAACGTTCCGGCCGCCGCCGACACTCAGTCAAGGGCACCGGCGGAGAACCGGAGGTGAGGCCAGGACGGCCAGTACACGCCTTGCGACGGACCGGCCGCCTGCGCCCAAAATCCAACTACGAGCTTTTTAACCGCAACAACTTAAATATACACTTTTGGAGCTGGAATTACCGCGGCTGCTGGCACCAGACTTGCCCTCCAATGGATACTCGTTAAAGGTTTTAAAGTGTACTCATTCCAATTACAGGGCCTCGTTTAGAGTCCTGTATTGTTATTTTTCGTCACTACCTCCCCGCGTCGGGAATGGGTAATTTGCGCGCCTGCTGCCTTCCTTGGATGTGGTAGCCGTTTCTCAGGCTCCCTCTCCGGAATCGAACCCTGATTCTCCGTTACCCGTAAGAACCTCGGTAGGCCAGTACCGTACCGACGAAAGTTGATAGGGCAGACACTTGAATGATCCGTCGCCGGTGCGAGACCGTGCGATCCGCAAAGTTATCCAGAGTCACCAAAGGTTGCGGGCCGAAGCCCGGTCGGTTTTTGGTCTGATAAAAGCACGCCTCCCGCGAGGTCGGCGCTTCACGCATGTATTAGCTCTAGCATTTCCACAGTTAACCACGTAAAACGTACGATCAAATGAACCATAACTGATTTAATGAGCCATTCGCAGTTTCACTGTACGAGAGCTCGTACTTAGACTTGCATGGCTTAATCTTTGAGACAAGCATATGACTACTGGCAGGATCAACCAGGTAGCTACTTTAGCGTAGCCCCGAAAGGCCGACGAAGGA
>NC_139451.1:13301619-13304069 GCF_963924565.1 Ascidiella aspersa
TTCGAGGTCGACTCGCCGCCGCCGCGCGGGATTCTGGTCGCGATCGTCGCGCATCGTGCCGTGCTGTCTTGAGCGGGACGGGCGCTCGCGCGTCCGACGCCGCAGCAGCCGCGCGGAGAAATCCCCGCGCGGAACGTTTGCAACGCGACCCTGAGGCGGGCGCGGCCCCGGGATTGACCCGAGGCCGCAATTTGCGTTCAGAACGTCGATGCTCAATGTGTCCTGCAATTCACACTAATTCACGCAGCTAGCTGCGTCCTTCATCGACTCACGAGCCGAGTGATCCACCGCCAAGAGCCATCCACGATTGTTTCGCTCGCACAGTGCCTCGCACTATAGGGTGACAAAATAGACCGCGCCGAGCGGTCGGCCAGGCCGACGCTTGAAGCCGGAGCGCGCGGCACCGCGGCACTCGACGCGCAAACATTACCGGGTGACCGAATCGCCGGCCGGCGCGCCGCTCCTCGCGGGTCGGGCGCCGGGTAGCAAAGACTTTTTCTCTCGCTTGTCCGAGTTTCGCGTTCGCCGAAGCGTTTGCGAGACCGTTAATGATCCTTCCGCAGGTTCACCTACGGAAACCTTGTTACGACTTTTACTTCCTCTAAATGATCAAGTTAGATCGTCTTCTCGGACGCCGGCTCGACCGTTGCCGGCCGCGCCAGGTCCAATCGGAGGACCTCACTAAACCATTCAATCGGTAGTAGCGACGGGCGGTGTGTACAAAGGGCAGGGACGTAATCAACGCGAGCTAATGACTCGCGCTTACTGGGAATTCCTCGTTCAAGGGAAATAATTGCAATTCCCTATCCCTAGCACGACCGGGGTTCAGCGGGTTACCCAGACCTGTCGGCCAAGGCGAGCACATGCTGATCCGGTCAGTGTAGCGCGCGTGCGGCCCCGAACATCTAAGGGCATCACAGACCTGTTATTGCTCAATCTCGTGTGGCTAAACGCCACTAGTCCCTCTAAGAAGTTAGACGCCGACCGATTGGGTCGCGTAACTAGTTAGCAAGCCAGAGTCTCGTTCGTTATCGGAATTAACCAGACAAATCGCTCCACCAACTAAGAACGGCCATGCACCACCACCCACAGAATCAAGAAAGAGCTCTCAATCTGTCAATCCTCACTGTGTCCGGGCCGGGTGAGATTTCCCGTGTTGAGTCAAATTAAGCCGCAGGCTCCACTCCTGGTGGTGCCCTTCCGTCAATTCCTTTAAGTTTCAGCTTTGCAACCATACTTCCCCCGGAACCCAAAGACTTTGGTTTCCCGCAAGCTGCCGGAGAGGTCGTAAAACTAACGCCCCCCGATCGCTAGTTGGCATCGTTTATAGTCAGAACTAGGACGGTATCTGATCGTCTTCGAACCTCTGACTTTCGCTCTTGATTAAAGAAAACATTCTTGGCAAATGCTTTCGCAGTCGTTCGTCTTGCGCCGATCCAAGAATTTCACCTCTAACGGCACAGTACGAATGCCCCCGTCTGTCCCTCTTAATCATTACCTCGCGCTCCGAAAACCAACAAAATAGAACCGAGGTCCTATTCCATTATTCCATGCACCATTATTCAGGCGAATCGCCTGCTTTGAACACTCTAATTTTTTCAAAGTAAACGTTCCGGCCGCCGCCGACACTCAGTCAAGGGCACCGGCGGAGAACCGGAGGTGAGGCCAGGACGGCCAGTACACGCCTTGCGACGGACCGGCCGCCTGCGCCCAAAATCCAACTACGAGCTTTTTAACCGCAACAACTTAAATATACACTTTTGGAGCTGGAATTACCGCGGCTGCTGGCACCAGACTTGCCCTCCAATGGATACTCGTTAAAGGTTTTAAAGTGTACTCATTCCAATTACAGGGCCTCGTTTAGAGTCCTGTATTGTTATTTTTCGTCACTACCTCCCCGCGTCGGGAATGGGTAATTTGCGCGCCTGCTGCCTTCCTTGGATGTGGTAGCCGTTTCTCAGGCTCCCTCTCCGGAATCGAACCCTGATTCTCCGTTACCCGTAAGAACCTCGGTAGGCCAGTACCGTACCGACGAAAGTTGATAGGGCAGACACTTGAATGATCCGTCGCCGGTGCGAGACCGTGCGATCCGCAAAGTTATCCAGAGTCACCAAAGGTTGCGGGCCGAAGCCCGGTCGGTTTTTGGTCTGATAAAAGCACGCCTCCCGCGAGGTCGGCGCTTCACGCATGTATTAGCTCTAGCATTTCCACAGTTAACCACGTAAAACGTACGATCAAATGAACCATAACTGATTTAATGAGCCATTCGCAGTTTCACTGTACGAGAGCTCGTACTTAGACTTGCATGGCTTAATCTTTGAGACAAGCATATGACTACTGGCAGGATCAACCAGGTAGCTACTTTAGCGTAGCCCCGAAAGGCCGACGAAGGAGGCGCCGCTGATGCGGCGCCGTCGCTCGGTCGATGCGAAACCCGAAGGCTTCTCTCC
>NC_139451.1:13304269-13306769 GCF_963924565.1 Ascidiella aspersa
GCGCGAGGTTGTTTTTTTTCTAAGTTTTTTTTCGCCGCCGACACTTGTCTTTTTTTTCAATTTTTTTTTTTCAATTTTTCGCTCGCGCGGCGGGCCTTTCCACGTTCACATCGGGGCGAAATTTTTTATGTTTTTCGACAGTCCTTTGCAATTTTTTCGATCTCTCTTTTCGACACTTTTTTGCCGCGCGGCGGGCCTTTGCACGTTCACATCGGGGCGAAATTTTTTATGTTTGTCGACAGTCCTTTGCAATTTTTTCGATTTTTCTTTTCGACACTTTTTTGCCGCGCGGCGGGCCTTTCCACGTTCACATAGAGGGCAGGTCTTTATTTTTTTGTGACTGTCCTTTACAATTTTTTTTTCGCGCACTCGGGCTTTAGCATATTTCCGCCCAGCGAGCAAGAGCATATTTAGGCCGCGGGAGCATGAGCCTGTTTAGGCCGCGCGAGCTTTGAATATATTTCGGCCGCGGGAGCATGAGCCTGTTTAGGCTGCGCGAGCAGTGAGTACATTTCGGCCGCGGGAGCATGAGCCTGTTTAGGCCGCGCGAGCATTGAATACATGTCGGCCGCGCGAACATTGAACATATTTCGGCCGCGCGCGCGAGCAAGAGCCTGTATAGGCCGCGCGAGTATTGAGTACATTTCGGCCGCGCGAGCATGAGCCTGTTTAGGCCGCGCGAACATTGAACATATTTCGGCCGCGCGCGCGAGCAAGCGCCTGTATAGGCCGCGCGAGCGTGTGATATGCCTCGCAATAGTTCAACACCTGGCGCAATCGTGCACCTTTTTTTTACGTTAGAATTTCAAACGGAAGACCCCAGGGACAACACTCATCTTTGCTATACTTGTGGGAGCTGACAAGCTTCGACAAGTAAAGAATCGGTGAAAAGGCGATTGGCTCGCTGGGCAGATGTTGCTGCTGCGCGAAGAGCCGAGTGTCAGTTTGTCGGGTTCTGAGCGGTCGCTTCGGCGAAGTTGTCTGGCGTGCGTTGCGCTCGCGCCGGTGTTGGCGACGTGGCGGTCGAAAGGCCTGCCGACGAAGTCTTACTCCGGCGGGTGCGACGGGCGGTGACGGTTTTCTGAGTTCGGGCAGCCGAGCAAAGAACGAAATTTTAACGGAGAGAAGCCTTCGGGTTTCGCATCGACCGAGCGACGGCGCCGCATCAGCGGCGCCTCCTTCGTCGGCCTTTCGGGGCTACGCTAAAGTAGCTACCTGGTTGATCCTGCCAGTAGTCATATGCTTGTCTCAAAGATTAAGCCATGCAAGTCTAAGTACGAGCTCTCGTACAGTGAAACTGCGAATGGCTCATTAAATCAGTTATGGTTCATTTGATCGTACGTTTTACGTGGTTAACTGTGGAAATGCTAGAGCTAATACATGCGTGAAGCGCCGACCTCGCGGGAGGCGTGCTTTTATCAGACCAAAAACCGACCGGGCTTCGGCCCGCAACCTTTGGTGACTCTGGATAACTTTGCGGATCGCACGGTCTCGCACCGGCGACGGATCATTCAAGTGTCTGCCCTATCAACTTTCGTCGGTACGGTACTGGCCTACCGAGGTTCTTACGGGTAACGGAGAATCAGGGTTCGATTCCGGAGAGGGAGCCTGAGAAACGGCTACCACATCCAAGGAAGGCAGCAGGCGCGCAAATTACCCATTCCCGACGCGGGGAGGTAGTGACGAAAAATAACAATACAGGACTCTAAACGAGGCCCTGTAATTGGAATGAGTACACTTTAAAACCTTTAACGAGTATCCATTGGAGGGCAAGTCTGGTGCCAGCAGCCGCGGTAATTCCAGCTCCAAAAGTGTATATTTAAGTTGTTGCGGTTAAAAAGCTCGTAGTTGGATTTTGGGCGCAGGCGGCCGGTCCGTCGCAAGGCGTGTACTGGCCGTCCTGGCCTCACCTCCGGTTCTCCGCCGGTGCCCTTGACTGAGTGTCGGCGGCGGCCGGAACGTTTACTTTGAAAAAATTAGAGTGTTCAAAGCAGGCGATTCGCCTGAATAATGGTGCATGGAATAATGGAATAGGACCTCGGTTCTATTTTGTTGGTTTTCGGAGCGCGAGGTAATGATTAAGAGGGACAGACGGGGGCATTCGTACTGTGCCGTTAGAGGTGAAATTCTTGGATCGGCGCAAGACGAACGACTGCGAAAGCATTTGCCAAGAATGTTTTCTTTAATCAAGAGCGAAAGTCAGAGGTTCGAAGACGATCAGATACCGTCCTAGTTCTGACTATAAACGATGCCAACTAGCGATCGGGGGGCGTTAGTTTTACGACCTCTCCGGCAGCTTGCGGGAAACCAAAGTCTTTGGGTTCCGGGGGAAGTATGGTTGCAAAGCTGAAACTTAAAGGAATTGACGGAAGGGCACCACCAGGAGTGGAGCCTGCGGCTTAATTTGACTCAACACGGGAAATCTCACCCGGCCCGGACACAGTGAGGATTGACAGATTGAGAGCTCTTTCTTGATTCTGTGGGTGGTGGTGCATGGCCG
>NC_139451.1:13314269-13316623 GCF_963924565.1 Ascidiella aspersa
GGACTAGTGGCGTTTAGCCACACGAGATTGAGCAATAACAGGTCTGTGATGCCCTTAGATGTTCGGGGCCGCACGCGCGCTACACTGACCGGATCAGCATGTGCTCGCCTTGGCCGACAGGTCTGGGTAACCCGCTGAACCCCGGTCGTGCTAGGGATAGGGAATTGCAATTATTTCCCTTGAACGAGGAATTCCCAGTAAGCGCGAGTCATTAGCTCGCGTTGATTACGTCCCTGCCCTTTGTACACACCGCCCGTCGCTACTACCGATTGAATGGTTTAGTGAGGTCCTCCGATTGGACCTGGCGCGGCCGGCAACGGTCGAGCCGGCGTCCGAGAAGACGATCTAACTTGATCATTTAGAGGAAGTAAAAGTCGTAACAAGGTTTCCGTAGGTGAACCTGCGGAAGGATCATTAACGGTCTCGCAAACGCTTCGGCGAACGCGAAACTCGGACAAGCGAGAGAAAAAGTCTTTGCTACCCGGCGCCCGACCCGCGAGGAGCGGCGCGCCGGCCGGCGATTCGGTCACCCGGTAATGTTTGCGCGTCGAGTGCCGCGGTGCCGCGCGCTCCGGCTTCAAGCGTCGGCCTGGCCGACCGCTCGGCGCGGTCTATTTTGTCACCCTATAGTGCGAGGCACTGTGCGAGCGAAACAATCGTGGATGGCTCTTGGCGGTGGATCACTCGGCTCGTGAGTCGATGAAGGACGCAGCTAGCTGCGTGAATTAGTGTGAATTGCAGGACACATTGAGCATCGACGTTCTGAACGCAAATTGCGGCCTCGGGTCAATCCCGGGGCCGCGCCCGCCTCAGGGTCGCGTTGCAAACGTTCCGCGCGGGGATTTCTCCGCGCGGCTGCTGCGGCGTCGGACGCGCGAGCGCCCGTCCCGCTCAAGACAGCACGGCACGATGCGCGACGATCGCGACCAGAATCCCGCGCGGCGGCGGCGAGTCGACCTCGAAGAGGCCAACGGCTGGCGGCTCAAGGGCGGGAATCGAGGTGCGCGGCGGCGCGCGGCGCCGACGGCGAGCGCGGAACGGGAAGAATAGTCCCGGTCCTTACTTTCGGCCTGAGGTCGGACGAGGCTACCCGCTGAATTTAAGCATATTACTAAGCGGAGGAAAAGAAACTAACGAGGATTCCCTCAGTAACGGCGAGTGAAGCGGGATGTGCCCATCGCCGAATCCGCGCGCTTTTGGAGTGCGCGGAATTGTGGCGTACGGAATTCGTCACGGCGCGCTTCGCCGGTCGCCCGCGTCCTTCTGATCGAGGCCTTTTCCCAGAGCGGGTGTCAGGCCCATGGCGGCGACAGGCGGGCGCGCTACGGCGTCTTCCCAGAGTCGGGTTGTTTGGGAATGCAGCCCAAAGCGGGTGGTAAACTCCATCTAAGGCTAAATACGGTCACGAGACCGATAGCGAACAAGTACCGTGAGGGAAAGTTGAAAAGCACTTTGAAGAGAGAGTTAAAGAGTACGTGAAACCGTCGAGAGGCAAACGGGAGGGCCTGTCGGGTCGCCCGGTCGCTTTCAGCCGGCCCCCTGTCGGCGACGTTGTCGTGCGGACCCTCACGGGCCGCCGGCGGCGCCGCCCGATCGGGGACCAGCGCACTAGCGCCGGGCGAAGGCCGCGACCGTCTGGACGGCGGCGAGAAGGCCGCGCGCAAGGTAACCCGGCCTCGGTCGGGTACTATAGGCGCGCGTGTCCGTCGGCCCGCCGTTCGGGCGAGGAGAGATCGCCGCGTCTGCCCTTCGGGGCCGAGCGCCCGGTGCCGGCTGGGGCGTCGTGGGTCGGGGACTGTTCTCAGTGCCCAGCCTCTTCGTCTCGGTCGCGCTTCCGGTGTCGTTTCGCGAGGCGCACGGGGTCCGCGGCTGAAGTCAGCCACCTTCCCGACCCGTCTTGAAACACGGACCAAGGAGTCTAACGTGAGCGCGAGCCACGGGGCAGTACGAAACCCATGGGCGCAGTGAAAGTGAATGTCGGCGCGGTCCGGCGGAGGTGAGACGTCGTCGTTCGCGGCGGCCGCATCACCGGCCGATCTCGTCCGCTTTGCCGGAGAGGTCGAGCGAGAGCGTTCGCGTTGGGACCCGAAAGATGGTGAACTATGCCTGAAGAGGTTGAAGCCAGAGGAAACTCTGGTGGAGGACCGTAGCGATTCTGACGTGCAAATCGATCGTCAAATTTGGGTATAGGGGCGAAAGACTAATCGAACCGTCTAGTAGCTGGTTCCCTCCGAAGTTTCCCTCAGGATAGCTGGCGCTCTGTCGCAGTTTTATCTGGTAAAGCGAATGATTAGAGGCCTTGGGGACGAAACGTCCTCAACCTATTCTCAAACTTTAAATTGGTAAGAAGCCCG
>NC_139451.1:13321823-13324323 GCF_963924565.1 Ascidiella aspersa
CATTCGTACTGTGCCGTTAGAGGTGAAATTCTTGGATCGGCGCAAGACGAACGACTGCGAAAGCATTTGCCAAGAATGTTTTCTTTAATCAAGAGCGAAAGTCAGAGGTTCGAAGACGATCAGATACCGTCCTAGTTCTGACTATAAACGATGCCAACTAGCGATCGGGGGGCGTTAGTTTTACGACCTCTCCGGCAGCTTGCGGGAAACCAAAGTCTTTGGGTTCCGGGGGAAGTATGGTTGCAAAGCTGAAACTTAAAGGAATTGACGGAAGGGCACCACCAGGAGTGGAGCCTGCGGCTTAATTTGACTCAACACGGGAAATCTCACCCGGCCCGGACACAGTGAGGATTGACAGATTGAGAGCTCTTTCTTGATTCTGTGGGTGGTGGTGCATGGCCGTTCTTAGTTGGTGGAGCGATTTGTCTGGTTAATTCCGATAACGAACGAGACTCTGGCTTGCTAACTAGTTACGCGACCCAATCGGTCGGCGTCTAACTTCTTAGAGGGACTAGTGGCGTTTAGCCACACGAGATTGAGCAATAACAGGTCTGTGATGCCCTTAGATGTTCGGGGCCGCACGCGCGCTACACTGACCGGATCAGCATGTGCTCGCCTTGGCCGACAGGTCTGGGTAACCCGCTGAACCCCGGTCGTGCTAGGGATAGGGAATTGCAATTATTTCCCTTGAACGAGGAATTCCCAGTAAGCGCGAGTCATTAGCTCGCGTTGATTACGTCCCTGCCCTTTGTACACACCGCCCGTCGCTACTACCGATTGAATGGTTTAGTGAGGTCCTCCGATTGGACCTGGCGCGGCCGGCAACGGTCGAGCCGGCGTCCGAGAAGACGATCTAACTTGATCATTTAGAGGAAGTAAAAGTCGTAACAAGGTTTCCGTAGGTGAACCTGCGGAAGGATCATTAACGGTCTCGCAAACGCTTCGGCGAACGCGAAACTCGGACAAGCGAGAGAAAAAGTCTTTGCTACCCGGCGCCCGACCCGCGAGGAGCGGCGCGCCGGCCGGCGATTCGGTCACCCGGTAATGTTTGCGCGTCGAGTGCCGCGGTGCCGCGCGCTCCGGCTTCAAGCGTCGGCCTGGCCGACCGCTCGGCGCGGTCTATTTTGTCACCCTATAGTGCGAGGCACTGTGCGAGCGAAACAATCGTGGATGGCTCTTGGCGGTGGATCACTCGGCTCGTGAGTCGATGAAGGACGCAGCTAGCTGCGTGAATTAGTGTGAATTGCAGGACACATTGAGCATCGACGTTCTGAACGCAAATTGCGGCCTCGGGTCAATCCCGGGGCCGCGCCCGCCTCAGGGTCGCGTTGCAAACGTTCCGCGCGGGGATTTCTCCGCGCGGCTGCTGCGGCGTCGGACGCGCGAGCGCCCGTCCCGCTCAAGACAGCACGGCACGATGCGCGACGATCGCGACCAGAATCCCGCGCGGCGGCGGCGAGTCGACCTCGAAGAGGCCAACGGCTGGCGGCTCAAGGGCGGGAATCGAGGTGCGCGGCGGCGCGCGGCGCCGACGGCGAGCGCGGAACGGGAAGAATAGTCCCGGTCCTTACTTTCGGCCTGAGGTCGGACGAGGCTACCCGCTGAATTTAAGCATATTACTAAGCGGAGGAAAAGAAACTAACGAGGATTCCCTCAGTAACGGCGAGTGAAGCGGGATGTGCCCATCGCCGAATCCGCGCGCTTTTGGAGTGCGCGGAATTGTGGCGTACGGAATTCGTCACGGCGCGCTTCGCCGGTCGCCCGCGTCCTTCTGATCGAGGCCTTTTCCCAGAGCGGGTGTCAGGCCCATGGCGGCGACAGGCGGGCGCGCTACGGCGTCTTCCCAGAGTCGGGTTGTTTGGGAATGCAGCCCAAAGCGGGTGGTAAACTCCATCTAAGGCTAAATACGGTCACGAGACCGATAGCGAACAAGTACCGTGAGGGAAAGTTGAAAAGCACTTTGAAGAGAGAGTTAAAGAGTACGTGAAACCGTCGAGAGGCAAACGGGAGGGCCTGTCGGGTCGCCCGGTCGCTTTCAGCCGGCCCCCTGTCGGCGACGTTGTCGTGCGGACCCTCACGGGCCGCCGGCGGCGCCGCCCGATCGGGGACCAGCGCACTAGCGCCGGGCGAAGGCCGCGACCGTCTGGACGGCGGCGAGAAGGCCGCGCGCAAGGTAACCCGGCCTCGGTCGGGTACTATAGGCGCGCGTGTCCGTCGGCCCGCCGTTCGGGCGAGGAGAGATCGCCGCGTCTGCCCTTCGGGGCCGAGCGCCCGGTGCCGGCTGGGGCGTCGTGGGTCGGGGACTGTTCTCAGTGCCCAGCCTCTTCGTCTCGGTCGCGCTTCCGGTGTCGTTTCGCGAGGCGCACGGGGTCCGCGGCTGAAGTCAGCCACCTTCCCGACCCGTCTTGAAACACGGACCAAGGAGTCTAACGTGAGCGCGAGCCACGGGGCAGTACGAAACCCATGGGCGCAGTGAAAGTGAATGTCGGCGCGGTCCGGC
>NC_139451.1:13339296-13341404 GCF_963924565.1 Ascidiella aspersa
TTCAAAGTGCTTTTCAACTTTCCCTCACGGTACTTGTTCGCTATCGGTCTCGTGACCGTATTTAGCCTTAGATGGAGTTTACCACCCGCTTTGGGCTGCATTCCCAAACAACCCGACTCTGGGAAGACGCCGTAGCGCGCCCGCCTGTCGCCGCCATGGGCCTGACACCCGCTCTGGGACAAGGCCTCGATCAGAAGGACGCGGGCGACCGGCGAAGCGCGCCGTGACGAATTCCGTACGCCACAATTCCGCGCACTCCAAAAGCGCGCGGATTCGGCGATGGGCACATCCCGCTTCACTCGCCGTTACTGAGGGAATCCTCGTTAGTTTCTTTTCCTCCGCTTAGTAATATGCTTAAATTCAGCGGGTAGCCTCGTCCGACCTCAGGCCGAAAGTAAGGACCGGGACTATTCTTCCCGTTCCGCGCTCGCCGTCGGCGCCGCGCGCCGCCGCGCACCTCGATTCCCGCCCTTGAGCCGCCAGCCGTTGGCCTCTTCGAGGTCGACTCGCCGCCGCCGCGCGGGATTCTGGTCGCGATCGTCGCACATCGTGCCGTGCTGTCTTGAGCGGGACGGGCGCTCGCGCGTCCGACGCCGCAGCAGCCGCGCGGAGAAATCCCCGCGCGGAACGTTTGCAACGCGACCCTGAGGCGGGCGCGGCCCCGGGATTGACCCGAGGCCGCAATTTGCGTTCAGAACGTCGATGCTCAATGTGTCCTGCAATTCACACTAATTCACGCAGCTAGCTGCGTCCTTCATCGACTCACGAGCCGAGTGATCCACCGCCAAGAGCCATCCACGATTGTTTCGCTCGCACAGTGCCTCGCACTAAAGGGTGACAAAATATACCGCGCCGAGCGGTCGGCCAGGCCGACGCTTGAAGCCGGAGCGCGCGGCACCGCGGCACTCGACGCGCAAACATTACCGGTGACCGAATCGCCGGCCGGCGCGCCGCTCCTCGCGGGTCGGGCGCCGGGTAGCAAAAACTTTTTCTCTCGCTTGTCCGAGTTTCGCGTTCGCCGAAGCGTTTGCGAGACCGTTAATGATCCTTCCGCAGGTTCACCTACGGAAACCTTGTTACGACTTTTACTTCCTCTAAATGATCAAGTTAGATCGTCTTCTCGGACGCCGGCTCGACCGTTGCCGGCCGCGCCAGGTCCAATCGGAGGACCTCACTAAACCATTCAATCGGTAGTAGCGACGGGCGGTGTGTACAAAGGGCAGGGACGTAATCAACGCGAGCTAATGACTCGCGCTTACTGGGAATTCCTCGTTCAAGGGAAATAATTGCAATTCCCTATCCCTAGCACGACCGGGGTTCAGCGGGTTACCCAGACCTGTCGGCCAAGGCGAGCACATGCTGATCCGGTCAGTGTAGCGCGCGTGCGGCCCCGAACATCTAAGGGCATCACAGACCTGTTATTGCTCAATCTCGTGTGGCTAAACGCCACTAGTCCCTCTAAGAAGTTAGACGCCGACCGATTGGGTCGCGTAACTAGTTAGCAAGCCAGAGTCTCGTTCGTTATCGGAATTAACCAGACAAATCGCTCCACCAACTAAGAACGGCCATGCACCACCACCCACAGAATCAAGAAAGAGCTCTCAATCTGTCAATCCTCACTGTGTCCGGGCCGGGTGAGATTTCCCGTGTTGAGTCAAATTAAGCCGCAGGCTCCACTCCTGGTGGTGCCCTTCCGTCAATTCCTTTAAGTTTCAGCTTTGCAACCATACTTCCCCCGGAACCCAAAGACTTTGGTTTCCCGCAAGCTGCCGGAGAGGTCGTAAAACTAACGCCCCCCGATCGCTAGTTGGCATCGTTTATAGTCAGAACTAGGACGGTATCTGATCGTCTTCGAACCTCTGACTTTCGCTCTTGATTAAAGAAAACATTCTTGGCAAATGCTTTCGCAGTCGTTCGTCTTGCGCCGATCCAAGAATTTCACCTCTAACGGCACAGTACGAATGCCCCCGTCTGTCCCTCTTAATCATTACCTCGCGCTCCGAAAACCAACAAAATAGAACCGAGGTCCTATTCCATTATTCCATGCACCATTATTCAGGCGAATCGCCTGCTTTGAACACTCTAATTTTTTCAAAGTAAACGTTCCG
>NC_139451.1:13341604-13346604 GCF_963924565.1 Ascidiella aspersa
CTGCGGCAGTCCACGAGCAGAGACCGACACAGGTCCAGGCTCACGCCCGCCCGTGAGAGCAGGCGTTCGCCCAGTCCGGTACAGTCCCGTCGCCCGCTTCGTGCCTCAGCCCGACCGACCCGGCCCTTAGAGCCAATCCTTTTCCCGAAGTTACGGATCTAGTTTGCCGACTTCCCTTACCTACATTGTTCTATCGGCCAGAGGCTGTTCACCTCGGAGACCTGCTGCGGATATGGGTACGACCTCGCACGAAACTTACACCATCTCCCTCGGATTTTCACGGGTCGACGCGAGCGCACCGGACACCACAAGAGACGTGGTGCTTTGCGGGGCCCATGTCCCTATCTCCGGGCAAACCGATTCCAGGGTCGCCGCACCCTTACCAAGAAAAGAGAACTCTTCCCGGGACCCACGCCGACGTTTCCGAGTTCGCTTGCGTTGCCGCACCAGGCGCCGAAGCGCCGATCTCCGCGTCGAGGTTCGGGAATATTAACCCGATTCCCTTTCGGTCCGCCGGGGCAACGACGAGCATCGCCCCGCTTCAGAACGGCATTCGCCTATTCCTTAGGATCGACTGACCCATGTTCAACTGCTGTTCACATGGAACCCTTCTCCACTTCGGCCTTCAAAGTTCTCATTTGAATATTTGCTACTACCACCAAGATCTGCACCGACGGCTGCTCCACCCGGGCTCGCGCCCTAGGCTTCGACGCACGCCGCCGCGGCCCTCCTACTCGTCGCGGCCTAGCGCACCGGTGTGCTCGTACCGCCGCGACGGCCGGGTATAGGCCCGACGCTCCAGCGCCATCCATTTTCAGGGCTGATTGATTCGGCAGGTGAGTTGTTACACACTCCTTAGCGGATTCCGACTTCCATGGCCACCGTCCTGCTGTCTAGATCAACCAACACCTTTTGTGGGCTCTGATGAGCGTCGCGTCGGGCGCCTTAACCCGGCGTTCGGTTCATCCCGCATCGCCAGTCCTGCTTACCAAGAGTGGCCCACTTGGCACTCGCATTCCATGCCCGGCTCCAATTAAGCGAGTCGGGCTTCTTACCAATTTAAAGTTTGAGAATAGGTTGAGGACGTTTCGTCCCCAAGGCCTCTAATCATTCGCTTTACCAGATAAAACTGCGACAGAGCGCCAGCTATCCTGAGGGAAACTTCGGAGGGAACCAGCTACTAGACGGTTCGATTAGTCTTTCGCCCCTATACCCAAATTTGACGATCGATTTGCACGTCAGAATCGCTACGGTCCTCCACCAGAGTTTCCTCTGGCTTCAACCTCTTCAGGCATAGTTCACCATCTTTCGGGTCCCAACGCGAACGCTCTCGCTCGACCTCTCCGGCAAAGCGGACGAGATCGGCCGGTGATGCGGCCGCCGCGAACGACGACGTCTCACCTCCGCCGGACCGCGCCGACATTCACTTTCACTGCGCCCATGGGTTTCGTACTGCCCCGTGGCTCGCGCTCACGTTAGACTCCTTGGTCCGTGTTTCAAGACGGGTCGGGAAGGTGGCTGACTTCAGCCGCGGACCCCGTGCGCCTCGCGAAACGACACCGGAAGCGCGACCGAGACGAAGAGGCTGGGCACTGAGAACAGTCCCCGACCCACGACGCCCCAGCCGGCACCGGGCGCTCGGCCCCGAAGGGCAGACGCGGCGATCTCTCCTCGCCCGAACGGCGGGCCGACGGACACGCGCGCCTATAGTACCCGACCGAGGCCGGGTTACCTTGCGCGCGGCCTTCTCGCCGCCGTCCAGACGGTCGCGGCCTTCGCCCGGCGCTAGTGCGCTGGTCCCCGATCGGGCGGCGCCGCCGGCGGCCCGTGAGGGTCCGCACGACAACGTCGCCGACAGGGGGCCGGCTGAAAGCGACCGGGCGACTCGACAGGCCCTCCCGTTTGCCTCTCGACGGTTTCACGTACTCTTTAACTCTCTCTTCAAAGTGCTTTTCAACTTTCCCTCACGGTACTTGTTCGCTATCGGTCTCGTGACCGTATTTAGCCTTAGATGGAGTTTACCACCCGCTTTGGGCTGCATTCCCAAACAACCCGACTCTGGGAAGACGCCGTAGCGCGCCCGCCTGTCGCCGCCATGGGCCTGACACCCGCTCTGGGAAAAGGCCTCGATCAGAAGGACGCGGGCGACCGGCGAAGCGCGCCGTGACGAATTCCGTACGCCACAATTCCGCGCACTCCAAAAGCGCGCGGATTCGGCGATGGGCACATCCCGCTTCACTCGCCGTTACTGAGGGAATCCTCGTTAGTTTCTTTTCCTCCGCTTAGTAATATGCTTAAATTCAGCGGGTAGCCTCGTCCGACCTCAGGCCGAAAGTAAGGACCGGGACTATTCTTCCCGTTCCGCGCTCGCCGTCGGCGCCGCGCGCCGCCGCGCACCTCGATTCCCGCCCTTGAGCCGCCAGCCGTTGGCCTCTTCGAGGTCGACTCGCCGCCGCCGCGCGGGATTCTGGTCGCGATCGTCGCGCATCGTGCCGTGCTGTCTTGAGCGGGACGGGCGCTCGCGCGTCCGACGCCGCAGCAGCCGCGCGGAGAAATCCCCGCGCGGAACGTTTGCAACGCGACCCTGAGGCGGGCGCGGCCCCGGGATTGACCCGAGGCCGCAATTTGCGTTCAGAACGTCGATGCTCAATGTGTCCTGCAATTCACACTAATTCACGCAGCTAGCTGCGTCCTTCATCGACTCACGAGCCGAGTGATCCACCGCCAAGAGCCATCCACGATTGTTTCGCTCGCACAGTGCCTCGCACTATAGGGTGACAAAATAGACCGCGCCGAGCGGTCGGCCAGGCCGACGCTTGAAGCCGGAGCGCGCGGCACCGCGGCACTCGACGCGCAAACATTACCGGGTGACCGAATCGCCGGCCGGCGCGCCGCTCCTCGCGGGTCGGGCGCCGGGTAGCAAAGACTTTTTCTCTCGCTTGTCCGAGTTTCGCGTTCGCCGAAGCGTTTGCGAGACCGTTAATGATCCTTCCGCAGGTTCACCTACGGAAACCTTGTTACGACTTTTACTTCCTCTAAATGATCAAGTTAGATCGTCTTCTCGGACGCCGGCTCGACCGTTGCCGGCCGCGCCAGGTCCAATCGGAGGACCTCACTAAACCATTCAATCGGTAGTAGCGACGGGCGGTGTGTACAAAGGGCAGGGACGTAATCAACGCGAGCTAATGACTCGCGCTTACTGGGAATTCCTCGTTCAAGGGAAATAATTGCAATTCCCTATCCCTAGCACGACCGGGGTTCAGCGGGTTACCCAGACCTGTCGGCCAAGGCGAGCACATGCTGATCCGGTCAGTGTAGCGCGCGTGCGGCCCCGAACATCTAAGGGCATCACAGACCTGTTATTGCTCAATCTCGTGTGGCTAAACGCCACTAGTCCCTCTAAGAAGTTAGACGCCGACCGATTGGGTCGCGTAACTAGTTAGCAAGCCAGAGTCTCGTTCGTTATCGGAATTAACCAGACAAATCGCTCCACCAACTAAGAACGGCCATGCACCACCACCCACAGAATCAAGAAAGAGCTCTCAATCTGTCAATCCTCACTGTGTCCGGGCCGGGTGAGATTTCCCGTGTTGAGTCAAATTAAGCCGCAGGCTCCACTCCTGGTGGTGCCCTTCCGTCAATTCCTTTAAGTTTCAGCTTTGCAACCATACTTCCCCCGGAACCCAAAGACTTTGGTTTCCCGCAAGCTGCCGGAGAGGTCGTAAAACTAACGCCCCCCGATCGCTAGTTGGCATCGTTTATAGTCAGAACTAGGACGGTATCTGATCGTCTTCGAACCTCTGACTTTCGCTCTTGATTAAAGAAAACATTCTTGGCAAATGCTTTCGCAGTCGTTCGTCTTGCGCCGATCCAAGAATTTCACCTCTAACGGCACAGTACGAATGCCCCCGTCTGTCCCTCTTAATCATTACCTCGCGCTCCGAAAACCAACAAAATAGAACCGAGGTCCTATTCCATTATTCCATGCACCATTATTCAGGCGAATCGCCTGCTTTGAACACTCTAATTTTTTCAAAGTAAACGTTCCGGCCGCCGCCGACACTCAGTCAAGGGCACCGGCGGAGAACCGGAGGTGAGGCCAGGACGGCCAGTACACGCCTTGCGACGGACCGGCCGCCTGCGCCCAAAATCCAACTACGAGCTTTTTAACCGCAACAACTTAAATATACACTTTTGGAGCTGGAATTACCGCGGCTGCTGGCACCAGACTTGCCCTCCAATGGATACTCGTTAAAGGTTTTAAAGTGTACTCATTCCAATTACAGGGCCTCGTTTAGAGTCCTGTATTGTTATTTTTCGTCACTACCTCCCCGCGTCGGGAATGGGTAATTTGCGCGCCTGCTGCCTTCCTTGGATGTGGTAGCCGTTTCTCAGGCTCCCTCTCCGGAATCGAACCCTGATTCTCCGTTACCCGTAAGAACCTCGGTAGGCCAGTACCGTACCGACGAAAGTTGATAGGGCAGACACTTGAATGATCCGTCGCCGGTGCGAGACCGTGCGATCCGCAAAGTTATCCAGAGTCACCAAAGGTTGCGGGCCGAAGCCCGGTCGGTTTTTGGTCTGATAAAAGCACGCCTCCCGCGAGGTCGGCGCTTCACGCATGTATTAGCTCTAGCATTTCCACAGTTAACCACGTAAAACGTACGATCAAATGAACCATAACTGATTTAATGAGCCATTCGCAGTTTCACTGTACGATAGCTCGTACTTAGACTTGCATGGCTTAATCTTTGAGACAAGCATATGACTACTGGCAGGATCAACCAGGTAGCTACTTTAGCGTAGCCCCGAAAGGCCGACGAAGGAGGTGCCGCTGATGCGGCGCCGTCGCTCGGTCGATGCGAAACCCGAAGGCTTCTCCGTTAAAATTTCGTTCTTTGCTCGGCTGCCCGAACTCAGAAAACCGTCACCGCCCGTCGCACCCGCCGGAGTAAGACTTCGTCGGCAGGCCTTTCGACCGCCACGTCGCCAACACCGGC
>NC_139451.1:13351604-13353707 GCF_963924565.1 Ascidiella aspersa
CCCGGGATTGACCCGAGGCCGCAATTTGCGTTCAGAACGTCGATGCTCAATGTGTCCTGCAATTCACACTAATTCACGCAGCTAGCTGCGTCCTTCATCGACTCACGAGCCGAGTGATCCACCGCCAAGAGCCATCCACGATTGTTTCGCTCGCACAGTGCCTCGCACTATAGGGTGACAAAATAGACCGCGCCGAGCGGTCGGCCAGGCCGACGCTTGAAGCCGGAGCGCGCGGCACCGCGGCACTCGACGCGCAAACATTACCGGGTGACCGAATCGCCGGCCGGCGCGCCGCTCCTCGCGGGTCGGGCGCCGGGTAGCAAAGACTTTTTCTCTCGCTTGTCCGAGTTTCGCGTTCGCCGAAGCGTTTGCGAGACCGTTAATGATCCTTCCGCAGGTTCACCTACGGAAACCTTGTTACGACTTTTACTTCCTCTAAATGATCAAGTTAGATCGTCTTCTCGGACGCCGGCTCGACCGTTGCCGGCCGCGCCAGGTCCAATCGGAGGACCTCACTAAACCATTCAATCGGTAGTAGCGACGGGCGGTGTGTACAAAGGGCAGGGACGTAATCAACGCGAGCTAATGACTCGCGCTTACTGGGAATTCCTCGTTCAAGGGAAATAATTGCAATTCCCTATCCCTAGCACGACCGGGGTTCAGCGGGTTACCCAGACCTGTCGGCCAAGGCGAGCACATGCTGATCCGGTCAGTGTAGCGCGCGTGCGGCCCCGAACATCTAAGGGCATCACAGACCTGTTATTGCTCAATCTCGTGTGGCTAAACGCCACTAGTCCCTCTAAGAAGTTAGACGCCGACCGATTGGGTCGCGTAACTAGTTAGCAAGCCAGAGTCTCGTTCGTTATCGGAATTAACCAGACAAATCGCTCCACCAACTAAGAACGGCCATGCACCACCACCCACAGAATCAAGAAAGAGCTCTCAATCTGTCAATCCTCACTGTGTCCGGGCCGGGTGAGATTTCCCGTGTTGAGTCAAATTAAGCCGCAGGCTCCACTCCTGGTGGTGCCCTTCCGTCAATTCCTTTAAGTTTCAGCTTTGCAACCATACTTCCCCCGGAACCCAAAGACTTTGGTTTCCCGCAAGCTGCCGGAGAGGTCGTAAAACTAACGCCCCCCGATCGCTAGTTGGCATCGTTTATAGTCAGAACTAGGACGGTATCTGATCGTCTTCGAACCTCTGACTTTCGCTCTTGATTAAAGAAAACATTCTTGGCAAATGCTTTCGCAGTCGTTCGTCTTGCGCCGATCCAAGAATTTCACCTCTAACGGCACAGTACGAATGCCCCCGTCTGTCCCTCTTAATCATTACCTCGCGCTCCGAAAACCAACAAAATAGAACCGAGGTCCTATTCCATTATTCCATGCACCATTATTCAGGCGAATCGCCTGCTTTGAACACTCTAATTTTTTCAAAGTAAACGTTCCGGCCGCCGCCGACACTCAGTCAAGGGCACCGGCGGAGAACCGGAGGTGAGGCCAGGACGGCCAGTACACGCCTTGCGACGGACCGGCCGCCTGCGCCCAAAATCCAACTACGAGCTTTTTAACCGCAACAACTTAAATATACACTTTTGGAGCTGGAATTACCGCGGCTGCTGGCACCAGACTTGCCCTCCAATGGATACTCGTTAAAGGTTTTAAAGTGTACTCATTCCAATTACAGGGCCTCGTTTAGAGTCCTGTATTGTTATTTTTCGTCACTACCTCCCCGCGTCGGGAATGGGTAATTTGCGCGCCTGCTGCCTTCCTTGGATGTGGTAGCCGTTTCTCAGGCTCCCTCTCCGGAATCGAACCCTGATTCTCCGTTACCCGTAAGAACCTCGGTAGGCCAGTACCGTACCGACGAAAGTTGATAGGGCAGACACTTGAATGATCCGTCGCCGGTGCGAGACCGTGCGATCCGCAAAGTTATCCAGAGTCACCAAAGGTTGCGGGCCGAAGCCCGGTCGGTTTTTGGTCTGATAAAAGCACGCCTCCCGCGAGGTCGGCGCTTCACGCATGTATTAGCTCTAGCATTTCCACAGTTAACCACGTAAAACGTACGATCAAATGAACCATAACTGATTTAATGAGCCATTCG
>NC_139451.1:13356407-13358907 GCF_963924565.1 Ascidiella aspersa
CAACACTCATCTTTGCTATACTTGTGGGAGCTGACAAGCTTCGACAAGTAAAGAATCGGTGAAAAGGCGATTGGCTCGCTGGGCAGATGTTGCTGCTGCGCGAAGAGCCGAGTGTCAGTTTGTCGGGTTCTGAGCGGTCGCTTCGGCGAAGTTGTCTGGCGTGCGTTGCGCTCGCGCCGGTGTTGGCGACGTGGCGGTCGAAAGGCCTGCCGACGAAGTCTTACTCCGGCGGGTGCGACGGGCGGTGACGGTTTTCTGAGTTCGGGCAGCCGAGCAAAGAACGAAATTTTAACGGAGAAGCCTTCGGGTTTCGCATCGACCGAGCGACGGCGCCGCATCAGCGGCGCCTCCTTCGTCGGCCTTTCGGGGCTACGCTAAAGTAGCTACCTGGTTGATCCTGCCAGTAGTCATATGCTTGTCTCAAAGATTAAGCCATGCAAGTCTAAGTACGAGCTCTCGTACAGTGAAACTGCGAATGGCTCATTAAATCAGTTATGGTTCATTTGATCGTACGTTTTACGTGGTTAACTGTGGAAATGCTAGAGCTAATACATGCGTGAAGCGCCGACCTCGCGGGAGGCGTGCTTTTATCAGACCAAAAACCGACCGGGCTTCGGCCCGCAACCTTTGGTGACTCTGGATAACTTTGCGGATCGCACGGTCTCGCACCGGCGACGGATCATTGAAGTGTCTGCCCTATCAACTTTCGTCGGTACGGTACTGGCCTACCGAGGTTCTTACGGGTAACGGAGAATCAGGGTTCGATTCCGGAGAGGGAGCCTGAGAAACGGCTACCACATCCAAGGAAGGCAGCAGGCGCGCAAATTACCCATTCCCGACGCGGGGAGGTAGTGACGAAAAATAACAATACAGGACTCTAAACGAGGCCCTGTAATTGGAATGAGTACACTTTAAAACCTTTAACGAGTATCCATTGGAGGGCAAGTCTGGTGCCAGCAGCCGCGGTAATTCCAGCTCCAAAAGTGTATATTTAAGTTGTTGCGGTTAAAAAGCTCGTAGTTGGATTTTGGGCGCAGGCGGCCGGTCCGTCGCAAGGCGTGTACTGGCCGTCCTGGCCTCACCTCCGGTTCTCCGCCGGTGCCCTTGACTGAGTGTCGGCGGCGGCCGGAACGTTTACTTTGAAAAAATTAGAGTGTTCAAAGCAGGCGATTCGCCTGAATAATGGTGCATGGAATAATGGAATAGGACCTCGGTTCTATTTTGTTGGTTTTCGGAGCGCGAGGTAATGATTAAGAGGGACAGACGGGGGCATTCGTACTGTGCCGTTAGAGGTGAAATTCTTGGATCGGCGCAAGACGAACGACTGCGAAAGCATTTGCCAAGAATGTTTTCTTTAATCAAGAGCGAAAGTCAGAGGTTCGAAGACGATCAGATACCGTCCTAGTTCTGACTATAAACGATGCCAACTAGCGATCGGGGGGCGTTAGTTTTACGACCTCTCCGGCAGCTTGCGGGAAACCAAAGTCTTTGGGTTCCGGGGGAAGTATGGTTGCAAAGCTGAAACTTAAAGGAATTGACGGAAGGGCACCACCAGGAGTGGAGCCTGCGGCTTAATTTGACTCAACACGGGAAATCTCACCCGGCCCGGACACAGTGAGGATTGACAGATTGAGAGCTCTTTCTTGATTCTGTGGGTGGTGGTGCATGGCCGTTCTTAGTTGGTGGAGCGATTTGTCTGGTTAATTCCGATAACGAACGAGACTCTGGCTTGCTAACTAGTTACGCGACCCAATCGGTCGGCGTCTAACTTCTTAGAGGGACTAGTGGCGTTTAGCCACACGAGATTGAGCAATAACAGGTCTGTGATGCCCTTAGATGTTCGGGGCCGCACGCGCGCTACACTGACCGGATCAGCATGTGCTCGCCTTGGCCGACAGGTCTGGGTAACCCGCTGAACCCCGGTCGTGCTAGGGATAGGGAATTGCAATTATTTCCCTTGAACGAGGAATTCCCAGTAAGCGCGAGTCATTAGCTCGCGTTGATTACGTCCCTGCCCTTTGTACACACCGCCCGTCGCTACTACCGATTGAATGGTTTAGTGAGGTCCTCCGATTGGACCTGGCGCGGCCGGCAACGGTCGAGCCGGCGTCCGAGAAGACGATCTAACTTGATCATTTAGAGGAAGTAAAAGTCGTAACAAGGTTTCCGTAGGTGAACCTGCGGAAGGATCATTAACGGTCTCGCAAACGCTTCGGCGAACGCGAAACTCGGACAAGCGAGAGAAAAAGTTTTTGCTACCCGGCGCCCGACCCGCGAGGAGCGGCGCGCCGGCCGGCGATTCGGTCACCCGGTAATGTTTGCGCGTCGAGTGCCGCGGTGCCGCGCGCTCCGGCTTCAAGCGTCGGCCTGGCCGACCGCTCGGCGCGGTATATTTTGTCACCCTTTAGTGCGAGGCACTGTGCGAGCGAAACAATCGTGGATGGCTCTTGGCGGTGGATCACTCGGCTCGTGAGTCGATGAAGGACGCAGCTAGCTGCGT
>NC_139451.1:13363907-13365959 GCF_963924565.1 Ascidiella aspersa
CCGAGTGTCAGTTTGTCGGGTTCTGAGCGGTCGCTTCGGCGAAGTTGTCTGGCGTGCGTTGCGCTCGCGCCGGTGTTGGCGACGTGGCGGTCGAAAGGCCTGCCGACGAAGTCTTACTCCGGCGGGTGCGACGGGCGGTGACGGTTTTCTGAGTTCGGGCAGCCGAGCAAAGAACGAAATTTTAACGGAGAGAAGCCTTCGGGTTTCGCATCGACCGAGCGACGGCGCCGCATCAGCGGCGCCTCCTTCGTCGGCCTTTCGGGGCTACGCTAAAGTAGCTACCTGGTTGATCCTGCCAGTAGTCATATGCTTGTCTCAAAGATTAAGCCATGCAAGTCTAAGTACGAGCTCTCGTACAGTGAAACTGCGAATGGCTCATTAAATCAGTTATGGTTCATTTGATCGTACGTTTTACGTGGTTAACTGTGGAAATGCTAGAGCTAATACATGCGTGAAGCGCCGACCTCGCGGGAGGCGTGCTTTTATCAGACCAAAAACCGACCGGGCTTCGGCCCGCAACCTTTGGTGACTCTGGATAACTTTGCGGATCGCACGGTCTCGCACCGGCGACGGATCATTCAAGTGTCTGCCCTATCAACTTTCGTCGGTACGGTACTGGCCTACCGAGGTTCTTACGGGTAACGGAGAATCAGGGTTCGATTCCGGAGAGGGAGCCTGAGAAACGGCTACCACATCCAAGGAAGGCAGCAGGCGCGCAAATTACCCATTCCCGACGCGGGGAGGTAGTGACGAAAAATAACAATACAGGACTCTAAACGAGGCCCTGTAATTGGAATGAGTACACTTTAAAACCTTTAACGAGTATCCATTGGAGGGCAAGTCTGGTGCCAGCAGCCGCGGTAATTCCAGCTCCAAAAGTGTATATTTAAGTTGTTGCGGTTAAAAAGCTCGTAGTTGGATTTTGGGCGCAGGCGGCCGGTCCGTCGCAAGGCGTGTACTGGCCGTCCTGGCCTCACCTCCGGTTCTCCGCCGGTGCCCTTGACTGAGTGTCGGCGGCGGCCGGAACGTTTACTTTGAAAAAATTAGAGTGTTCAAAGCAGGCGATTCGCCTGAATAATGGTGCATGGAATAATGGAATAGGACCTCGGTTCTATTTTGTTGGTTTTCGGAGCGCGAGGTAATGATTAAGAGGGACAGACGGGGGCATTCGTACTGTGCCGTTAGAGGTGAAATTCTTGGATCGGCGCAAGACGAACGACTGCGAAAGCATTTGCCAAGAATGTTTTCTTTAATCAAGAGCGAAAGTCAGAGGTTCGAAGACGATCAGATACCGTCCTAGTTCTGACTATAAACGATGCCAACTAGCGATCGGGGGGCGTTAGTTTTACGACCTCTCCGGCAGCTTGCGGGAAACCAAAGTCTTTGGGTTCCGGGGGAAGTATGGTTGCAAAGCTGAAAACTTAAAGGAATTGACGGAAGGGCACCACCAGGAGTGGAGCCTGCGGCTTAATTTGACTCAACACGGGAAATCTCACCCGGCCCGGACACAGTGAGGATTGACAGATTGAGAGCTCTTTCTTGATTCTGTGGGTGGTGGTGCATGGCCGTTCTTAGTTGGTGGAGCGATTTGTCTGGTTAATTCCGATAACGAACGAGACTCTGGCTTGCTAACTAGTTACGCGACCCAATCGGTCGGCGTCTAACTTCTTAGAGGGACTAGTGGCGTTTAGCCACACGAGATTGAGCAATAACAGGTCTGTGATGCCCTTAGATGTTCGGGGCCGCACGCGCGCTACACTGACCGGATCAGCATGTGCTCGCCTTGGCCGACAGGTCTGGGTAACCCGCTGAACCCCGGTCGTGCTAGGGATAGGGAATTGCAATTATTTCCCTTGAACGAGGAATTCCCAGTAAGCGCGAGTCATTAGCTCGCGTTGATTACGTCCCTGCCCTTTGTACACACCGCCCGTCGCTACTACCGATTGAATGGTTTAGTGAGGTCCCTCCGATTGGACCTGGCGCGGCCGGCAACGGTCGAGCCGGCGTCCGAGAAGACGATCTAACTTGATCATTTAGAGGAAGTAAAAGTCG
>NC_139451.1:13371159-13373659 GCF_963924565.1 Ascidiella aspersa
ACATGCGTGAAGCGCCGACCTCGCGGGAGGCGTGCTTTTATCAGACCAAAAACCGACCGGGCTTCGGCCCGCAACCTTTGGTGACTCTGGATAACTTTGCGGATCGCACGGTCTCGCACCGGCGACGGATCATTCAAGTGTCTGCCCTATCAACTTTCGTCGGTACGGTACTGGCCTACCGAGGTTCTTACGGGTAACGGAGAATCAGGGTTCGATTCCGGAGAGGGAGCCTGAGAAACGGCTACCACATCCAAGGAAGGCAGCAGGCGCGCAAATTACCCATTCCCGACGCGGGGAGGTAGTGACGAAAAATAACAATACAGGACTCTAAACGAGGCCCTGTAATTGGAATGAGTACACTTTAAAACCTTTAACGAGTATCCATTGGAGGGCAAGTCTGGTGCCAGCAGCCGCGGTAATTCCAGCTCCAAAAGTGTATATTTAAGTTGTTGCGGTTAAAAGCTCGTAGTTGGATTTTGGCGCAGGCGGCCGGTCCGTCGCAAGGCGTGTACTGGCCGTCCTGGCCTCACCTCCGGTTCTCCGCCGGTGCCCTTGACTGAGTGTCGGCGGCGGCCGGAACGTTTACTTTGAAAAAATTAGAGTGTTCAAAGCAGGCGATTCGCCTGAATAATGGTGCATGGAATAATGGAATAGGACCTCGGTTCTATTTTGTTGGTTTTCGGAGCGCGAGGTAATGATTAAGAGGGGACAGACGGGGGCATTCGTACTGTGCCGTTAGAGGTGAAATTCTTGGATCGGCGCAAGACGAACGGACTGCGAAAGCATTTGCCAAGAATGTTTTCTTTAATCAAGAGCGAAAGTCAGAGGTTCGAAGACGATCAGATACCGTCCTAGTTCTGACTATAAACGATGCCAACTAGCGATCGGGGGGCGTTAGTTTTACGACCTCTCCGGCAGCTTGCGGGAAACCAAAGTCTTTGGGTTCCGGGGGAAGTATGGTTGCAAAGCTGAAACTTAAAGGAATTGACGGAAGGGCACCACCAGGAGTGGAGCCTGCGGCTTAATTTGACTCAACACGGGAAATCTCACCCGGCCCGGACACGTGAGGATTGACAGATTGAGAGCTCTTTCTTGATTCTGTGGGTGGTGGTGCATGGCCGTTCTTAGTTGGTGGAGCGATTTGTCTGGTTAATTCCGATAACGAACGAGACTCTGGCTTGCTAACTAGTTACGCGACCCAATCGGTCGGCGTCTAACTTCTTAGAGGGACTAGTGGCGTTTAGCCACACGAGATTGAGCAATAACAGGTCTGTGATGCCCTTAGATGTTCGGGGCCGCACGCGCGCTACACTGACCGGATCAGCATGTGCTCGCCTTGGCCGACAGGTCTGGGTAACCCGCTGAACCCCGGTCGTGCTAGGGATAGGGAATTGCAATTATTTCCCTTGAACGAGGAATTCCCAGTAAGCGCGAGTCATTAGCTCGCGTTGATTACGTCCCTGCCCTTTGTACACACCGCCCGTCGCTACTACCGATTGAATGGTTTAGTGAGGTCCTCCGATTGGACCTGGCGCGGCCGGCAACGGTCGAGCCGGCGTCCGAGAAGACGATCTAACTTGATCATTTAGAGGAAGTAAAAGTCGTAACAAGGTTTCCGTAGGTGAACCTGCGGAAGGATCATTAACGGTCTCGCAAACGCTTCGGCGAACGCGAAACTCGGACAAGCGAGAGAAAAAGTCTTTGCTACCCGGCGCCCGACCCGCGAGGAGCGGCGCGCCGGCCGGCGATTCGGTCACCCGGTAATGTTTGCGCGTCGAGTGCCGCGGTGCCGCGCGCTCCGGCTTCAAGCGTCGGCCTGGCCGACCGCTCGGCGCGGTCTATTTTGTCACCCTATAGTGCGAGGCACTGTGCGAGCGAAACAATCGTGGATGGCTCTTGGCGGTGGATCACTCGGCTCGTGAGTCGATGAAGGACGCAGCTAGCTGCGTGAATTAGTGTGAATTGCAGGACACATTGAGCATCGACGTTCTGAACGCAAATTGCGGCCTCGGGTCAATCCCGGGGCCGCGCCCGCCTCAGGGTCGCGTTGCAAACGTTCCGCGCGGGGATTTCTCCGCGCGGCTGCTGCGGCGTCGGACGCGCGAGCGCCCGTCCCGCTCAAGACAGCACGGCACGATGCGCGACGATCGCGACCAGAATCCCGCGCGGCGGCGGCGAGTCGACCTCGAAGAGGCCAACGGCTGGCGGCTCAAGGGCGGGAATCGAGGTGCGCGGCGGCGCGCGGCGCCGACGGCGAGCGCGGAACGGGAAGAATAGTCCCGGTCCTTACTTTCGGCCTGAGGTCGGACGAGGCTACCCGCTGAATTTAAGCATATTACTAAGCGGAGGAAAAGAAACTAACGAGGATTCCCTCAGTAACGGCGAGTGAAGCGGGATGTGCCCATCGCCGAATCCGCGCGCTTTTGGAGTGCGCGGAATTGTGGCGTACGGAATTCGTCACGGCGCGCTTCGCCGGTCGCCCGCGTCCTTCTGATCGAGG
>NC_139451.1:13380852-13383352 GCF_963924565.1 Ascidiella aspersa
ATCGACCGAGCGACGGCGCCGCATCAGCGGCGCCTCCTTCGTCGGCCTTTCGGGGCTACGCTAAAGTAGCTACCTGGTTGATCCTGCCAGTAGTCATATGCTTGTCTCAAAGATTAAGCCATGCAAGTCTAAGTACGAGCTCTCGTACAGTGAAACTGCGAATGGCTCATTAAATCAGTTATGGTTCATTTGATCGTACGTTTTACGTGGTTAACTGTGGAAATGCTAGAGCTAATACATGCGTGAAGCGCCGACCTCGCGGGAGGCGTGCTTTTATCAGACCAAAAACCGACCGGGCTTGGGCCCGCAACCTTTGGTGACTCTGGATAACTTTGCGGATCGCACGGTCTCGCACCGGCGACGGATCATTCAAGTGTCTGCCCTATCAACTTTCGTCGGTACGGTACTGGCCTACCGAGGTTCTTACGGGTAACGGAGAATCAGGGTTCGATTCCGGAGAGGGAGCCTGAGAAACGGCTACCACATCCAAGGAAGGCAGCAGGCGCGCAAATTACCCATTCCCGACGCGGGGAGGTAGTGACGAAAAATAACAATACAGGACTCTAAACGAGGCCCTGTAATTGGAATGAGTACACTTTAAAACCTTTAACGAGTATCCATTGGAGGGCAAGTCTGGTGCCAGCAGCCGCGGTAATTCCAGCTCCAAAAGTGTATATTTAAGTTGTTGCGGTTAAAAAGCTCGTAGTTGGATTTTGGGCGCAGGCGGCCGGTCCGTCGCAAGGCGTGTACTGGCCGTCCTGGCCTCACCTCCGGTTCTCCGCCGGTGCCCTTGACTGAGTGTCGGCGGCGGCCGGAACGTTTACTTTGAAAAAATTAGAGTGTTCAAAGCAGGCGATTCGCCTGAATAATGGTGCATGGAATAATGGAATAGGACCTCGGTTCTATTTTGTTGGTTTTCGGAGCGCGAGGTAATGATTAAGAGGGACAGACGGGGGCATTCGTACTGTGCCGTTAGAGGTGAAATTCTTGGATCGGCGCAAGACGAACGACTGCGAAAGCATTTGCCAAGAATGTTTTCTTTAATCAAGAGCGAAAGTCAGAGGTTCGAAGACGATCAGATACCGTCCTAGTTCTGACTATAAACGATGCCAACTAGCGATCGGGGGGCGTTAGTTTTACGACCTCTCCGGCAGCTTGCGGGAAACCAAAGTCTTTGGGTTCCGGGGGAAGTATGGTTGCAAAGCTGAAACTTAAAGGAATTGACGGAAGGGCACCACCAGGAGTGGAGCCTGCGGCTTAATTTGACTCAACACGGGAAATCTCACCCGGCCCGGACACAGTGAGGATTGACAGATTGAGAGCTCTTTCTTGATTCTGTGGGTGGTGGTGCATGGCCGTTCTTAGTTGGTGGAGCGATTTGTCTGGTTAATTCCGATAACGAACGAGACTCTGGCTTGCTAACTAGTTACGCGACCCAATCGGTCGGCGTCTAACTTCTTAGAGGGACTAGTGGCGTTTAGCCACACGAGATTGAGCAATAACAGGTCTGTGATGCCCTTAGATGTTCGGGGCCGCACGCGCGCTACACTGACCGGATCAGCATGTGCTCGCCTTGGCCGACAGGTCTGGGTAACCCGCTGAACCCCGGTCGTGCTAGGGATAGGGAATTGCAATTATTTCCCTTGAACGAGGAATTCCCAGTAAGCGCGAGTCATTAGCTCGCGTTGATTACGTCCCTGCCCTTTGTACACACCGCCCGTCGCTACTACCGATTGAATGGTTTAGTGAGGTCCTCCGATTGGACCTGGCGCGGCCGGCAACGGTCGAGCCGGCGTCCGAGAAGACGATCTAACTTGATCATTTAGAGGAAGTAAAAGTCGTAACAAGGTTTCCGTAGGTGAACCTGCGGAAGGATCATTAACGGTCTCGCAAACGCTTCGGCGAACGCGAAACTCGGACAAGCGAGAGAAAAAGTCTTTGCTACCCGGCGCCCGACCCGCGAGGAGCGGCGCGCCGGCCGGCGATTCGGTCACCCGGTAATGTTTGCGCGTCGAGTGCCGCGGTGCCGCGCGCTCCGGCTTCAAGCGTCGGCCTGGCCGACCGCTCGGCGCGGTCTATTTTGTCACCCTATAGTGCGAGGCACTGTGCGAGCGAAACAATCGTGGATGGCTCTTGGCGGTGGATCACTCGGCTCGTGAGTCGATGAAGGACGCAGCTAGCTGCGTGAATTAGTGTGAATTGCAGGACACATTGAGCATCGACGTTCTGAACGCAAATTGCGGCCTCGGGTCAATCCCGGGGCCGCGCCCGCCTCAGGGTCGCGTTGCAAACGTTCCGCGCGGGGATTTCTCCGCGCGGCTGCTGCGGCGTCGGACGCGCGAGCGCCCGTCCCGCTCAAGACAGCACGGCACGATGCGCGACGATCGCGACCAGAATCCCGCGCGGCGGCGGCGAGTCGACCTCGAAGAGGCCAACGGCTGGCGGCTCAAGGGCGGGAATCGAGGTGCGCGGCGGCGCGCGGCGCCGACGGCGAGCGCGG
>NC_139451.1:13402260-13407260 GCF_963924565.1 Ascidiella aspersa
AGAGACCGACACAGGTCCAGGCTCACGCCCGCCCGTGAGAGCAGGCGTTCGCCCAGTCCGGTACAGTCCCGTCGCCCGCTTCGTGCCTCAGCCCGACCGACCCGGCCCTTAGAGCCAATCCTTTTCCCGAAGTTACGGATCTAGTTTGCCGACTTCCCTTACCTACATTGTTCTATCGGCCAGAGGCTGTTCACCTCGGAGACCTGCTGCGGATATGGGTACGACCTCGCACGAAACTTACACCATCTCCCTCGGATTTTCACGGGTCGACGCGAGCGCACCGGACACCACAAGAGACGTGGTGCTTTGCGGGGCCCATGTCCCTATCTCCGGGCAAACCGATTCCAGGGTCGCCGCACCCTTACCAAGAAAAGAGAACTCTTCCCGGGACCCACGCCGACGTTTCCGAGTTCGCTTGCGTTGCCGCACCAGGCGCCGAAGCGCCGATCTCCGCGTCGAGGTTCGGGAATATTAACCCGATTCCCTTTCGGTCCGCCGGGGCAACGACGAGCATCGCCCCGCTTCAGAACGGCATTCGCCTATTCCTTAGGATCGACTGACCCATGTTCAACTGCTGTTCACATGGAACCCTTCTCCACTTCGGCCTTCAAAGTTCTCATTTGAATATTTGCTACTACCACCAAGATCTGCACCGACGGCTGCTCCACCCGGGCTCGCGCCCTAGGCTTCGACGCACGCCGCCGCGGCCCTCCTACTCGTCGCGGCCTAGCGCACCGGTGTGCTCGTACCGCCGCGACGGCCGGGTATAGGCCCGACGCTCCAGCGCCATCCATTTTCAGGGCTGATTGATTCGGCAGGTGAGTTGTTACACACTCCTTAGCGGATTCCGACTTCCATGGCCACCGTCCTGCTGTCTAGATCAACCAACACCTTTTGTGGGCTCTGATGAGCGTCGCGTCGGGCGCCTTAACCCGGCGTTCGGTTCATCCCGCATCGCCAGTCCTGCTTACCAAGAGTGGCCCACTTGGCACTCGCATTCCATGCCCGGCTCCAATTAAGCGAGTCGGGCTTCTTACCAATTTAAAGTTTGAGAATAGGTTGAGGACGTTTCGTCCCCAAGGCCTCTAATCATTCGCTTTACCAGATAAAACTGCGACAGAGCGCCAGCTATCCTGAGGGAAACTTCGGAGGGAACCAGCTACTAGACGGTTCGATTAGTCTTTCGCCCCTATACCCAAATTTGACGATCGATTTGCACGTCAGAATCGCTACGGTCCTCCACCAGAGTTTCCTCTGGCTTCAACCTCTTCAGGCATAGTTCACCATCTTTCGGGTCCCAACGCGAACGCTCTCGCTCGACCTCTCCGGCAAAGCGGACGAGATCGGCCGGTGATGCGGCCGCCGCGAACGACGACGTCTCACCTCCGCCGGACCGCGCCGACATTCACTTTCACTGCGCCCATGGGTTTCGTACTGCCCCGTGGCTCGCGCTCACGTTAGACTCCTTGGTCCGTGTTTCAAGACGGGTCGGGAAGGTGGCTGACTTCAGCCGCGGACCCCGTGCGCCTCGCGAAACGACACCGGAAGCGCGACCGAGACGAAGAGGCTGGGCACTGAGAACAGTCCCCGACCCACGACGCCCCAGCCGGCACCGGGCGCTCGGCCCCGAAGGGCAGACGCGGCGATCTCTCCTCGCCCGAACGGCGGGCCGACGGACACGCGCGCCTATAGTACCCGACCGAGGCCGGGTTACCTTGCGCGCGGCCTTCTCGCCGCCGTCCAGACGGTCGCGGCCTTCGCCCGGCGCTAGTGCGCTGGTCCCCGATCGGGCGGCGCCGCCGGCGGCCCGTGAGGGTCCGCACGACAACGTCGCCGACAGGGGGCCGGCTGAAAGCGACCGGGCGACTCGACAGGCCCTCCCGTTTGCCTCTCGACGGTTTCACGTACTCTTTAACTCTCTCTTCAAAGTGCTTTTCAACTTTCCCTCACGGTACTTGTTCGCTATCGGTCTCGTGACCGTATTTAGCCTTAGATGGAGTTTACCACCCGCTTTGGGCTGCATTCCCAAACAACCCGACTCTGGGAAGACGCCGTAGCGCGCCCGCCTGTCGCCGCCATGGGCCTGACACCCGCTCTGGGAAAAGGCCTCGATCAGAAGGACGCGGGCGACCGGCGAAGCGCGCCGTGACGAATTCCGTACGCCACAATTCCGCGCACTCCAAAAGCGCGCGGATTCGGCGATGGGCACATCCCGCTTCACTCGCCGTTACTGAGGGAATCCTCGTTAGTTTCTTTTCCTCCGCTTAGTAATATGCTTAAATTCAGCGGGTAGCCTCGTCCGACCTCAGGCCGAAAGTAAGGACCGGGACTATTCTTCCCGTTCCGCGCTCGCCGTCGGCGCCGCGCGCCGCCGCGCACCTCGATTCCCGCCCTTGAGCCGCCAGCCGTTGGCCTCTTCGAGGTCGACTCGCCGCCGCCGCGCGGGATTCTGGTCGCGATCGTCGCGCATCGTGCCGTGCTGTCTTGAGCGGGACGGGCGCTCGCGCGTCCGACGCCGCAGCAGCCGCGCGGAGAAATCCCCGCGCGGAACGTTTGCAACGCGACCCTGAGGCGGGCGCGGCCCCGGGATTGACCCGAGGCCGCAATTTGCGTTCAGAACGTCGATGCTCAATGTGTCCTGCAATTCACACTAATTCACGCAGCTAGCTGCGTCCTTCATCGACTCACGAGCCGAGTGATCCACCGCCAAGAGCCATCCACGATTGTTTCGCTCGCACAGTGCCTCGCACTATAGGGTGACAAAATAGACCGCGCCGAGCGGTCGGCCAGGCCGACGCTTGAAGCCGGAGCGCGCGGCACCGCGGCACTCGACGCGCAAACATTACCGGGTGACCGAATCGCCGGCCGGCGCGCCGCTCCTCGCGGGTCGGGCGCCGGGTAGCAAAGACTTTTTCTCTCGCTTGTCCGAGTTTCGCGTTCGCCGAAGCGTTTGCGAGACCGTTAATGATCCTTCCGCAGGTTCACCTACGGAAACCTTGTTACGACTTTTACTTCCTCTAAATGATCAAGTTAGATCGTCTTCTCGGACGCCGGCTCGACCGTTGCCGGCCGCGCCAGGTCCAATCGGAGGACCTCACTAAACCATTCAATCGGTAGTAGCGACGGGCGGTGTGTACAAAGGGCAGGGACGTAATCAACGCGAGCTAATGACTCGCGCTTACTGGGAATTCCTCGTTCAAGGGAAATAATTGCAATTCCCTATCCCTAGCACGACCGGGGTTCAGCGGGTTACCCAGACCTGTCGGCCAAGGCGAGCACATGCTGATCCGGTCAGTGTAGCGCGCGTGCGGCCCCGAACATCTAAGGGCATCACAGACCTGTTATTGCTCAATCTCGTGTGGCTAAACGCCACTAGTCCCTCTAAGAAGTTAGACGCCGACCGATTGGGTCGCGTAACTAGTTAGCAAGCCAGAGTCTCGTTCGTTATCGGAATTAACCAGACAAATCGCTCCACCAACTAAGAACGGCCATGCACCACCACCCACAGAATCAAGAAAGAGCTCTCAATCTGTCAATCCTCACTGTGTCCGGGCCGGGTGAGATTTCCCGTGTTGAGTCAAATTAAGCCGCAGGCTCCACTCCTGGTGGTGCCCTTCCGTCAATTCCTTTAAGTTTCAGCTTTGCAACCATACTTCCCCCGGAACCCAAAGACTTTGGTTTCCCGCAAGCTGCCGGAGAGGTCGTAAAACTAACGCCCCCCGATCGCTAGTTGGCATCGTTTATAGTCAGAACTAGGACGGTATCTGATCGTCTTCGAACCTCTGACTTTCGCTCTTGATTAAAGAAAACATTCTTGGCAAATGCTTTCGCAGTCGTTCGTCTTGCGCCGATCCAAGAATTTCACCTCTAACGGCACAGTACGAATGCCCCCGTCTGTCCCTCTTAATCATTACCTCGCGCTCCGAAAACCAACAAAATAGAACCGAGGTCCTATTCCATTATTCCATGCACCATTATTCAGGCGAATCGCCTGCTTTGAACACTCTAATTTTTTCAAAGTAAACGTTCCGGCCGCCGCCGACACTCAGTCAAGGGCACCGGCGGAGAACCGGAGGTGAGGCCAGGACGGCCAGTACACGCCTTGCGACGGACCGGCCGCCTGCGCCCAAAATCCAACTACGAGCTTTTTAACCGCAACAACTTAAATATACACTTTTGGAGCTGGAATTACCGCGGCTGCTGGCACCAGACTTGCCCTCCAATGGATACTCGTTAAAGGTTTTAAAGTGTACTCATTCCAATTACAGGGCCTCGTTTAGAGTCCTGTATTGTTATTTTTCGTCACTACCTCCCCGCGTCGGGAATGGGTAATTTGCGCGCCTGCTGCCTTCCTTGGATGTGGTAGCCGTTTCTCAGGCTCCCTCTCCGGAATCGAACCCTGATTCTCCGTTACCCGTAAGAACCTCGGTAGGCCAGTACCGTACCGACGAAAGTTGATAGGGCAGACACTTGAATGATCCGTCGCCGGTGCGAGACCGTGCGATCCGCAAAGTTATCCAGAGTCACCAAAGGTTGCGGGCCGAAGCCCGGTCGGTTTTTGGTCTGATAAAAGCACGCCTCCCGCGAGGTCGGCGCTTCACGCATGTATTAGCTCTAGCATTTCCACAGTTAACCACGTAAAACGTACGATCAAATGAACCATAACTGATTTAATGAGCCATTCGCAGTTTCACTGTACGAGAGCTCGTACTTAGACTTGCATGGCTTAATCTTTGAGACAAGCATATGACTACTGGCAGGATCAACCAGGTAGCTACTTTAGCGTAGCCCCGAAAGGCCGACGAAGGAGGTGCCGCTGATGCGGCGCCGTCGCTCGGTCGATGCGAAACCCGAAGGCTTCTCCGTTAAAATTTCGTTCTTTGCTCGGCTGCCCGAACTCAGAAAACCGTCACCGCCCGTCGCACCCGCCGGAGTAAGACTTCGTCGGCAGGCCTTTCGACCGCCACGTCGCCAACACCGGCGCGAGCGCAACGCACGCC
>NC_139451.1:13412260-13413938 GCF_963924565.1 Ascidiella aspersa
CCGCAATTTGCGTTCAGAACGTCGATGCTCAATGTGTCCTGCAATTCACACTAATTCACGCAGCTAGCTGCGTCCTTCATCGACTCACGAGCCGAGTGATCCACCGCCAAGAGCCATCCACGATTGTTTCGCTCGCACAGTGCCTCGCACTATAGGGTGACAAAATAGACCGCGCCGAGCGGTCGGCCAGGCCGACGCTTGAAGCCGGAGCGCGCGGCACCGCGGCACTCGACGCGCAAACATTACCGGGTGACCGAATCGCCGGCCGGCGCGCCGCTCCTCGCGGGTCGGGCGCCGGGTAGCAAAGACTTTTTCTCTCGCTTGTCCGAGTTTCGCGTTCGCCGAAGCGTTTGCGAGACCGTTAATGATCCTTCCGCAGGTTCACCTACGGAAACCTTGTTACGACTTTTACTTCCTCTAAATGATCAAGTTAGATCGTCTTCTCGGACGCCGGCTCGACCGTTGCCGGCCGCGCCAGGTCCAATCGGAGGACCTCACTAAACCATTCAATCGGTAGTAGCGACGGGCGGTGTGTACAAAGGGCAGGGACGTAATCAACGCGAGCTAATGACTCGCGCTTACTGGGAATTCCTCGTTCAAGGGAAATAATTGCAATTCCCTATCCCTAGCACGACCGGGGTTCAGCGGGTTACCCAGACCTGTCGGCCAAGGCGAGCACATGCTGATCCGGTCAGTGTAGCGCGCGTGCGGCCCCGAACATCTAAGGGCATCACAGACCTGTTATTGCTCAATCTCGTGTGGCTAAACGCCACTAGTCCCTCTAAGAAGTTAGACGCCGACCGATTGGGTCGCGTAACTAGTTAGCAAGCCAGAGTCTCGTTCGTTATCGGAATTAACCAGACAAATCGCTCCACCAACTAAGAACGGCCATGCACCACCACCCACAGAATCAAGAAAGAGCTCTCAATCTGTCAATCCTCACTGTGTCCGGGCCGGGTGAGATTTCCCGTGTTGAGTCAAATTAAGCCGCAGGCTCCACTCCTGGTGGTGCCCTTCCGTCAATTCCTTTAAGTTTCAGCTTTGCAACCATACTTCCCCCGGAACCCAAAGACTTTGGTTTCCCGCAAGCTGCCGGAGAGGTCGTAAAACTAACGCCCCCCGATCGCTAGTTGGCATCGTTTATAGTCAGAACTAGGACGGTATCTGATCGTCTTCGAACCTCTGACTTTCGCTCTTGATTAAAGAAAACATTCTTGGCAAATGCTTTCGCAGTCGTTCGTCTTGCGCCGATCCAAGAATTTCACCTCTAACGGCACAGTACGAATGCCCCCGTCTGTCCCTCTTAATCATTACCTCGCGCTCCGAAAACCAACAAAATAGAACCGAGGTCCTATTCCATTATTCCATGCACCATTATTCAGGCGAATCGCCTGCTTTGAACACTCTAATTTTTTCAAAGTAAACGTTCCGGCCGCCGCCGACACTCAGTCAAGGGCACCGGCGGAGAACCGGAGGTGAGGCCAGGACGGCCAGTACACGCCTTGCGACGGACCGGCCGCCTGCGCCCAAAATCCAACTACGAGCTTTTTAACCGCAACAACTTAAATATACACTTTTGGAGCTGGAATTACCGCGGCTGCTGGCACCAGACTTGCCCTCCAATGGATACTCGTTAAAGGTTTTAAAGTGTACTCATTCCAATTACAGGGCCTCGTTT
>NC_139451.1:13414138-13416638 GCF_963924565.1 Ascidiella aspersa
AGCAAAGAACGAAATTTTAACGGAGAGAAGCCTTCGGGTTTCGCATCGACCGAGCGACGGCGCCGCATCAGCGGCGCCTCCTTCGTCGGCCTTTCGGGGCTACGCTAAAGTAGCTACCTGGTTGATCCTGCCAGTAGTCATATGCTTGTCTCAAAGATTAAGCCATGCAAGTCTAAGTACGAGCTCTCGTACAGTGAAACTGCGAATGGCTCATTAAATCAGTTATGGTTCATTTGATCGTACGTTTTACGTGGTTAACTGTGGAAATGCTAGAGCTAATACATGCGTGAAGCGCCGACCTCGCGGGAGGCGTGCTTTTATCAGACCAAAAACCGACCGGGCTTCGGCCCGCAACCTTTGGTGACTCTGGATAACTTTGCGGATCGCACGGTCTCGCACCGGCGACGGATCATTCAAGTGTCTGCCCTATCAACTTTCGTCGGTACGGTACTGGCCTACCGAGGTTCTTACGGGTAACGGAGAATCAGGGTTCGATTCCGGAGAGGGAGCCTGAGAAACGGCTACCACATCCAAGGAAGGCAGCAGGCGCGCAAATTACCCATTCCCGACGCGGGGAGGTAGTGACGAAAAATAACAATACAGGACTCTAAACGAGGCCCTGTAATTGGAATGAGTACACTTTAAAACCTTTAACGAGTATCCATTGGAGGGCAAGTCTGGTGCCAGCAGCCGCGGTAATTCCAGCTCCAAAAGTGTATATTTAAGTTGTTGCGGTTAAAAAGCTCGTAGTTGGATTTTGGGCGCAGGCGGCCGGTCCGTCGCAAGGCGTGTACTGGCCGTCCTGGCCTCACCTCCGGTTCTCCGCCGGTGCCCTTGACTGAGTGTCGGCGGCGGCCGGAACGTTTACTTTGAAAAAATTAGAGTGTTCAAAGCAGGCGATTCGCCTGAATAATGGTGCATGGAATAATGGAATAGGACCTCGGTTCTATTTTGTTGGTTTTCGGAGCGCGAGGTAATGATTAAGAGGGACAGACGGGGGCATTCGTACTGTGCCGTTAGAGGTGAAATTCTTGGATCGGCGCAAGACGAACGACTGCGAAAGCATTTGCCAAGAATGTTTTCTTTAATCAAGAGCGAAAGTCAGAGGTTCGAAGACGATCAGATACCGTCCTAGTTCTGACTATAAACGATGCCAACTAGCGATCGGGGGGCGTTAGTTTTACGACCTCTCCGGCAGCTTGCGGGAAACCAAAGTCTTTGGGTTCCGGGGGAAGTATGGTTGCAAAGCTGAAACTTAAAGGAATTGACGGAAGGGCACCACCAGGAGTGGAGCCTGCGGCTTAATTTGACTCAACACGGGAAATCTCACCCGGCCCGGACACAGTGAGGATTGACAGATTGAGAGCTCTTTCTTGATTCTGTGGGTGGTGGTGCATGGCCGTTCTTAGTTGGTGGAGCGATTTGTCTGGTTAATTCCGATAACGAACGAGACTCTGGCTTGCTAACTAGTTACGCGACCCAATCGGTCGGCGTCTAACTTCTTAGAGGGACTAGTGGCGTTTAGCCACACGAGATTGAGCAATAACAGGTCTGTGATGCCCTTAGATGTTCGGGGCCGCACGCGCGCTACACTGACCGGATCAGCATGTGCTCGCCTTGGCCGACAGGTCTGGGTAACCCGCTGAACCCCGGTCGTGCTAGGGATAGGGAATTGCAATTATTTCCCTTGAACGAGGAATTCCCAGTAAGCGCGAGTCATTAGCTCGCGTTGATTACGTCCCTGCCCTTTGTACACACCGCCCGTCGCTACTACCGATTGAATGGTTTAGTGAGGTCCTCCGATTGGACCTGGCGCGGCCGGCAACGGTCGAGCCGGCGTCCGAGAAGACGATCTAACTTGATCATTTAGAGGAAGTAAAAGTCGTAACAAGGTTTCCGTAGGTGAACCTGCGGAAGGATCATTAACGGTCTCGCAAACGCTTCGGCGAACGCGAAACTCGGACAAGCGAGAGAAAAAGTCTTTGCTACCCGGCGCCCGACCCGCGAGGAGCGGCGCGCCGGCCGGCGATTCGGTCACCCGGTAATGTTTGCGCGTCGAGTGCCGCGGTGCCGCGCGCTCCGGCTTCAAGCGTCGGCCTGGCCGACCGCTCGGCGCGGTCTATTTTGTCACCCTATAGTGCGAGGCACTGTGCGAGCGAAACAATCGTGGATGGCTCTTGGCGGTGGATCACTCGGCTCGTGAGTCGATGAAGGACGCAGCTAGCTGCGTGAATTAGTGTGAATTGCAGGACACATTGAGCATCGACGTTCTGAACGCAAATTGCGGCCTCGGGTCAATCCCGGGGCCGCGCCCGCCTCAGGGTCGCGTTGCAAACGTTCCGCGCGGGGATTTCTCCGCGCGGCTGCTGCGGCGTCGGACGCGCGAGCGCCCGTCCCGCTCAAGACAGCACGGCACGATGCGCGACGATCGCGACCAGAATCCCGCGCGGCGGCGGCGAGTCGACCTCGAAGAGGCCAACGGCTGGCGGCTCAAGGGCGG
>NC_139451.1:13421638-13425801 GCF_963924565.1 Ascidiella aspersa
AAAGTAGCTACCTGGTTGATCCTGCCAGTAGTCATATGCTTGTCTCAAAGATTAAGCCATGCAAGTCTAAGTACGAGCTCTCGTACAGTGAAACTGCGAATGGCTCATTAAATCAGTTATGGTTCATTTGATCGTACGTTTTACGTGGTTAACTGTGGAAATGCTAGAGCTAATACATGCGTGAAGCGCCGACCTCGCGGGAGGCGTGCTTTTATCAGACCAAAAACCGACCGGGCTTCGGCCCGCAACCTTTGGTGACTCTGGATAACTTTGCGGATCGCACGGTCTCGCACCGGCGACGGATCATTCAAGTGTCTGCCCTATCAACTTTCGTCGGTACGGTACTGGCCTACCGAGGTTCTTACGGGTAACGGAGAATCAGGGTTCGATTCCGGAGAGGGAGCCTGAGAAACGGCTACCACATCCAAGGAAGGCAGCAGGCGCGCAAATTACCCATTCCCGACGCGGGGAGGTAGTGACGAAAAATAACAATACAGGACTCTAAACGAGGCCCTGTAATTGGAATGAGTACACTTTAAAACCTTTAACGAGTATCCATTGGAGGGCAAGTCTGGTGCCAGCAGCCGCGGTAATTCCAGCTCCAAAAGTGTATATTTAAGTTGTTGCGGTTAAAAAGCTCGTAGTTGGATTTTGGGCGCAGGCGGCCGGTCCGTCGCAAGGCGTGTACTGGCCGTCCTGGCCTCACCTCCGGTTCTCCGCCGGTGCCCTTGACTGAGTGTCGGCGGCGGCCGGAACGTTTACTTTGAAAAAATTAGAGTGTTCAAAGCAGGCGATTCGCCTGAATAATGGTGCATGGAATAATGGAATAGGACCTCGGTTCTATTTTGTTGGTTTTCGGAGCGCGAGGTAATGATTAAGAGGGACAGACGGGGGCATTCGTACTGTGCCGTTAGAGGTGAAATTCTTGGATCGGCGCAAGACGAACGACTGCGAAAGCATTTGCCAAGAATGTTTTCTTTAATCAAGAGCGAAAGTCAGAGGTTCGAAGACGATCAGATACCGTCCTAGTTCTGACTATAAACGATGCCAACTAGCGATCGGGGGGCGTTAGTTTTACGACCTCTCCGGCAGCTTGCGGGAAACCAAAGTCTTTGGGTTCCGGGGGAAGTATGGTTGCAAAGCTGAAACTTAAAGGAATTGACGGAAGGGCACCACCAGGAGTGGAGCCTGCGGCTTAATTTGACTCAACACGGGAAATCTCACCCGGCCCGGACACAGTGAGGATTGACAGATTGAGAGCTCTTTCTTGATTCTGTGGGTGGTGGTGCATGGCCGTTCTTAGTTGGTGGAGCGATTTGTCTGGTTAATTCCGATAACGAACGAGACTCTGGCTTGCTAACTAGTTACGCGACCCAATCGGTCGGCGTCTAACTTCTTAGAGGGACTAGTGGCGTTTAGCCACACGAGATTGAGCAATAACAGGTCTGTGATGCCCTTAGATGTTCGGGGCCGCACGCGCGCTACACTGACCGGATCAGCATGTGCTCGCCTTGGCCGACAGGTCTGGGTAACCCGCTGAACCCCGGTCGTGCTAGGGATAGGGAATTGCAATTATTTCCCTTGAACGAGGAATTCCCAGTAAGCGCGAGTCATTAGCTCGCGTTGATTACGTCCCTGCCCTTTGTACACACCGCCCGTCGCTACTACCGATTGAATGGTTTAGTGAGGTCCTCCGATTGGACCTGGCGCGGCCGGCAACGGTCGAGCCGGCGTCCGAGAAGACGATCTAACTTGATCATTTAGAGGAAGTAAAAGTCGTAACAAGGTTTCCGTAGGTGAACCTGCGGAAGGATCATTAACGGTCTCGCAAACGCTTCGGCGAACGCGAAACTCGGACAAGCGAGAGAAAAAGTCTTTGCTACCCGGCGCCCGACCCGCGAGGAGCGGCGCGCCGGCCGGCGATTCGGTCACCCGGTAATGTTTGCGCGTCGAGTGCCGCGGTGCCGCGCGCTCCGGCTTCAAGCGTCGGCCTGGCCGACCGCTCGGCGCGGTCTATTTTGTCACCCTATAGTGCGAGGCACTGTGCGAGCGAAACAATCGTGGATGGCTCTTGGCGGTGGATCACTCGGCTCGTGAGTCGATGAAGGACGCAGCTAGCTGCGTGAATTAGTGTGAATTGCAGGACACATTGAGCATCGACGTTCTGAACGCAAATTGCGGCCTCGGGTCAATCCCGGGGCCGCGCCCGCCTCAGGGTCGCGTTGCAAACGTTCCGCGCGGGGATTTCTCCGCGCGGCTGCTGCGGCGTCGGACGCGCGAGCGCCCGTCCCGCTCAAGACAGCACGGCACGATGCGCGACGATCGCGACCAGAATCCCGCGCGGCGGCGGCGAGTCGACCTCGAAGAGGCCAACGGCTGGCGGCTCAAGGGCGGGAATCGAGGTGCGCGGCGGCGCGCGGCGCCGACGGCGAGCGCGGAACGGGAAGAATAGTCCCGGTCCTTACTTTCGGCCTGAGGTCGGACGAGGCTACCCGCTGAATTTAAGCATATTACTAAGCGGAGGAAAAGAAACTAACGAGGATTCCCTCAGTAACGGCGAGTGAAGCGGGATGTGCCCATCGCCGAATCCGCGCGCTTTTGGAGTGCGCGGAATTGTGGCGTACGGAATTCGTCACGGCGCGCTTCGCCGGTCGCCCGCGTCCTTCTGATCGAGGCCTTTTCCCAGAGCGGGTGTCAGGCCCATGGCGGCGACAGGCGGGCGCGCTACGGCGTCTTCCCAGAGTCGGGTTGTTTGGGAATGCAGCCCAAAGCGGGTGGTAAACTCCATCTAAGGCTAAATACGGTCACGAGACCGATAGCGAACAAGTACCGTGAGGGAAAGTTGAAAAGCACTTTGAAGAGAGAGTTAAAGAGTACGTGAAACCGTCGAGAGGCAAACGGGAGGGCCTGTCGGGTCGCCCGGTCGCTTTCAGCCGGCCCCCTGTCGGCGACGTTGTCGTGCGGACCCTCACGGGCCGCCGGCGGCGCCGCCCGATCGGGGACCAGCGCACTAGCGCCGGGCGAAGGCCGCGACCGTCTGGACGGCGGCGAGAAGGCCGCGCGCAAGGTAACCCGGCCTCGGTCGGGTACTATAGGCGCGCGTGTCCGTCGGCCCGCCGTTCGGGCGAGGAGAGATCGCCGCGTCTGCCCTTCGGGGCCGAGCGCCCGGTGCCGGCTGGGGCGTCGTGGGTCGGGGACTGTTCTCAGTGCCCAGCCTCTTCGTCTCGGTCGCGCTTCCGGTGTCGTTTCGCGAGGCGCACGGGGTCCGCGGCTGAAGTCAGCCACCTTCCCGACCCGTCTTGAAACACGGACCAAGGAGTCTAACGTGAGCGCGAGCCACGGGGCAGTACGAAACCCATGGGCGCAGTGAAAGTGAATGTCGGCGCGGTCCGGCGGAGGTGAGACGTCGTCGTTCGCGGCGGCCGCATCACCGGCCGATCTCGTCCGCTTTGCCGGAGAGGTCGAGCGAGAGCGTTCGCGTTGGGACCCGAAAGATGGTGAACTATGCCTGAAGAGGTTGAAGCCAGAGGAAACTCTGGTGGAGGACCGTAGCGATTCTGACGTGCAAATCGATCGTCAAATTTGGGTATAGGGGCGAAAGACTAATCGAACCGTCTAGTAGCTGGTTCCCTCCGAAGTTTCCCTCAGGATAGCTGGCGCTCTGTCGCAGTTTTATCTGGTAAAGCGAATGATTAGAGGCCTTGGGGACGAAACGTCCTCAACCTATTCTCAAACTTTAAATTGGTAAGAAGCCCGACTCGCTTAATTGGAGCCGGGCATGGAATGCGAGTGCCAAGTGGGCCACTCTTGGTAAGCAGGACTGGCGATGCGGGATGAACCGAACGCCGGGTTAAGGCGCCCGACGCGACGCTCATCAGAGCCCACAAAAGGTGTTGGTTGATCTAGACAGCAGGACGGTGGCCATGGAAGTCGGAATCCGCTAAGGAGTGTGTAACAACTCACCTGCCGAATCAATCAGCCCTGAAAATGGATGGCGCTGGAGCGTCGGGCCTATACCCGGCCGTCGCGGCGGTACGAGCACACCGGTGCGCTAGGCCGCGACGAGTAGGAGGGCCGCGGCGGCGTGCGTCGAAGCCTAGGGCGCGAGCCCGGGTGGAGCAGCCGTCGGTGCAGATCTTGGTGGTAGTAGCAAATATTCAAAG
>NC_139451.1:13428501-13431001 GCF_963924565.1 Ascidiella aspersa
TTCCGCGCTCGCCGTCGGCGCCGCGCGCCGCCGCGCACCTCGATTCCCGCCCTTGAGCCGCCAGCCGTTGGCCTCTTCGAGGTCGACTCGCCGCCGCCGCGCGGGATTCTGGTCGCGATCGTCGCACATCGTGCCGTGCTGTCTTGAGCGGGACGGGCGCTCGCGCGTCCGACGCCGCAGCAGCCGCGCGGAGAAATCCCCGCGCGGAACGTTTGCAACGCGACCCTGAGGCGGGCGCGGCCCCGGGATTGACCCGAGGCCGCAATTTGCGTTCAGAACGTCGATGCTCAATGTGTCCTGCAATTCACACTAATTCACGCAGCTAGCTGCGTCCTTCATCGACTCACGAGCCGAGTGATCCACCGCCAAGAGCCATCCACGATTGTTTCGCTCGCACAGTGCCTCGCACTAAAGGGTGACAAAATATACCGCGCCGAGCGGTCGGCCAGGCCGACGCTTGAAGCCGGAGCGCGCGGCACCGCGGCACTCGACGCGCAAACATTACCGGGTGACCGAATCGCCGGCCGGCGCGCCGCTCCTCGCGGGTCGGGCGCCGGGTAGCAAAAACTTTTTCTCTCGCTTGTCCGAGTTTCGCGTTCGCCGAAGCGTTTGCGAGACCGTTAATGATCCTTCCGCAGGTTCACCTACGGAAACCTTGTTACGACTTTTACTTCCTCTAAATGATCAAGTTAGATCGTCTTCTCGGACGCCGGCTCGACCGTTGCCGGCCGCGCCAGGTCCAATCGGAGGACCTCACTAAACCATTCAATCGGTAGTAGCGACGGGCGGTGTGTACAAAGGGCAGGGACGTAATCAACGCGAGCTAATGACTCGCGCTTACTGGGAATTCCTCGTTCAAGGGAAATAATTGCAATTCCCTATCCCTAGCACGACCGGGGTTCAGCGGGTTACCCAGACCTGTCGGCCAAGGCGAGCACATGCTGATCCGGTCAGTGTAGCGCGCGTGCGGCCCCGAACATCTAAGGGCATCACAGACCTGTTATTGCTCAATCTCGTGTGGCTAAACGCCACTAGTCCCTCTAAGAAGTTAGACGCCGACCGATTGGGTCGCGTAACTAGTTAGCAAGCCAGAGTCTCGTTCGTTATCGGAATTAACCAGACAAATCGCTCCACCAACTAAGAACGGCCATGCACCACCACCCACAGAATCAAGAAAGAGCTCTCAATCTGTCAATCCTCACTGTGTCCGGGCCGGGTGAGATTTCCCGTGTTGAGTCAAATTAAGCCGCAGGCTCCACTCCTGGTGGTGCCCTTCCGTCAATTCCTTTAAGTTTCAGCTTTGCAACCATACTTCCCCCGGAACCCAAAGACTTTGGTTTCCCGCAAGCTGCCGGAGAGGTCGTAAAACTAACGCCCCCCGATCGCTAGTTGGCATCGTTTATAGTCAGAACTAGGACGGTATCTGATCGTCTTCGAACCTCTGACTTTCGCTCTTGATTAAAGAAAACATTCTTGGCAAATGCTTTCGCAGTCGTTCGTCTTGCGCCGATCCAAGAATTTCACCTCTAACGGCACAGTACGAATGCCCCCGTCTGTCCCTCTTAATCATTACCTCGCGCTCCGAAAACCAACAAAATAGAACCGAGGTCCTATTCCATTATTCCATGCACCATTATTCAGGCGAATCGCCTGCTTTGAACACTCTAATTTTTTCAAAGTAAACGTTCCGGCCGCCGCCGACACTCAGTCAAGGGCACCGGCGGAGAACCGGAGGTGAGGCCAGGACGGCCAGTACACGCCTTGCGACGGACCGGCCGCCTGCGCCCAAAATCCAACTACGAGCTTTTTAACCGCAACAACTTAAATATACACTTTTGGAGCTGGAATTACCGCGGCTGCTGGCACCAGACTTGCCCTCCAATGGATACTCGTTAAAGGTTTTAAAGTGTACTCATTCCAATTACAGGGCCTCGTTTAGAGTCCTGTATTGTTATTTTTCGTCACTACCTCCCCGCGTCGGGAATGGGTAATTTGCGCGCCTGCTGCCTTCCTTGGATGTGGTAGCCGTTTCTCAGGCTCCCTCTCCGGAATCGAACCCTGATTCTCCGTTACCCGTAAGAACCTCGGTAGGCCAGTACCGTACCGACGAAAGTTGATAGGGCAGACACTTGAATGATCCGTCGCCGGTGCGAGACCGTGCGATCCGCAAAGTTATCCAGAGTCACCAAAGGTTGCGGGCCGAAGCCCGGTCGGTTTTTGGTCTGATAAAAGCACGCCTCCCGCGAGGTCGGCGCTTCACGCATGTATTAGCTCTAGCATTTCCACAGTTAACCACGTAAAACGTACGATCAAATGAACCATAACTGATTTAATGAGCCATTCGCAGTTTCACTGTACGAGAGCTCGTACTTAGACTTGCATGGCTTAATCTTTGAGACAAGCATATGACTACTGGCAGGATCAACCAGGTAGCTACTTTAGCGTAGCCCCGAAAGGCCGACGAAGGAGGCGCCGCTGATGCGGCGCCGTCGCTCGGTCG
>NC_139451.1:13444661-13448072 GCF_963924565.1 Ascidiella aspersa
ATTCCAGCTCCAAAAGTGTATATTTAAGTTGTTGCGGTTAAAAAGCTCGTAGTTGGATTTTGGGCGCAGGCGGCCGGTCCGTCGCAAGGCGTGTACTGGCCGTCCTGGCCTCACCTCCGGTTCTCCGCCGGTGCCCTTGACTGAGTGTCGGCGGCGGCCGGAACGTTTACTTTGAAAAAATTAGAGTGTTCAAAGCAGGCGATTCGCCTGAATAATGGTGCATGGAATAATGGAATAGGACCTCGGTTCTATTTTGTTGGTTTTCGGAGCGCGAGGTAATGATTAAGAGGGACAGACGGGGGCATTCGTACTGTGCCGTTAGAGGTGAAATTCTTGGATCGGCGCAAGACGAACGACTGCGAAAGCATTTGCCAAGAATGTTTTCTTTAATCAAGAGCGAAAGTCAGAGGTTCGAAGACGATCAGATACCGTCCTAGTTCTGACTATAAACGATGCCAACTAGCGATCGGGGGGCGTTAGTTTTACGACCTCTCCGGCAGCTTGCGGGAAACCAAAGTCTTTGGGTTCCGGGGGAAGTATGGTTGCAAAGCTGAAACTTAAAGGAATTGACGGAAGGGCACCACCAGGAGTGGAGCCTGCGGCTTAATTTGACTCAACACGGGAAATCTCACCCGGCCCGGACACAGTGAGGATTGACAGATTGAGAGCTCTTTCTTGATTCTGTGGGTGGTGGTGCATGGCCGTTCTTAGTTGGTGGAGCGATTTGTCTGGTTAATTCCGATAACGAACGAGACTCTGGCTTGCTAACTAGTTACGCGACCCAATCGGTCGGCGTCTAACTTCTTAGAGGGACTAGTGGCGTTTAGCCACACGAGATTGAGCAATAACAGGTCTGTGATGCCCTTAGATGTTCGGGGCCGCACGCGCGCTACACTGACCGGATCAGCATGTGCTCGCCTTGGCCGACAGGTCTGGGTAACCCGCTGAACCCCGGTCGTGCTAGGGATAGGGAATTGCAATTATTTCCCTTGAACGAGGAATTCCCAGTAAGCGCGAGTCATTAGCTCGCGTTGATTACGTCCCTGCCCTTTGTACACACCGCCCGTCGCTACTACCGATTGAATGGTTTAGTGAGGTCCTCCGATTGGACCTGGCGCGGCCGGCAACGGTCGAGCCGGCGTCCGAGAAGACGATCTAACTTGATCATTTAGAGGAAGTAAAAGTCGTAACAAGGTTTCCGTAGGTGAACCTGCGGAAGGATCATTAACGGTCTCGCAAACGCTTCGGCGAACGCGAAACTCGGACAAGCGAGAGAAAAAGTCTTTGCTACCCGGCGCCCGACCCGCGAGGAGCGGCGCGCCGGCCGGCGATTCGGTCACCCGGTAATGTTTGCGCGTCGAGTGCCGCGGTGCCGCGCGCTCCGGCTTCAAGCGTCGGCCTGGCCGACCGCTCGGCGCGGTCTATTTTGTCACCCTATAGTGCGAGGCACTGTGCGAGCGAAACAATCGTGGATGGCTCTTGGCGGTGGATCACTCGGCTCGTGAGTCGATGAAGGACGCAGCTAGCTGCGTGAATTAGTGTGAATTGCAGGACACATTGAGCATCGACGTTCTGAACGCAAATTGCGGCCTCGGGTCAATCCCGGGGCCGCGCCCGCCTCAGGGTCGCGTTGCAAACGTTCCGCGCGGGGATTTCTCCGCGCGGCTGCTGCGGCGTCGGACGCGCGAGCGCCCGTCCCGCTCAAGACAGCACGGCACGATGCGCGACGATCGCGACCAGAATCCCGCGCGGCGGCGGCGAGTCGACCTCGAAGAGGCCAACGGCTGGCGGCTCAAGGGCGGGAATCGAGGTGCGCGGCGGCGCGCGGCGCCGACGGCGAGCGCGGAACGGGAAGAATAGTCCCGGTCCTTACTTTCGGCCTGAGGTCGGACGAGGCTACCCGCTGAATTTAAGCATATTACTAAGCGGAGGAAAAGAAACTAACGAGGATTCCCTCAGTAACGGCGAGTGAAGCGGGATGTGCCCATCGCCGAATCCGCGCGCTTTTGGAGTGCGCGGAATTGTGGCGTACGGAATTCGTCACGGCGCGCTTCGCCGGTCGCCCGCGTCCTTCTGATCGAGGCCTTTTCCCAGAGCGGGTGTCAGGCCCATGGCGGCGACAGGCGGGCGCGCTACGGCGTCTTCCCAGAGTCGGGTTGTTTGGGAATGCAGCCCAAAGCGGGTGGTAAACTCCATCTAAGGCTAAATACGGTCACGAGACCGATAGCGAACAAGTACCGTGAGGGAAAGTTGAAAAGCACTTTGAAGAGAGAGTTAAAGAGTACGTGAAACCGTCGAGAGGCAAACGGGAGGGCCTGTCGAGTCGCCCGGTCGCTTTCAGCCGGCCCCCTGTCGGCGACGTTGTCGTGCGGACCCTCACGGGCCGCCGGCGGCGCCGCCCGATCGGGGACCAGCGCACTAGCGCCGGGCGAAGGCCGCGACCGTCTGGACGGCGGCGAGAAGGCCGCGCGCAAGGTAACCCGGCCTCGGTCGGGTACTATAGGCGCGCGTGTCCGTCGGCCCGCCGTTCGGGCGAGGAGAGATCGCCGCGTCTGCCCTTCGGGGCCGAGCGCCCGGTGCCGGCTGGGGCGTCGTGGGTCGGGGACTGTTCTCAGTGCCCAGCCTCTTCGTCTCGGTCGCGCTTCCGGTGTCGTTTCGCGAGGCGCACGGGGTCCGCGGCTGAAGTCAGCCACCTTCCCGACCCGTCTTGAAACACGGACCAAGGAGTCTAACGTGAGCGCGAGCCACGGGGCAGTACGAAACCCATGGGCGCAGTGAAAGTGAATGTCGGCGCGGTCCGGCGGAGGTGAGACGTCGTCGTTCGCGGCGGCCGCATCACCGGCCGATCTCGTCCGCTTTGCCGGAGAGGTCGAGCGAGAGCGTTCGCGTTGGGACCCGAAAGATGGTGAACTATGCCTGAAGAGGTTGAAGCCAGAGGAAACTCTGGTGGAGGACCGTAGCGATTCTGACGTGCAAATCGATCGTCAAATTTGGGTATAGGGGCGAAAGACTAATCGAACCGTCTAGTAGCTGGTTCCCTCCGAAGTTTCCCTCAGGATAGCTGGCGCTCTGTCGCAGTTTTATCTGGTAAAGCGAATGATTAGAGGCCTTGGGGACGAAACGTCCTCAACCTATTCTCAAACTTTAAATTGGTAAGAAGCCCGACTCGCTTAATTGGAGCCGGGCATGGAATGCGAGTGCCAAGTGGGCCACTCTTGGTAAGCAGGACTGGCGATGCGGGATGAACCGAACGCCGGGTTAAGGCGCCCGACGCGACGCTCATCAGAGCCCACAAAAGGTGTTGGTTGATCTAGACAGCAGGACGGTGGCCATGGAAGTCGGAATCCGCTAAGGAGTGTGTAACAACTCACCTGCCGAATCAATCAGCCCTGAAAATGGATGGCGCTGGAG
>NC_139451.1:13455772-13459164 GCF_963924565.1 Ascidiella aspersa
GTATATTTAAGTTGTTGCGGTTAAAAAGCTCGTAGTTGGATTTTGGGCGCAGGCGGCCGGTCCGTCGCAAGGCGTGTACTGGCCGTCCTGGCCTCACCTCCGGTTCTCCGCCGGTGCCCTTGACTGAGTGTCGGCGGCGGCCGGAACGTTTACTTTGAAAAAATTAGAGTGTTCAAAGCAGGCGATTCGCCTGAATAATGGTGCATGGAATAATGGAATAGGACCTCGGTTCTATTTTGTTGGTTTTCGGAGCGCGAGGTAATGATTAAGAGGGACAGACGGGGGCATTCGTACTGTGCCGTTAGAGGTGAAATTCTTGGATCGGCGCAAGACGAACGACTGCGAAAGCATTTGCCAAGAATGTTTTCTTTAATCAAGAGCGAAAGTCAGAGGTTCGAAGACGATCAGATACCGTCCTAGTTCTGACTATAAACGATGCCAACTAGCGATCGGGGGGCGTTAGTTTTACGACCTCTCCGGCAGCTTGCGGGAAACCAAAGTCTTTGGGTTCCGGGGGAAGTATGGTTGCAAAGCTGAAACTTAAAGGAATTGACGGAAGGGCACCACCAGGAGTGGAGCCTGCGGCTTAATTTGACTCAACACGGGAAATCTCACCCGGCCCGGACACAGTGAGGATTGACAGATTGAGAGCTCTTTCTTGATTCTGTGGGTGGTGGTGCATGGCCGTTCTTAGTTGGTGGAGCGATTTGTCTGGTTAATTCCGATAACGAACGAGACTCTGGCTTGCTAACTAGTTACGCGACCCAATCGGTCGGCGTCTAACTTCTTAGAGGGACTAGTGGCGTTTAGCCACACGAGATTGAGCAATAACAGGTCTGTGATGCCCTTAGATGTTCGGGGCCGCACGCGCGCTACACTGACCGGATCAGCATGTGCTCGCCTTGGCCGACAGGTCTGGGTAACCCGCTGAACCCCGGTCGTGCTAGGGATAGGGAATTGCAATTATTTCCCTTGAACGAGGAATTCCCAGTAAGCGCGAGTCATTAGCTCGCGTTGATTACGTCCCTGCCCTTTGTACACACCGCCCGTCGCTACTACCGATTGAATGGTTTAGTGAGGTCCTCCGATTGGACCTGGCGCGGCCGGCAACGGTCGAGCCGGCGTCCGAGAAGACGATCTAACTTGATCATTTAGAGGAAGTAAAAGTCGTAACAAGGTTTCCGTAGGTGAACCTGCGGAAGGATCATTAACGGTCTCGCAAACGCTTCGGCGAACGCGAAACTCGGACAAGCGAGAGAAAAAGTCTTTGCTACCCGGCGCCCGACCCGCGAGGAGCGGCGCGCCGGCCGGCGATTCGGTCACCCGGTAATGTTTGCGCGTCGAGTGCCGCGGTGCCGCGCGCTCCGGCTTCAAGCGTCGGCCTGGCCGACCGCTCGGCGCGGTCTATTTTGTCACCCTATAGTGCGAGGCACTGTGCGAGCGAAACAATCGTGGATGGCTCTTGGCGGTGGATCACTCGGCTCGTGAGTCGATGAAGGACGCAGCTAGCTGCGTGAATTAGTGTGAATTGCAGGACACATTGAGCATCGACGTTCTGAACGCAAATTGCGGCCTCGGGTCAATCCCGGGGCCGCGCCCGCCTCAGGGTCGCGTTGCAAACGTTCCGCGCGGGGATTTCTCCGCGCGGCTGCTGCGGCGTCGGACGCGCGAGCGCCCGTCCCGCTCAAGACAGCACGGCACGATGCGCGACGATCGCGACCAGAATCCCGCGCGGCGGCGGCGAGTCGACCTCGAAGAGGCCAACGGCTGGCGGCTCAAGGGCGGGAATCGAGGTGCGCGGCGGCGCGCGGCGCCGACGGCGAGCGCGGAACGGGAAGAATAGTCCCGGTCCTTACTTTCGGCCTGAGGTCGGACGAGGCTACCCGCTGAATTTAAGCATATTACTAAGCGGAGGAAAAGAAACTAACGAGGATTCCCTCAGTAACGGCGAGTGAAGCGGGATGTGCCCATCGCCGAATCCGCGCGCTTTTGGAGTGCGCGGAATTGTGGCGTACGGAATTCGTCACGGCGCGCTTCGCCGGTCGCCCGCGTCCTTCTGATCGAGGCCTTTTCCCAGAGCGGGTGTCAGGCCCATGGCGGCGACAGGCGGGCGCGCTACGGCGTCTTCCCAGAGTCGGGTTGTTTAGGAATGCAGCCCAAAGCGGGTGGTAAACTCCATCTAAGGCTAAATACGGTCACGAGACCGATAGCGAACAAGTACCGTGAGGGAAAGTTGAAAAGCACTTTGAAGAGAGAGTTAAAGAGTACGTGAAACCGTCGAGAGGCAAACGGGAGGGCCTGTCGAGTCGCCCGGTCGCTTTCAGCCGGCCCCCTGTCGGCGACGTTGTCGTGCGGACCCTCACGGGCCGCCGGCGGCGCCGCCCGATCGGGGACCAGCGCACTAGCGCCGGGCGAAGGCCGCGACCGTCTGGACGGCGGCGAGAAGGCCGCGCGCAAGGTAACCCGGCCTCGGTCGGGTACTATAGGCGCGCGTGTCCGTCGGCCCGCCGTTCGGGCGAGGAGAGATCGCCGCGTCTGCCCTTCGGGGCCGAGCGCCCGGTGCCGGCTGGGGCGTCGTGGGTCGGGGACTGTTCTCAGTGCCCAGCCTCTTCGTCTCGGTCGCGCTTCCGGTGTCGTTTCGCGAGGCGCACGGGGTCCGCGGCTGAAGTCAGCCACCTTCCCGACCCGTCTTGAAACACGGACCAAGGAGTCTAACGTGAGCGCGAGCCACGGGGCAGTACGAAACCCATGGGCGCAGTGAAAGTGAATGTCGGCGCGGTCCGGCGGAGGTGAGACGTCGTCGTTCGCGGCGGCCGCATCACCGGCCGATCTCGTCCGCTTTGCCGGAGAGGTCGAGCGAGAGCGTTCGCGTTGGGACCCGAAAGATGGTGAACTATGCCTGAAGAGGTTGAAGCCAGAGGAAACTCTGGTGGAGGACCGTAGCGATTCTGACGTGCAAATCGATCGTCAAATTTGGGTATAGGGGCGAAAGACTAATCGAACCGTCTAGTAGCTGGTTCCCTCCGAAGTTTCCCTCAGGATAGCTGGCGCTCTGTCGCAGTTTTATCTGGTAAAGCGAATGATTAGAGGCCTTGGGGACGAAACGTCCTCAACCTATTCTCAAACTTTAAATTGGTAAGAAGCCCGACTCGCTTAATTGGAGCCGGGCATGGAATGCGAGTGCCAAGTGGGCCACTCTTGGTAAGCAGGACTGGCGATGCGGGATGAACCGAACGCCGGGTTAAGGCGCCCGACGCGACGCTCATCAGAGCCCACAAAAGGTGTTGGTTGATCTAGACAGCAGGACGGTGGCCATGGAAGTCGGAATCCGCTAAGGAGTGTGTAACAACTCACCTGCCGAATCAATCAGCCCTGAAAATGGATGGCGCTGG
>NC_139451.1:13470174-13472674 GCF_963924565.1 Ascidiella aspersa
CAAAAGCGCGCGGATTCGGCGATGGGCACATCCCGCTTCACTCGCCGTTACTGAGGGAATCCTCGTTAGTTTCTTTTCCTCCGCTTAGTAATATGCTTAAATTCAGCGGGTAGCCTCGTCCGACCTCAGGCCGAAAGTAAGGACCGGGACTATTCTTCCCGTTCCGCGCTCGCCGTCGGCGCCGCGCGCCGCCGCGCACCTCGATTCCCGCCCTTGAGCCGCCAGCCGTTGGCCTCTTCGAGGTCGACTCGCCGCCGCCGCGCGGGATTCTGGTCGCGATCGTCGCGCATCGTGCCGTGCTGTCTTGAGCGGGACGGGCGCTCGCGCGTCCGACGCCGCAGCAGCCGCGCGGAGAAATCCCCGCGCGGAACGTTTGCAACGCGACCCTGAGGCGGGCGCGGCCCCGGGATTGACCCGAGGCCGCAATTTGCGTTCAGAACGTCGATGCTCAATGTGTCCTGCAATTCACACTAATTCACGCAGCTAGCTGCGTCCTTCATCGACTCACGAGCCGAGTGATCCACCGCCAAGAGCCATCCACGATTGTTTCGCTCGCACAGTGCCTCGCACTATAGGGTGACAAAATAGACCGCGCCGAGCGGTCGGCCAGGCCGACGCTTGAAGCCGGAGCGCGCGGCACCGCGGCACTCGACGCGCAAACATTACCGGGTGACCGAATCGCCGGCCGGCGCGCCGCTCCTCGCGGGTCGGGCGCCGGGTAGCAAAGACTTTTTCTCTCGCTTGTCCGAGTTTCGCGTTCGCCGAAGCGTTTGCGAGACCGTTAATGATCCTTCCGCAGGTTCACCTACGGAAACCTTGTTACGACTTTTACTTCCTCTAAATGATCAAGTTAGATCGTCTTCTCGGACGCCGGCTCGACCGTTGCCGGCCGCGCCAGGTCCAATCGGAGGACCTCACTAAACCATTCAATCGGTAGTAGCGACGGGCGGTGTGTACAAAGGGCAGGGACGTAATCAACGCGAGCTAATGACTCGCGCTTACTGGGAATTCCTCGTTCAAGGGAAATAATTGCAATTCCCTATCCCTAGCACGACCGGGGTTCAGCGGGTTACCCAGACCTGTCGGCCAAGGCGAGCACATGCTGATCCGGTCAGTGTAGCGCGCGTGCGGCCCCGAACATCTAAGGGCATCACAGACCTGTTATTGCTCAATCTCGTGTGGCTAAACGCCACTAGTCCCTCTAAGAAGTTAGACGCCGACCGATTGGGTCGCGTAACTAGTTAGCAAGCCAGAGTCTCGTTCGTTATCGGAATTAACCAGACAAATCGCTCCACCAACTAAGAACGGCCATGCACCACCACCCACAGAATCAAGAAAGAGCTCTCAATCTGTCAATCCTCACTGTGTCCGGGCCGGGTGAGATTTCCCGTGTTGAGTCAAATTAAGCCGCAGGCTCCACTCCTGGTGGTGCCCTTCCGTCAATTCCTTTAAGTTTCAGCTTTGCAACCATACTTCCCCCGGAACCCAAAGACTTTGGTTTCCCGCAAGCTGCCGGAGAGGTCGTAAAACTAACGCCCCCCGATCGCTAGTTGGCATCGTTTATAGTCAGAACTAGGACGGTATCTGATCGTCTTCGAACCTCTGACTTTCGCTCTTGATTAAAGAAAACATTCTTGGCAAATGCTTTCGCAGTCGTTCGTCTTGCGCCGATCCAAGAATTTCACCTCTAACGGCACAGTACGAATGCCCCCGTCTGTCCCTCTTAATCATTACCTCGCGCTCCGAAAACCAACAAAATAGAACCGAGGTCCTATTCCATTATTCCATGCACCATTATTCAGGCGAATCGCCTGCTTTGAACACTCTAATTTTTTCAAAGTAAACGTTCCGGCCGCCGCCGACACTCAGTCAAGGGCACCGGCGGAGAACCGGAGGTGAGGCCAGGACGGCCAGTACACGCCTTGCGACGGACCGGCCGCCTGCGCCCAAAATCCAACTACGAGCTTTTTAACCGCAACAACTTAAATATACACTTTTGGAGCTGGAATTACCGCGGCTGCTGGCACCAGACTTGCCCTCCAATGGATACTCGTTAAAGGTTTTAAAGTGTACTCATTCCAATTACAGGGCCTCGTTTAGAGTCCTGTATTGTTATTTTTCGTCACTACCTCCCCGCGTCGGGAATGGGTAATTTGCGCGCCTGCTGCCTTCCTTGGATGTGGTAGCCGTTTCTCAGGCTCCCTCTCCGGAATCGAACCCTGATTCTCCGTTACCCGTAAGAACCTCGGTAGGCCAGTACCGTACCGACGAAAGTTGATAGGGCAGACACTTGAATGATCCGTCGCCGGTGCGAGACCGTGCGATCCGCAAAGTTATCCAGAGTCACCAAAGGTTGCGGGCCGAAGCCCGGTCGGTTTTTGGTCTGATAAAAGCACGCCTCCCGCGAGGTCGGCGCTTCACGCATGTATTAGCTCTAGCATTTCCACAGTTAACCACGTAAAACGTACGATCAAATGAACCATAACTGATTTAATGAGCC
>NC_139451.1:13477674-13480447 GCF_963924565.1 Ascidiella aspersa
CGGGTAGCCTCGTCCGACCTCAGGCCGAAAGTAAGGACCGGGACTATTCTTCCCGTTCCGCGCTCGCCGTCGGCGCCGCGCGCCGCCGCGCACCTCGATTCCCGCCCTTGAGCCGCCAGCCGTTGGCCTCTTCGAGGTCGACTCGCCGCCGCCGCGCGGGATTCTGGTCGCGATCGTCGCGCATCGTGCCGTGCTGTCTTGAGCGGGACGGGCGCTCGCGCGTCCGACGCCGCAGCAGCCGCGCGGAGAAATCCCCGCGCGGAACGTTTGCAACGCGACCCTGAGGCGGGCGCGGCCCCGGGATTGACCCGAGGCCGCAATTTGCGTTCAGAACGTCGATGCTCAATGTGTCCTGCAATTCACACTAATTCACGCAGCTAGCTGCGTCCTTCATCGACTCACGAGCCGAGTGATCCACCGCCAAGAGCCATCCACGATTGTTTCGCTCGCACAGTGCCTCGCACTATAGGGTGACAAAATAGACCGCGCCGAGCGGTCGGCCAGGCCGACGCTTGAAGCCGGAGCGCGCGGCACCGCGGCACTCGACGCGCAAACATTACCGGGTGACCGAATCGCCGGCCGGCGCGCCGCTCCTCGCGGGTCGGGCGCCGGGTAGCAAAGACTTTTTCTCTCGCTTGTCCGAGTTTCGCGTTCGCCGAAGCGTTTGCGAGACCGTTAATGATCCTTCCGCAGGTTCACCTACGGAAACCTTGTTACGACTTTTACTTCCTCTAAATGATCAAGTTAGATCGTCTTCTCGGACGCCGGCTCGACCGTTGCCGGCCGCGCCAGGTCCAATCGGAGGACCTCACTAAACCATTCAATCGGTAGTAGCGACGGGCGGTGTGTACAAAGGGCAGGGACGTAATCAACGCGAGCTAATGACTCGCGCTTACTGGGAATTCCTCGTTCAAGGGAAATAATTGCAATTCCCTATCCCTAGCACGACCGGGGTTCAGCGGGTTACCCAGACCTGTCGGCCAAGGCGAGCACATGCTGATCCGGTCAGTGTAGCGCGCGTGCGGCCCCGAACATCTAAGGGCATCACAGACCTGTTATTGCTCAATCTCGTGTGGCTAAACGCCACTAGTCCCTCTAAGAAGTTAGACGCCGACCGATTGGGTCGCGTAACTAGTTAGCAAGCCAGAGTCTCGTTCGTTATCGGAATTAACCAGACAAATCGCTCCACCAACTAAGAACGGCCATGCACCACCACCCACAGAATCAAGAAAGAGCTCTCAATCTGTCAATCCTCACTGTGTCCGGGCCGGGTGAGATTTCCCGTGTTGAGTCAAATTAAGCCGCAGGCTCCACTCCTGGTGGTGCCCTTCCGTCAATTCCTTTAAGTTTCAGCTTTGCAACCATACTTCCCCCGGAACCCAAAGACTTTGGTTTCCCGCAAGCTGCCGGAGAGGTCGTAAAACTAACGCCCCCCGATCGCTAGTTGGCATCGTTTATAGTCAGAACTAGGACGGTATCTGATCGTCTTCGAACCTCTGACTTTCGCTCTTGATTAAAGAAAACATTCTTGGCAAATGCTTTCGCAGTCGTTCGTCTTGCGCCGATCCAAGAATTTCACCTCTAACGGCACAGTACGAATGCCCCCGTCTGTCCCTCTTAATCATTACCTCGCGCTCCGAAAACCAACAAAATAGAACCGAGGTCCTATTCCATTATTCCATGCACCATTATTCAGGCGAATCGCCTGCTTTGAACACTCTAATTTTTTCAAAGTAAACGTTCCGGCCGCCGCCGACACTCAGTCAAGGGCACCGGCGGAGAACCGGAGGTGAGGCCAGGACGGCCAGTACACGCCTTGCGACGGACCGGCCGCCTGCGCCCAAAATCCAACTACGAGCTTTTTAACCGCAACAACTTAAATATACACTTTTGGAGCTGGAATTACCGCGGCTGCTGGCACCAGACTTGCCCTCCAATGGATACTCGTTAAAGGTTTTAAAGTGTACTCATTCCAATTACAGGGCCTCGTTTAGAGTCCTGTATTGTTATTTTTCGTCACTACCTCCCCGCGTCGGGAATGGGTAATTTGCGCGCCTGCTGCCTTCCTTGGATGTGGTAGCCGTTTCTCAGGCTCCCTCTCCGGAATCGAACCCTGATTCTCCGTTACCCGTAAGAACCTCGGTAGGCCAGTACCGTACCGACGAAAGTTGATAGGGCAGACACTTGAATGATCCGTCGCCGGTGCGAGACCGTGCGATCCGCAAAGTTATCCAGAGTCACCAAAGGTTGCGGGCCGAAGCCCGGTCGGTTTTTGGTCTGATAAAAGCACGCCTCCCGCGAGGTCGGCGCTTCACGCATGTATTAGCTCTAGCATTTCCACAGTTAACCACGTAAAACGTACGATCAAATGAACCATAACTGATTTAATGAGCCATTCGCAGTTTCACTGTACGAGAGCTCGTACTTAGACTTGCATGGCTTAATCTTTGAGACAAGCATATGACTACTGGCAGGATCAACCAGGTAGCTACTTTAGCGTAGCCCCGAAAGGCCGACGAAGGAGGCGCCGCTGATGCGGCGCCGTCGCTCGGTCGATGCGAAACCCGAAGGCTTCTCTCCGTTAAAATTTCGTTCTTTGCTCGGCTGCCCGAACTCAGAAAACCGTCACCGCCCGTCGCACCCGCCGGAGTAAGACTTCGTCGGCAGGCCTTTCGACCGCCACGTCGCCAACACCGGCGCGAGCGCAACGCACGCCAGACAACTTCGCCGAAGCGACCGCTCAGAACCCGACAAACTGACACTCGGCTCTTCG
>NC_139451.1:13480647-13483147 GCF_963924565.1 Ascidiella aspersa
CGACGCCGCAGCAGCCGCGCGGAGAAATCCCCGCGCGGAACGTTTGCAACGCGACCCTGAGGCGGGCGCGGCCCCGGGATTGACCCGAGGCCGCAATTTGCGTTCAGAACGTCGATGCTCAATGTGTCCTGCAATTCACACTAATTCACGCAGCTAGCTGCGTCCTTCATCGACTCACGAGCCGAGTGATCCACCGCCAAGAGCCATCCACGATTGTTTCGCTCGCACAGTGCCTCGCACTATAGGGTGACAAAATAGACCGCGCCGAGCGGTCGGCCAGGCCGACGCTTGAAGCCGGAGCGCGCGGCACCGCGGCACTCGACGCGCAAACATTACCGGGTGACCGAATCGCCGGCCGGCGCGCCGCTCCTCGCGGGTCGGGCGCCGGGTAGCAAAGACTTTTTCTCTCGCTTGTCCGAGTTTCGCGTTCGCCGAAGCGTTTGCGAGACCGTTAATGATCCTTCCGCAGGTTCACCTACGGAAACCTTGTTACGACTTTTACTTCCTCTAAATGATCAAGTTAGATCGTCTTCTCGGACGCCGGCTCGACCGTTGCCGGCCGCGCCAGGTCCAATCGGAGGACCTCACTAAACCATTCAATCGGTAGTAGCGACGGGCGGTGTGTACAAAGGGCAGGGACGTAATCAACGCGAGCTAATGACTCGCGCTTACTGGGAATTCCTCGTTCAAGGGAAATAATTGCAATTCCCTATCCCTAGCACGACCGGGGTTCAGCGGGTTACCCAGACCTGTCGGCCAAGGCGAGCACATGCTGATCCGGTCAGTGTAGCGCGCGTGCGGCCCCGAACATCTAAGGGCATCACAGACCTGTTATTGCTCAATCTCGTGTGGCTAAACGCCACTAGTCCCTCTAAGAAGTTAGACGCCGACCGATTGGGTCGCGTAACTAGTTAGCAAGCCAGAGTCTCGTTCGTTATCGGAATTAACCAGACAAATCGCTCCACCAACTAAGAACGGCCATGCACCACCACCCACAGAATCAAGAAAGAGCTCTCAATCTGTCAATCCTCACTGTGTCCGGGCCGGGTGAGATTTCCCGTGTTGAGTCAAATTAAGCCGCAGGCTCCACTCCTGGTGGTGCCCTTCCGTCAATTCCTTTAAGTTTCAGCTTTGCAACCATACTTCCCCCGGAACCCAAAGACTTTGGTTTCCCGCAAGCTGCCGGAGAGGTCGTAAAACTAACGCCCCCCGATCGCTAGTTGGCATCGTTTATAGTCAGAACTAGGACGGTATCTGATCGTCTTCGAACCTCTGACTTTCGCTCTTGATTAAAGAAAACATTCTTGGCAAATGCTTTCGCAGTCGTTCGTCTTGCGCCGATCCAAGAATTTCACCTCTAACGGCACAGTACGAATGCCCCCGTCTGTCCCTCTTAATCATTACCTCGCGCTCCGAAAACCAACAAAATAGAACCGAGGTCCTATTCCATTATTCCATGCACCATTATTCAGGCGAATCGCCTGCTTTGAACACTCTAATTTTTTCAAAGTAAACGTTCCGGCCGCCGCCGACACTCAGTCAAGGGCACCGGCGGAGAACCGGAGGTGAGGCCAGGACGGCCAGTACACGCCTTGCGACGGACCGGCCGCCTGCGCCCAAAATCCAACTACGAGCTTTTTAACCGCAACAACTTAAATATACACTTTTGGAGCTGGAATTACCGCGGCTGCTGGCACCAGACTTGCCCTCCAATGGATACTCGTTAAAGGTTTTAAAGTGTACTCATTCCAATTACAGGGCCTCGTTTAGAGTCCTGTATTGTTATTTTTCGTCACTACCTCCCCGCGTCGGGAATGGGTAATTTGCGCGCCTGCTGCCTTCCTTGGATGTGGTAGCCGTTTCTCAGGCTCCCTCTCCGGAATCGAACCCTGATTCTCCGTTACCCGTAAGAACCTCGGTAGGCCAGTACCGTACCGACGAAAGTTGATAGGGCAGACACTTGAATGATCCGTCGCCGGTGCGAGACCGTGCGATCCGCAAAGTTATCCAGAGTCACCAAAGGTTGCGGGCCGAAGCCCGGTCGGTTTTTGGTCTGATAAAAGCACGCCTCCCGCGAGGTCGGCGCTTCACGCATGTATTAGCTCTAGCATTTCCACAGTTAACCACGTAAAACGTACGATCAAATGAACCATAACTGATTTAATGAGCCATTCGCAGTTTCACTGTACGAGAGCTCGTACTTAGACTTGCATGGCTTAATCTTTGAGACAAGCATATGACTACTGGCAGGATCAACCAGGTAGCTACTTTAGCGTAGCCCCGAAAGGCCGACGAAGGAGGCGCCGCTGATGCGGCGCCGTCGCTCGGTCGATGCGAAACCCGAAGGCTTCTCTCCGTTAAAATTTCGTTCTTTGCTCGGCTGCCCGAACTCAGAAAACCGTCACCACCCGTCGCACCCGCCGGAGTAAGACTTCGTCGGCAGGCCTTTCGACCGCCACGTCGCCAACACCGGCGCGAGCGCAACGCACGCCAGACAACT
>NC_139451.1:13488147-13490883 GCF_963924565.1 Ascidiella aspersa
GAACGTCGATGCTCAATGTGTCCTGCAATTCACACTAATTCACGCAGCTAGCTGCGTCCTTCATCGACTCACGAGCCGAGTGATCCACCGCCAAGAGCCATCCACGATTGTTTCGCTCGCACAGTGCCTCGCACTATAGGGTGACAAAATAGACCGCGCCGAGCGGTCGGCCAGGCCGACGCTTGAAGCCGGAGCGCGCGGCACCGCGGCACTCGACGCGCAAACATTACCGGGTGACCGAATCGCCGGCCGGCGCGCCGCTCCTCGCGGGTCGGGCGCCGGGTAGCAAAGACTTTTTCTCTCGCTTGTCCGAGTTTCGCGTTCGCCGAAGCGTTTGCGAGACCGTTAATGATCCTTCCGCAGGTTCACCTACGGAAACCTTGTTACGACTTTTACTTCCTCTAAATGATCAAGTTAGATCGTCTTCTCGGACGCCGGCTCGACCGTTGCCGGCCGCGCCAGGTCCAATCGGAGGACCTCACTAAACCATTCAATCGGTAGTAGCGACGGGCGGTGTGTACAAAGGGCAGGGACGTAATCAACGCGAGCTAATGACTCGCGCTTACTGGGAATTCCTCGTTCAAGGGAAATAATTGCAATTCCCTATCCCTAGCACGACCGGGGTTCAGCGGGTTACCCAGACCTGTCGGCCAAGGCGAGCACATGCTGATCCGGTCAGTGTAGCGCGCGTGCGGCCCCGAACATCTAAGGGCATCACAGACCTGTTATTGCTCAATCTCGTGTGGCTAAACGCCACTAGTCCCTCTAAGAAGTTAGACGCCGACCGATTGGGTCGCGTAACTAGTTAGCAAGCCAGAGTCTCGTTCGTTATCGGAATTAACCAGACAAATCGCTCCACCAACTAAGAACGGCCATGCACCACCACCCACAGAATCAAGAAAGAGCTCTCAATCTGTCAATCCTCACTGTGTCCGGGCCGGGTGAGATTTCCCGTGTTGAGTCAAATTAAGCCGCAGGCTCCACTCCTGGTGGTGCCCTTCCGTCAATTCCTTTAAGTTTCAGCTTTGCAACCATACTTCCCCCGGAACCCAAAGACTTTGGTTTCCCGCAAGCTGCCGGAGAGGTCGTAAAACTAACGCCCCCCGATCGCTAGTTGGCATCGTTTATAGTCAGAACTAGGACGGTATCTGATCGTCTTCGAACCTCTGACTTTCGCTCTTGATTAAAGAAAACATTCTTGGCAAATGCTTTCGCAGTCGTTCGTCTTGCGCCGATCCAAGAATTTCACCTCTAACGGCACAGTACGAATGCCCCCGTCTGTCCCTCTTAATCATTACCTCGCGCTCCGAAAACCAACAAAATAGAACCGAGGTCCTATTCCATTATTCCATGCACCATTATTCAGGCGAATCGCCTGCTTTGAACACTCTAATTTTTTCAAAGTAAACGTTCCGGCCGCCGCCGACACTCAGTCAAGGGCACCGGCGGAGAACCGGAGGTGAGGCCAGGACGGCCAGTACACGCCTTGCGACGGACCGGCCGCCTGCGCCCAAAATCCAACTACGAGCTTTTTAACCGCAACAACTTAAATATACACTTTTGGAGCTGGAATTACCGCGGCTGCTGGCACCAGACTTGCCCTCCAATGGATACTCGTTAAAGGTTTTAAAGTGTACTCATTCCAATTACAGGGCCTCGTTTAGAGTCCTGTATTGTTATTTTTCGTCACTACCTCCCCGCGTCGGGAATGGGTAATTTGCGCGCCTGCTGCCTTCCTTGGATGTGGTAGCCGTTTCTCAGGCTCCCTCTCCGGAATCGAACCCTGATTCTCCGTTACCCGTAAGAACCTCGGTAGGCCAGTACCGTACCGACGAAAGTTGATAGGGCAGACACTTGAATGATCCGTCGCCGGTGCGAGACCGTGCGATCCGCAAAGTTATCCAGAGTCACCAAAGGTTGCGGGCCGAAGCCCGGTCGGTTTTTGGTCTGATAAAAGCACGCCTCCCGCGAGGTCGGCGCTTCACGCATGTATTAGCTCTAGCATTTCCACAGTTAACCACGTAAAACGTACGATCAAATGAACCATAACTGATTTAATGAGCCATTCGCAGTTTCACTGTACGAGAGCTCGTACTTAGACTTGCATGGCTTAATCTTTGAGACAAGCATATGACTACTGGCAGGATCAACCAGGTAGCTACTTTAGCGTAGCCCCGAAAGGCCGACGAAGGAGGCGCCGCTGATGCGGCGCCGTCGCTCGGTCGATGCGAAACCCGAAGGCTTCTCTCCGTTAAAATTTCGTTCTTTGCTCGGCTGCCCGAACTCAGAAAACCGTCACCGCCCGTCGCACCCGCCGGAGTAAGACTTCGTCGGCAGGCCTTTCGACCGCCACGTCGCCAACACCGGCGCGAGCGCAACGCACGCCAGACAACTTCGCCGAAGCGACCGCTCAGAACCCGACAAACTGACACTCGGCTCTTCGCGCAGCAGCAACATCTGCCCAGCGAGCCAATCGCCTTTTCACCGATTCTTTACTTGTCGAAGCTTGTCAGCTCCCACAAGTATAGCAAAGATGAGTGTTGTCCCTGGGGTCTTCCGTTTGAAATTCTAACGTAAAAAAAAGGTGCACGATTGCGCCAGGTGTTGAACTATTGCGAGGCATATCACACGCTCGCGCGGCCTATACAGGCGCTTGCTCGCGCGCGCGGCCGAAATATGTTCAATGTTCGCGCGGCCTAAACAGGCTCATGCTCGCGCGGCCGAAATGTACTCAAT
>NC_139451.1:13511141-13519940 GCF_963924565.1 Ascidiella aspersa
AAACTCAATTTTCGGTTAAGCGTCAAATCTTTATTTGAGCGAAATCGACGATTTCCTACGGTAGAAGTGCTCAGATGTTGCACGTGAGTCTATAGCCGAAACGGCATCAAAATTCGTTAAGAAATGACAAAGTTACCGTTTTGGCCAAAATCGCATTTTAGCGAAAAAACTCGATTTTCGGTTAAGCGTCAAATCTTTATTTGAGCGAAATCGACGATTTCCTACGGTAGAAGTGCTCAGATGTTGCACGTGAGTCTATAGCCGAAACGGCATCAAAATTCGTTAAGAAATGACAAAGTTACCGTTTTGGCCAAAATCGCATTTTAGCGAAAAAACTCAATTTTCGGTTAAGCGTCAAATCTTTATTTGAGCGAAATCGACGATTTCCTACGGTAGAAGTGCTCAGATGTTGCACGTGAGTCTATAGCCGAAACGGCATCAAAATTCGTTAAGAAATGACAAAGTTACCGTTTTGGCCAAAATCGCATTTTAGCGAAAAAACTCAATTTTCGGTTAAGCGTCAAATCTTTATTTGAGCGAAATCGACGATTTCCTACGGTAGAAGTGCTCAGATGTTGCACGTGAGTCTATAGCCGAAACGGCATCAAAATTCGTTAAGAAATGACAAAGTTACCGTTTTGGCCAAAATCGCATTTTAGCGAAAAAACTCAATTTTCGGTTAAGCGTCAAATCTTTATTTGAGCGAAATCGACGATTTCCTACGGTAGAAGTGCTCAGATGTTGCACGTGAGTCTATAGCCGAAACGGCATCAAAATTCGTTAAGAAATGACAAAGTTACCGTTTTGGCCAAAATCGCATTTTAGCGAAAAAACTCAATTTTCGGTTAAGCGTCAAATCTTTATTTGAGCGAAATCGACGATTTCCTACGGTAGAAGTGCTCAGATGTTGCACGTGAGTCTATAGCCGAAACGGCATCAAAATTCGTTAAGAAATGACAAAGTTACCGTTTTGGCCAAAATCGCATTTTAGCGAAAAAACTCGATTTTCGGTGCGTCAAATCTTTATTTGAGCGAAATCGACGATTTCCTACGGTAGAAGTGCTCAGATGTTGCACGTGAGTCTATAGCCGAAACGGCATCAAAATTCGTTAAGAAATGACAAAGTTACCGTTTTGGCCAAAATCGCATTTTAGCGAAAAAACTCAATTTTCGGTTAAGCGTCAAATCTTTATTTGAGCGAAATCGACGATTTCCTACGGTAGAAGTGCTCAGATGTTGCACGTGAGTCTATAGCCGAAACGGCATCAAAATTCGTTAAGAAATGACAAAGTTACCGTTTTGGCCAAAATCGCATTTTAGCGAAAAAACTCGATTTTCGGTGCGTCAAATCTTTATTTGAGCGAAATCGACGATTTCCTACGGTAGAAGTGCTCAGATGTTGCACGTGAGTCTATAGCCGAAACGGCATCAAAATTCGTTAAGAAATGACAAAGTTACCGTTTTGGCCAAAATCGCATTTTAGCGAAAAAACTCGATTTTCGGTGCGTCAAATCTTTATTTGAGCGAAATCGACGATTTCCTACGGTAGAAGTGCTCAGATGTTGCTCGTGAGTCTATAGCCGAAACGGCATCAAAATTCGTTAAGAAATGACAAAGTTACCGTTTTGGCCAAAATCGCATTTTAGCGAAAAAACTCAATTTTCGGTTAAGCGTCAAATCTTTATTTGAGCGAAATCGACGATTTCCTACGGTAGAAGTGCTCAGATGTTGCACGTGAGTCTATAGCCGAAATGGCATCAAAATTCGTTAAGAAATGACAAAGTTACCGTTTTGGCCAAAATCGCATTTTAGCGAAAAAACTCAATTTTCGGTTAAGCGTCAAATCTTTATTTGAGCGAAATCGACGATTTCCTACGGTAGAAGTGCTCAGATGTTGCACGTGAGTCTATAGCCGAAACGGCATCAAAATTCGTTAAGAAATGACAAAGTTACCGTTTTGGCCAAAATCGCATTTTAGCGAAAAAACTCAATTTTCGGTTAAGCGTCAAATCTTTATTTGAGCGAAATCGACGATTTCCTACGGTAGAAGTGCTCAGATGTTGCACGTGAGTCTATAGCCGAAACGGCATCAAAATTCGTTAAGAAATGACAAAGTTACCGTTTTGGCCAAAATCGCATTTTAGCGAAAAAACTCGATTTTCGGTGCGTCAAATCTTTATTTGAGCGAAATCGACGATTTCCTACGGTAGAAGTGCTCAGATGTTGCACGTGATTCTATAGCCGAAACGGCATCAAAATTCGTTAAGAAATGACAAAGTTACCGTTTTGGCCAAAATCGCATTTTGGCGAAAAAACTCAATTTTCGGTTAAGCGTCAAATCTTTATTTGAGCGAAATCGACGATTTCCTACGGTAGAAGTGCTCAGATGTTGCACGTGAGTCTATAGCCGAAACGGCATCAAAATTCGTTAAGAAATGACAAAGTTACCGTTTTGGCCAAAATCGCATTTTAGCGAAAAAACTCAATTTTCGGTTAAGCGTCAAATCTTTATTTGAGCGAAATCGACGATTTCCTACGGTAGAAGTGCTCAGATGTTGCACGTGAGTCTATAGCCGAAACGGCATCAAAATTCGTTAAGAAATGACAAAGTTACCGTTTTGGCCAAAATCGCATTTTAGCGAAAAAACTCGATTTTCGGTGCGTCAAATCTTTATTTGAGCGAAATCGACGATTTCCTACGGTAGAAGTGCTCAGATGTTGCACGTGAGTCTATAGCCGAAACGGCATCAAAATTCGTTAAGAAATGACAAAGTTACCGTTTTGGCCAAAATCGCATTTTAGCGAAAAAACTCGATTTTCGGTGCGTCAAATCTTTATTTGAGCGAAATCGACGATTTCCTACGGTAGAAGTGCTCAGATGTTGCACGTGAGTCTATAGCCGAAACGGCATCAAAATTCGTTAAGAAATGACAAAGTTACCGTTTTGGCCAAAATCGCATTTTAGCGAAAAAACTCAATTTTCGGTTAAGCGTCAAATCTTTATTTGAGCGAAATCGACGATTTCCTACGGTAGAAGTGCTCAGATGTTGCACGTGAGTCTATAGCCGAAACGGCATCAAAATTCGTTAAGAAATGACAAAGTTACCGTTTTGGCCAAAATCGCATTTTAGCGAAAAAACTCAATTTTCGGTTAAGCGTCAAATCTTTATTTGAGCGAAATCGACGATTTCCTACGGTAGAAGTGCTCAGATGTTGCACGTGAGTCTATAGCCGAAACGGCATCAAAATTCGTTAAGAAATGACAAAGTTACCGTTTTGGCCAAAATCGCATTTTAGCGAAAAAACTCGATTTTCCGCGCGTCAAATCTTTATTTGAGCGAAATCGACGATTTCCTACGGTAGAAGTGCTCAGATGTTGCACGTGAGTCTATAGCCGAAACGGCATCAAAATTCGTTAAGAAATGACAAAGTTACCGTTTTGGCCAAAATCGCATTTTAGCGAAAAAACTCGATTTTCGGTGCGTCAAATCTTTATTTGAGCGAAATCGACGATTTCCTACGGTAGAAGTGCTCAGATGTTGCACGTGAGTCTATAGCCGAAACGGCATCAAAATTCGTTAAGAAATGACAAAGTTACCGTTTTGGCCAAAATCGCATTTTAGCGAAAAAACTCAATTTTCGGTTAAGCGTCAAATCTTTATTTGAGCGAAATCGACGATTTCCTACGGTAGAAGTGCTCAGATGTTGCACGTGAGTCTATAGCCGAAACGGCATCAAAATTCGTTAAGAAATGACAAAGTTACCGTTTTGGCCAAAATCGCATTTTAGCGAAAAAACTCGATTTTCGGTGCGTCAAATCTTTATTTGAGCGAAATCGACGATTTCCTACGGTAGAAGTGCTCAGATGTTGCACGTGAGTCTATAGCCGAAACGGCATCAAAATTCGTTAAGAAATGACAAAGTTACCGTTTTGGCCAAAATCGCATTTTAGCGAAAAAACTCGATTTTCGGTGCGTCAAATCTTTATTTGAGCGAAATCGACGATTTCCTACGGTAGAAGTGCTCAGATGTTGCACGTGAGTCTATAGCCGAAACGGCATCAAAATTCGTTAAGAAATGACAAAGTTACCGTTTTGGCCAAAATCGCATTTTAGCGAAAAAACTCAATTTTCGGTTAAGCGTCAAATCTTTATTTGAGCGAAATCGACGATTTCCTACGGTAGAAGTGCTCAGATGTTGCACGTGAGTCTATAGCCGAAACGGCATCAAAATTCGTTAAGAAATGACAAAGTTACCGTTTTGGCCAAAATCGCATTTTAGCGAAAAAACTCAATTTTCGGTTAAGCGTCAAATCTTTATTTGAGCGAAATCGACGATTTCCTACGGTAGAAGTGCTCAGATGTTGCACGTGAGTCTATAGCCGAAACGGCATCAAAATTCGTTAAGAAATGACAAAGTTACCGTTTTGGCCAAAATCGCATTTTAGCGAAAAAACTCAATTTTCGGTTAAGCGTCAAATCTTTATTTGAGCGAAATCGACGATTTCCTACGGTAGAAGTGCTCAGATGTTGCACGTGAGTCTATAGCCGAAACGGCATCAAAATTCGTTAAGAAATGACAAAGTTACCGTTTTGGCCAAAATCGCATTTTAGCGAAAAAACTCAATTTTCGGTTAAGCGTCAAATCTTTATTTGAGCGAAATCGACGATTTCCTACGGTAGAAGTGCTCAGATGTTGCACGTGAGTCTATAGCCGAAACGGCATCAAAATTCGTTAAGAAATGACAAAGTTACCGTTTTGGCCAAAATCGCATTTTAGCGAAAAAACTCGATTTTCGGTTAAGCGTCAAATCTTTATTTGAGCGAAATCGACGATTTCCTACGGTAGAAGTGCTCAGATGTTGCACGTGAGTCTATAGCCGAAACGGCATCAAAATTCGTTAAGAAATGACAAAGTTACCGTTTTGGCCAAAATCGCATTTTAGCGAAAAAACTCGATTTTCGGTTAAGCGTCAAATCTTTATTTGAGCGAAATCGACGATTTCCTACGGTAGAAGTGCTCAGATGTTGCACGTGAGTCTATAGCCGAAACGGCATCAAAATTCGTTAAGAAATGACAAAGTTACCGTTTTGGCCAAAATCGCATTTTAGCGAAAAAACTCAATTTTCGGTTAAGCGTCAAATCTTTATTTGAGCGAAATCGACGATTTCCTACGGTAGAAGTGCTCAGATGTTGCACGTGAGTCTATAGCCGAAACGGCATCAAAATTCGTTAAGAAATGACAAAGTTACCGTTTTGGCCAAAATCGCATTTTAGCGAAAAAACTCGATTTTCGGTGCGTCAAATCTTTATTTGAGCGAAATCGACGATTTCCTACGGTAGAAGTGCTCAGATGTTGCACGTGAGTCTATAGCCGAAACGGCATCAAAATTCGTTAAGAAATGACAAAGTTACCGTTTTGGCCAAAATCGCATTTTAGCGAAAAAACTCAATTTTCGGTTAAGCGTCAAATCTTTATTTGAGCGAAATCGACGATTTCCTACGGTAGAAGTGCTCAGATGTTGCACGTGAGTCTATAGCCGAAACGGCATCAAAATTCGTTAAGAAATGACAAAGTTACCGTTTTGGCCAAAATCGCATTTTAGCGAAAAAACTCAATTTTCGGTTAAGCGTCAAATCTTTATTTGAGCGAAATCGACGATTTCCTACGGTAGAAGTGCTCAGATGTTGCACGTGAGTCTATAGCCGAAACGGCATCAAAATTCGTTAAGAAATGACAAAGTTACCGTTTTGGCCAAAATCGCATTTTAGCGAAAAAACTCAATTTTCGGTTAAGCGTCAAATCTTTATTTGAGCGAAATCGACGATTTCCTACGGTAGAAGTGCTCAGATGTTGCACGTGAGTCTATAGCCGAAACGGCATCAAAATTCGTTAAGAAATGACAAAGTTACCGTTTTGGCCAAAATCGCATTTTAGCGAAAAAACTCAATTTTCGGTTAAGCGTCAAATCTTTATTTGAGCGAAATCGACGATTTCCTACGGTAGAAGTGCTCAGATGTTGCACGTGAGTCTATAGCCGAAACGGCATCAAAATTCGTTAAGAAATGACAAAGTTACCGTTTTGGCCAAAATCGCATTTTAGCGAAAAAACTCAATTTTCGGTTAAGCGTCAAATCTTTATTTGAGCGAAATCGACGATTTCCTACGGTAGAAGTGCTCAGATGTTGCACGTGAGTCTATAGCCGAAACGGCATCAAAATTCGTTAAGAAATGACAAAGTTACCGTTTTGGCCAAAATCGCATTTTAGCGAAAAAACTCAATTTTCGGTTAAGCGTCAAATCTTTATTTGAGCGAAATCGACGATTTCCTACGGTAGAAGTGCTCAGATGTTGCACGTGAGTCTATAGCCGAAACGGCATCAAAATTCGTTAAGAAATGACAAAGTTACCGTTTTGGCCAAAATCGCATTTTAGCGAAAAAACTCAATTTTCGGTAGCGTCAAATCTTTATTTGAGCGAAATCGACGATTTCCTACGGTAGAAGTGCTCAGATGTTGCACGTGAGTCTATAGCCGAAACGGCATCAAAATTCGTTAAGAAATGACAAAGTTACCGTTTTGGCCAAAATCGCATTTTAGCGAAAAAACTCAATTTTCGGTTAAGCGTCAAATCTTTATTTGAGCGAAATCGACGATTTCCTACGGTAGAAGTGCTCAGATGTTGCACGTGAGTCTATAGCCGAAACGGCATCAAAATTCGTTAAGAAATGACAAAGTTACCGTTTTGGCCAAAATCGCATTTTAGCGAAAAAACTCAATTTTCGGTTAAGCGTCAAATCTTTATTTGAGCGAAATCGACGATTTCCTACGGTAGAAGTGCTCAGATGTTGCACGTGAGTCTATAGCCGAAACGGCATCAAAATTCGTTAAGAAATGACAAAGTTACCGTTTTGGCCAAAATCGCATTTTAGCGAAAAAACTCAATTTTCGGTTAAGCGTCAAATCTTTATTTGAGCGAAATCGACGATTTCCTACGGTAGAAGTGCTCAGATGTTGCACGTGAGTCTATAGCCGAAACGGCATCAAAATTCGTTAAGAAATGACAAAGTTACCGTTTTGGCCAAAATCGCATTTTAGCGAAAAAACTCAATTTTCGGTTAAGCGTCAAATCTTTATTTGAGCGAAATCGACGATTTCCTACGGTAGAAGTGCTCAGATGTTGCACGTGAGTCTATAGCCGAAACGGCATCAAAATTCGTTAAGAAATGACAAAGTTACCGTTTTGGCCAAAATCGCATTTTAGCGAAAAAACTCAATTTTCGGTTAAGCGTCAAATCTTTATTTGAGCGAAATCGACGATTTCCTACGGTAGAAGTGCTCAGATGTTGCACGTGAGTCTATAGCCGAAACGGCATCAAAATTCGTTAAGAAATGACAAAGTTACCGTTTTGGCCAAAATCGCATTTTAGCGAAAAAACTCGATTTTCGGTGCGTCAAATCTTTATTTGAGCGAAATCGACGATTTCCTACGGTAGAAGTGCTCAGATGTTGCACGTGAGTCTATAGCCGAAACGGCATCAAAATTCGTTAAGAAATGACAAAGTTACCGTTTTGGCCAAAATCGCATTTTAGCGAAAAAACTCAATTTTCGGTTAAGCGTCAAATCTTTATTTGAGCGAAATCGACGATTTCCTACGGTAGAAGTGCTCAGATGTTGCACGTGAGTCTATAGCCGAAACGGCATCAAAATTCGTTAAGAAATGACAAAGTTACCGTTTTGGCCAAAATCGCATTTTAGCGAAAAAACTCGATTTTCGGTGCGTCAAATCTTTATTTGAGCGAAATCGACGATTTCCTACGGTAGAAGTGCTCAGATGTTGCACGTGAGTCTATAGCCGAAACGGCATCAAAATTCGTTAAGAAATGACAAAGTTACCGTTTTGGCCAAAATCGCATTTTAGCGAAAAAACTCGATTTTCGGTGCGTCAAATCTTTATTTGAGCGAAATCGACGATTTCCTACGGTAGAAGTGCTCAGATGTTGCTCGTGAGTCTATAGCCGAAACGGCATCAAAATTCGTTAAGAAATGACAAAGTTACCGTTTTGGCCAAAATCGCATTTTAGCGAAAAAACTCAATTTTCGGTTAAGCGTCAAATCTTTATTTGAGCGAAATCGACGATTTCCTACGGTAGAAGTGCTCAGATGTTGCACGTGAGTCTATAGCCGAAACGGCATCAAAATTCGTTAAGAAATGACAAAGTTACCGTTTTGGCCAAAATCGCATTTTAGCGAAAAAACTCAATTTTCGGTTAAGCGTCAAATCTTTATTTGAGCGAAATCGACGATTTCCTACGGTAGAAGTGCTCAGATGTTGCACGTGAGTCTATAGCCGAAACGGCATCAAAATTCGTTAAGAAATGACAAAGTTACCGTTTTGGCCAAAATCGCATTTTAGCGAAAAAACTCAATTTTCGGTTAAGCGTCAAATCTTTATTTGAGCGAAATCGACGATTTCCTACGGTAGAAGTGCTCAGATGTTGCACGTGAGTCTATAGCCGAAACGGCATCAAAATTCGTTAAGAAATGACAAAGTTACCGTTTTGGCCAAAATCGCATTTTAGCGAAAAAACTCAATTTTCGGTTAAGCGTCAAATCTTTATTTGAGCGAAATCGACGATTTCCTACGGTAGAAGTGCTCAGATGTTGCACGTGAGTCTATAGCCGAAACGGCATCAAAATTCGTTAAGAAATGACAAAGTTACCGTTTTGGCCAAAATCGCATTTTAGCGAAAAAACTCGATTTTCGGTTAAGCGTCAAATCTTTATTTGAGCGAAAT
>NC_139451.1:13520140-13528132 GCF_963924565.1 Ascidiella aspersa
CGTGAAAGGTTTAGATTTAGAACATAAAGTCATAAATCTCTCTTGTAGAGTAGAAAAACATCAAACATCGTCCGAAAAAATGATTTTTTTTTATAAAAACGCAAGTTTTGATTCGGGGTTGTGTGCTTTACATGCTGACAATAATTCACAACCGCAGACTGGTTCTGTATAACCTATAGCCAGAGGTCTCTAATCCTTTATTAACCGACCCCAAATTACATGTAAAGTGAAATCAGCATTTATATGAGACTCAAGTTTGTTTTCCGATAAGTAATTTTTAAACTTTTTACACGAGAGATTAAATATTACGCTTAAGATAGGCTATATATACAATTTCAGAAGACAGTGGCTACACAAGTGTACCGAAATGAGATGTTTTAATTAAAACATGGATTTAAAATTAACATGTGAAACACCACTTTTTAATTTTTTTTAACATTTTTAATATTCTCATTACCCTCGTTTGAACCACCAGCGCAATAAAATCACTAAAACTGCAGGAGTGATGAAGACCCCAGAATAGGTTTCGGCGACCTTACATGGGGTCGCGACCAATAGGTGGTTGGAAAGCTCAGATTTTATAGCCTATAAAAACAGCAAAGCCTAAATACGTCTGTCAGTGTTCATAAACGCTGAAGCAGTTGTCTTACGTAACAAAGGGCCTATTGTTGAATCGAGCTTACCGCGAAGCACGGCGGGGGTGATCCCGAAGCTGTCCTCGTAAATGATGACGTCAGCAAGGTTTATCAAGGTGGCGATAGAGAGCCAGGTGGCGAGAGTTGCGAGTCCGTTGTGGATAAGAATACGCATGAGCCAGAGCATGGCTGCAGGAAAATGATAGAAAATGTAAAAATTGTGTCAATGCAGTGTAGTGAACGAATGATTTTGAAATGAGTCGAGCCCTGTTTGTAAAATAACTTCCAGTCAAGTCATAATCACAGAAAGTATTCCAAGTAAATTCCTTGTCATGAAAATTTGGTAAACTTGTCCAATTATAGGCAATAGTGCAATTAAAAAATGGCACAAATGCAACACACAGGCATTTGTTGACATGTTAAGTTTATAAAGAATATTAGGCTTTCCGCCTCATTACACCGTTATATACATACATAAAGGATGCTTTAATAAATACAAATCCCCTTGATCATCAAAGTATGTAAACCTGCATTATTGGGTTAAAAAAGTCAAATGTCCATAATACGGCGCGCAGCACACTAAGACCCCTTCAATATGACACGTTAGACTTGCAAATTCATTAGAAAACATCTTTTTTCGTCTTTTTGAAGATAAAACAATTTTTTTAAAGTAGCGCAAATAATCCATCGGAAAGATCGTTTCTCAATAAAAATATTTTTTTTAATATTTTTTTTACCGTTGCTGTTTTCCTGCAGCTTTTCCGAATTGTCATATACCGTCTTCTGTGAAACGCCGATCGCCACATATACACTACCAACCGCAATGATGAGGAGAGCCATTGAGAGGCCGAGGATTTCGCGGTCAAATGCGAAAAGCCAACCAACCGTGCTGAGGAATGTGAGGCTGTAGGCACCCAAATACAACTGAAAGTACGAGGTGGGAATTTTAAGGTACTTTCCGATAAGATAAATAAACACTAAAAAAATGCTGCTTTTTAAGATTTTTTTAATGCACAGAAACTTGGTTGTTTGGGTGGTTATATAACCAGGCAGTCTTAGGAATTAGGTAGGGCTGTTGTGCTGTAGGTGGCCTGGAAAAAAACAGTGGAAAAGACTTTTAATAATTTAATACACAAAGGAATGAATGAAGGATACATACACATACGACACGTGTACAACAACTGTGGTCGAGCCCTTCTGAAGTGGTTATTTGATCAATAATATCGGCTTACATATTATAGTACACCTTAAGTCTTCGACAGACTAACGTAACCGAATCAGTCGATCAATTAAGAATACTCATGCAAGCCACGCTGAAAAAACAACTAGCCTGCGGTGAGGTGTGAACTAGGGTTCCTCTTTTTCCCGGATTTTTTTACTCCCGGGAAACGGGATTGAAAAATGAAACTTCCCGGGAATCCCGGGATCCCGACGAAAAAATACATAAAATTACGTCATTTTGAGGTTTGTATTTTTTTTTTATTTTAGCTCCAAACATTTAATTAAGCTCATTTATGTGCGTTCTTTCACTTATGTACGTGGAAAGTTACGCAAAAAAAAACAAAAGAAAGAAATACCGCATACCACAACGCATATTATTTGGGTTAAGGTGCGGGTTAGCGTTTGGGCGAGGGTGTGTCAAGTATTATTATGTTTAATATTAATAATAACGCTTGACCAACCCTCACCCAAACGCTAACCCGCACCCTAACCCAAATAATTTGCGTTGTGGTAAGCGGTATTTAACGACCGTTTTTTTTTATTAATTTACACGTTCATAACTAAAGGAGCGCCAGACCTTTTCTAATACGAGTCAGGACCCTTATTTGTGCATGCATGCGCATGCATGACGCATTTTTTTCGTTAGAACAAATTTAATTAGGTTTTTCCGCTGGTAAGCGCAAATAAAACAACTCAGGCAACGACGTTAACATAGTTGGTACTATTTTTTTCTTTATATTAGTCAAAAACGGCAATATTTTTTAAGTTTTGCTAGGTTGCCGAATACCCGGGATTATAAAAAAAAAATTCCCGGGATTCGGGATTGTTAATTTGAAATCCCGGGAATTTCCCGTCGAAACATTCCCGGAGAGGAACCCTAGTTTGAACACAAGCAGTGGCGTCATGGTTGTTTCATGGTTGTTTTCTCCTGAGCCTGCTGGACTCAGTTGGTAGAGCAACGGTCCCTGTATGGCCGGAGGTCGTGATATCCAACCTCACCCCAGGCTAGTTGTTTGTTTTTAGGGGCACTAAATTTATTACAAGAAAACAACCTCACCTTTGGAACAAGGGTGGGTGAAGTAAGAACGGGGCTCTTCTGCACCGGTAGACAGCATGATACGAGCAGGTAGATGATGCCGGCCAAGTTCCAAAGATAGATCACTGGCCACACGATAGAGAAGGCTACACCTTTGGGTGACACCTGCTGAAAATACTTGCGGTCGACGTCGCCATTGTTGCTGTAGAACAGACCTAAATAAAGAAATGCATGTTGTATCATTTGTATGGCATTGTGGCGGATAAATCAAAAACCCTGTTGAGTTGTTTGTTGTAGTGTGTGGATTTGTTATAAACTGCTGTAAATATGTCAAATCTGTGCCCAATTTAAATATGTTCCTTAGTATGGTCATATCGGTCCATAAATCAGAACGTCTTTTCGCAATTATGAATCATAAAATGAATGACTTTATTTGCAAGTGGACAAGGCCCTTTTAAAGCCCAGTATAAGTAAACCCTAATCCCCAGCTGTATTTTAAATTTTTAATGCCTTGTTAAATTGACGCTTTCTGACATGTGTTTTGTCCGCCCCTTTTTATATTGCATTTGTTTTGTAGTCATGTTGTCAATAGGGATGTTCAAAGTAGAATATCGAATCCTTGGATTCGAATCCAGATGGGATTCGAATCCAATTCTGCCGTTTATTTCGGGTAATTGGAACCGATATAATTTAATGTTTTACCGCGGATTGTTGCGCCTGATTGTACAAACGCGTGTGGTAAGTTGGCCTGTCGCTGCGGCGACCAATTTATAGTGCTTGCTTTAAATGTAACCTGGTAGTGCAGTGTCAGCGTTTTTTCGGGCGACCAATTACCGCGTCTCGCGATAACGTTCGTCTAATAATTAAGTGTCAATCAAGCATTATTGGGCGAGCGACTAACGTGTAATGTCTGGTATGGGGTTGGCAATTTCCCTAAATGCGTTAAGTTGCAACAAAAGTAATATTACGTTGTAAAACGTGCTGGTCGTCTACAAAATGCGCTATAGGGTTACTCAAGGTCAACTTTAGGCCAATATTCAGGGAAGTTATGCAATTATGCACAGCGTAATTGTCAAGAATTCGTTATGTCAATAGTAAATTTGTATTCTTTGCAGTACATAATTATTTGACTGCATAACAGATCATGTTAGTCAAAAAAGAAGCGCTAAAACCAAATATTGCTTTAAAAAACAGGGCCGAATTGCTTAAGACTTCTGTGTGCAGTGTTTCATTGTACTCACTATTGGCAAATAAATAAGTTTTGGCAACAACCTGCACAGTTGACATAATACAGTTTAAAGAACTGCTTCAAATGACAGTTGTTAAGAATGTTAAACATATGGGAGATTTTTTTATTATAATGTACACATGTTAGCAAATTGTTTGGGCGATTTATTGCTGTGATTGTTAGGCCCTGTGGGGTTGATTAAGATTAATCCCTTCCCCAAACAAAACCAAGGTTAGATAATTTAATAAAAATATACTAGAATTCTCTATTCTGGATTCGTTATTGTAGATTCGAAAAATATTATTATAGAAAACCTTGGGATTCTGCTTTGAACATCCCTAGTTGTCAATACAGAAAAAAGGGGAAAATGGCCACGAAAACAAAACAGCAGGATTGTAAAAGCGTCGTTTTGGCACATTTAAAACAAAAGTCAAATAATTACTGTGGAGTAAAAAATATAACCTGCCATTTAAATGTATATTACTTTCCGAAACAAGCCATGTATTTTCAGTTGACCCAATCTGAATTAAGCAGTTATAAATATCTATAAATGACGTCAGACTAAACCCCGAATAAAAATATATATAACTTGCCAAACGAATCAAGAAAATATTTCAGAAATGCTAAAACCAATAAAAAAGACAAATTATAAAATGCCGAAATTTAAATTTAATTAAACTTAGTTTTACTGGAAAGAAAGACATTTCTATATAAAAATGGTATCATTATGTAGTCTAACAATGATAATAATAACATCTAAAACATAAACAAACTGTTGGTAATAATTAAGTAGTGTTGATGTTGGCTTTGTTTATATTGACATTCGACTGGCAACGACATTTCAAAACGGATACTAAACAATAAAAAAAACCTTAGTCAAAACTAACCTTTGACAAGGCGAACTAGGCCATTCAAAAAAAGCGCACTCGTGCAAACGGATTTAGATAAGCCAAACCAACACGCCCTTTAAACCACTGCTCACGTCACGAAAGGCTGGAATAATGCAGCAGCGAAAATGTGATCGTCACGCTCGCAAAACGTCAATCGTTTCAAAATGACACGCGATAAACCAGTTTGCTAGGGTAGAGAAATGCATTGTATTGCAAGCCCTAAGGGCAAAATAGTACTTCGTATGCCTAATGCGTCGACTTTATGCACAATATTAGGCTTACTTTAGATTTATCGGGGATTTATCCGCGCAAAAGTATTTTGAAAGGCAAAAGACTAACATACAACTGTTGAAACACTTTGCGGAAAACGTGACACCCTACACTGTTATATAAGCAAGTATATATTATTTTTAACTTGCTGTGGAGAATGTTGTGAAATGATTTGATATTGCACATTCTCCATTTAGCATTTTATTCAATATATTAGATTATATGGATTTGTATATTTTTATCTGAACATATGGTTAAACAACAGACTATAGCTGCGTCATAACAGTGTATGTTTTAGTGCATGCAAAATTCATAAAAGGCCACGGTTAGTCATTGCGCAATCGCTTGCTACTTACATAACAGCAGCCAATGACTGTTACGTCACGTCGGCCCGTCGTGTTTCATCAAAAGTCATAAACAAAAGGCCCGGGTCATTGTGTTTTGTTTTGTGTCGCAGTTTTGGCAAACAGCGCTCAATTATCGCTATTCTTTCAAAACGACATCAATTTTTAATGCAAGTATGGATGTTAGTGGTCGGTAATAATCTATTGTGTTATTTGCAAAAAAAAATGTGCCATATTCGGTTGCCGTGCGACCGAAACGGCAATGCAAAAGTTGGTTCACGACAGGCAAGCGCTATAGCTTACCTAGTTTACATAAAACGCGTTGCCAGCGTTAACGATAAATTTCCTCGCTCCTAACTAAAAGCGTCAAAGTTCAAATATTTTTACATGATTTTTACTTTTTTTTTATTTTGTGTCGACGTTACTTTTTAACCCACAACGCCTAAAGAGTATAAAAACGCTTTAGTTTCCGGAAATTGAAATATTTCAACTTTGACTCTTTCGGTTAGGAGTTTGCCGTTAACGCCGGCAACGCTTTATGTGTGAACTGGACGACGCTAACGATTTGCACCAGAAGCTAACGCCAAAAGCAAAACGCGTCTAGTGTAAACCAAACTTAAGAAACATAAAGCCGTTAGTTAACAGTCAAAAGTGACGTGGAAACAAATTTTAATATGAAACTTCATAAAACTGCTTTTGCTGTTGGTTCACAAAACATAAAAAAAAAAAAAAAAAACCGAAAAAACTTCGAAGAATGCCTTTACTGTATGCTATCAAATTAGTAAAATAGCAGTACAAGCAATTAAAAGTTTTTTGTCGCAACATTTTACCTGTACCGGCCTGGTTCAGGTAGCCGAATATGACTGAAGCCAGGTAACTTAAAGTTGCGAACACCAGAAATCCCAATTGCAGTTTATCCATTATAGGTTTTAAGCAATGCAATTTTTTCAACCTACTTTCTCTGTTCCCAACAAAAACGCATTTCATATGTAAAAAAAATTGAAATTTTTCGGGACTGAACCAATCCTTTTCACAATGTGTCAGGTTCTTCCAAAGTGAAGATTACAAACTTTGCATGTTCATGTTTGTAATGCAAGCACTCACAAACTATGGAAGAGATAATTTTACTTTTAAACTTTGTCAAGTACTTACCTTTTACAGCAGCAGTATTCAAATAGGCAATCACAAGAGACAGTAAATAGCTGATAAATGCAACAATCAGCAACACCAGTTGGGGTTTGTCCATTACAAATATCTCTACAGTTAATTCCTTTCCAATAGAACCGCAAAATGCCAAGTCACTTCAACGCAGACTGCAGCTTTTAAACAACGCAACTTACTTCCTTTCATACGTCACAGTAGAGCTATTCACGCGTATCGGTTATGTAACAGGAGATTCAACGAAGCGTGACTGGCTGAGACACAATTCTTCGGACAAACGACAGCAACAAGCCAAGATCAAAAATGCGCAAAGTGCCAGATGATTTCTGAAATGCCTGCATCGATGTATATTTTTTATTTTTCTTAAATAAGATATTACTGCGTATTTCGCTGTAATATATTGTTGGTCTTAAAACTATAGTTTTATAGATTTTTCTGCTTCAGGTATTGTTGATTTTTAGGTCTCATTGTGTGTTCCCGTAAATTCGAAAGTGAACTTTTTGGCAGTTGGTTAAGTTTACCTAACTTGTTAATATTTATTATTCGACTAAATCACATTGTATAAATGTTACAAAGTTTATATGGGAAACACACAATGAGACCTAAAAATCATCAATACCTAAAGCAGAAAAAATCTATAAAACCACAGCCGTAAGAACGAAATAAGAACAACATCAACGTCGGAATAAAACACAGTTCGGAATAAGACCAAAATAGGACTAATACCTGATTTTGGCCATTTAGGTCTAATTCCGATTAGACGGTATTATACGACTATAGGTCGTATTCTGGTCTTATATCCGAACTGTGTTTAATTCCGAAGTGGATGTTGTTCTTATTTCAGTCTTTTGGCTGGAGTCCTTTTTTAAGTTTCCAAATTTTTTAAGAGAAAGGGTATAGGTTGGTTCAAAATCAGTGCGCTATATTGTGCCGTTAAAAAAGCTTTGAAACTACATTGCATAATTTTATTTGGAAATAATGATTCAATAATACAACATTGCCATTATACACTTCAATGAAATTGGTTCAAGTGGTTTCAGGACGTGCACAATTGATCGTTTATTTCATCATTCGCAAATCAGGGGCAACACTTTTTGATCGAAAAAAGAAACGTTTTGTCGATATGAAGAAAGCGAAACTTACAATGCATATAGGCGGCGTAGAATTATGTAGAAAAAGTTGGCTTCGAAAAACGACGAACGCGGAA
>NC_139451.1:13528332-13530832 GCF_963924565.1 Ascidiella aspersa
GTCTTACTCCGGCGGGTGCGACGGGCGGTGACGGTTTTCTGAGTTCGGGCAGCCGAGCAAAGAACGAAATTTTAACGGAGAAGCCTTCGGGTTTCGCATCGACCGAGCGACGGCGCCGCATCAGCGGCGCCTCCTTCGTCGGCCTTTCGGGGCTACGCTAAAGTAGCTACCTGGTTGATCCTGCCAGTAGTCATATGCTTGTCTCAAAGATTAAGCCATGCAAGTCTAAGTACGAGCTCTCGTACAGTGAAACTGCGAATGGCTCATTAAATCAGTTATGGTTCATTTGATCGTACGTTTTACGTGGTTAACTGTGGAAATGCTAGAGCTAATACATGCGTGAAGCGCCGACCTCGCGGGAGGCGTGCTTTTATCAGACCAAAAACCGACCGGGCTTCGGCCCGCAACCTTTGGTGACTCTGGATAACTTTGCGGATCGCACGGTCTCGCACCGGCGACGGATCATTCAAGTGTCTGCCCTATCAACTTTCGTCGGTACGGTACTGGCCTACCGAGGTTCTTACGGGTAACGGAGAATCAGGGTTCGATTCCGGAGAGGGAGCCTGAGAAACGGCTACCACATCCAAGGAAGGCAGCAGGCGCGCAAATTACCCATTCCCGACGCGGGGAGGTAGTGACGAAAAATAACAATACAGGACTCTAAACGAGGCCCTGTAATTGGAATGAGTACACTTTAAAACCTTTAACGAGTATCCATTGGAGGGCAAGTCTGGTGCCAGCAGCCGCGGTAATTCCAGCTCCAAAAGTGTATATTTAAGTTGTTGCGGTTAAAAAGCTCGTAGTTGGATTTTGGGCGCAGGCGGCCGGTCCGTCGCAAGGCGTGTACTGGCCGTCCTGGCCTCACCTCCGGTTCTCCGCCGGTGCCCTTGACTGAGTGTCGGCGGCGGCCGGAACGTTTACTTTGAAAAAATTAGAGTGTTCAAAGCAGGCGATTCGCCTGAATAATGGTGCATGGAATAATGGAATAGGACCTCGGTTCTATTTTGTTGGTTTTCGGAGCGCGAGGTAATGATTAAGAGGGACAGACGGGGGCATTCGTACTGTGCCGTTAGAGGTGAAATTCTTGGATCGGCGCAAGACGAACGACTGCGAAAGCATTTGCCAAGAATGTTTTCTTTAATCAAGAGCGAAAGTCAGAGGTTCGAAGACGATCAGATACCGTCCTAGTTCTGACTATAAACGATGCCAACTAGCGATCGGGGGGCGTTAGTTTTACGACCTCTCCGGCAGCTTGCGGGAAACCAAAGTCTTTGGGTTCCGGGGGAAGTATGGTTGCAAAGCTGAAACTTAAAGGAATTGACGGAAGGGCACCACCAGGAGTGGAGCCTGCGGCTTAATTTGACTCAACACGGGAAATCTCACCCGGCCCGGACACAGTGAGGATTGACAGATTGAGAGCTCTTTCTTGATTCTGTGGGTGGTGGTGCATGGCCGTTCTTAGTTGGTGGAGCGATTTGTCTGGTTAATTCCGATAACGAACGAGACTCTGGCTTGCTAACTAGTTACGCGACCCAATCGGTCGGCGTCTAACTTCTTAGAGGGACTAGTGGCGTTTAGCCACACGAGATTGAGCAATAACAGGTCTGTGATGCCCTTAGATGTTCGGGGCCGCACGCGCGCTACACTGACCGGATCAGCATGTGCTCGCCTTGGCCGACAGGTCTGGGTAACCCGCTGAACCCCGGTCGTGCTAGGGATAGGGAATTGCAATTATTTCCCTTGAACGAGGAATTCCCAGTAAGCGCGAGTCATTAGCTCGCGTTGATTACGTCCCTGCCCTTTGTACACACCGCCCGTCGCTACTACCGATTGAATGGTTTAGTGAGGTCCTCCGATTGGACCTGGCGCGGCCGGCAACGGTCGAGCCGGCGTCCGAGAAGACGATCTAACTTGATCATTTAGAGGAAGTAAAAGTCGTAACAAGGTTTCCGTAGGTGAACCTGCGGAAGGATCATTAACGGTCTCGCAAACGCTTCGGCGAACGCGAAACTCGGACAAGCGAGAGAAAAAGTTTTTGCTACCCGGCGCCCGACCCGCGAGGAGCGGCGCGCCGGCCGGCGATTCGGTCACCCGGTAATGTTTGCGCGTCGAGTGCCGCGGTGCCGCGCGCTCCGGCTTCAAGCGTCGGCCTGGCCGACCGCTCGGCGCGGTATATTTTGTCACCCTTTAGTGCGAGGCACTGTGCGAGCGAAACAATCGTGGATGGCTCTTGGCGGTGGATCACTCGGCTCGTGAGTCGATGAAGGACGCAGCTAGCTGCGTGAATTAGTGTGAATTGCAGGACACATTGAGCATCGACGTTCTGAACGCAAATTGCGGCCTCGGGTCAATCCCGGGGCCGCGCCCGCCTCAGGGTCGCGTTGCAAACGTTCCGCGCGGGGATTTCTCCGCGCGGCTGCTGCGGCGTCGGACGCGCGAGCGCCCGTCCCGCTCAAGACAGCACGGCACGATGCGCGACGATCGCGACCAGAATCCCGCG
>NC_139451.1:13534900-13539670 GCF_963924565.1 Ascidiella aspersa
GCCACGGGCACAACTCTCTAGCTAGGTATTGCAAAACCAAAATGCCACCACTTTTATCAATTGCCAGTTATTATGACTGTAAAACTTTCTTCTAACGTTTTGTAACTCATTTTTCAGGCACGTTTTTTGAACCGGCAGTATAGGGATGTTTAAAAGTAGAATATCGGTTAATTTTAATTTGTTTATCGCAGAAAGTTACGCCTTATCCTACGAACGTGGGTGGCAAGTTTAGATAAAGGCCTGTCGCTGTGGCGAAACATTAACTGTGCTGCTTTATATGTAGACATGTAGTGCGGCGTCAGCGTTTTTTCGGGCGGCCAATTACTTGCCGATAATATTAATTGTCGGTCAAATGCCGTTGGTCGAGACCTAATATTCAGCTAGGTTATGCATGTAAAAAAAGTAAAAAATCCATAAATCACTCGCTTGGCTGAGTACAAAATAGAGCCAAATATAAAAAATACCTTGGCAGGAACCAGCTTTGTAATGAGTAATTAGTTAACTTAAACTAAAATAACTGATTTATTAAATTTTTTTCCAACTAAGTGCCTTTATTTGTTGATTAATGGCTATATTTGTTATTAACCTGGAGAAGTAAAAACCAGTAAATACAATGCTAGATATTTTTAAGCAGGGGGCCAGGAGGGTTGAGAGCCTTTCAAAGGGGGCCACGAAGCATAAAAGGTTGAGAACCACTGAACTAACCTATCAAAGTTATTTCGTTGCTATTAGTACAAGTTTGAGTTGTTAATTCATATGGAAATTGGAATAAAAAATGTGTTCAATCACAGAAAATTCTTGAAGAGAAATAAAGTTATTTCTTGTACCCAAACTTGGTACTTCACCCACCATCGCGCCAATAAAATAACATGTAAGCACTGCCCAGTGAAGTAACAGTTGAAACACACAATAAGACCTATAAAGTAACAATATTTAAAGCCGGATGAAAAAATAACACTGACAATATTTACAAGCTGATATGAGAGCTACACGAGCTAATGAGAGCACTTTTCATTTCAACATTTGTCAATTGTAGTTTGGTCACAATCACTGTCCTTGTCGTATTCATCCGAGCTGCAATCAGCGTCAACGACCACAGATCTTGATGGCGATTCATTTTGTGTTACTTTTCTGCGGCGTTTAGCTCCATTTAGCCACACGTTAATGGCTGGTTGTGGGTCGAATTGTGTAAGATTAGCGGAACATATTTGCACCACCGTCAAGTCGTTCATCGTATCAGTGGCTAGACCAGCGCTTCTCAACCGGTGCGCCATGGAAGGTTGTCAAGTGCACCGCGAGCAAAAGGAAAAAAATAATTTAACATATAAAACATGTATTTTTACTTTCCTATTAAGCTTAGCTCATTAATTCCGCACTACTTTCAAGTAGAAAACACGTTTTCGTCAATTTCATGTTGCTGACACACTTTCTGCCACGCTAACACACTTTCTATTCCAGCGCTTACGAGCAATGTGGAATACTGTGTACAGATCATTTGCACTTCTCAAATTTACCGAAAAATAATTTCCTTTACCCTTTCCTTTGCTGTAAGATCTCCAAGTTGAGCGCGGATTGCGCTGTACCCTCGTATCACATTCTTGATTGATAGCAGAGTATGACCCACCCATCTTGTGCCACACACTCTCGTGGGCATTACGGCACATTGGTTGAGGCCCTCAAAAGTTAGTCTAAGGCAGGGGTGTCAACTCAACCATGCCGGCGTGCCAATTTTTATCTTATAACTTCTTCCCGTGCCAAAGTTTCGTAACCGAACCAATTCTTTTTAATCATAAAAGCGCTTTTTTACCAAAAATAAGAACGTTTAATTAAACTTGAAAAAATACTGTCTAGTAGAAATACGCATCACTACATCAAATTGTCTCTCGGTGAGCTGACTTTTGTTTCTTCACACCAAGCTATATAACATTATGTGAATGCCAGCCTCCACACAGTATAATGTTGCTATATCAAAAGTAATTGTTGGTTGTCGTGGTTTGGCGATTGTGTTATATTGTGAACAAACAATGGCAATTGGCTGTATAACAAACTTGGTATTTTCTGACAATTGGCTGTATAACAAACTTGGTATTTTTTGGCAATTGGCTAAATCACAATTTTAGTATTTTTTGGGAAGGGCTTGCGTGCCATTTTTTATTAGGTCGCGTGCCACATTTGGCACGCGTGCCGCTTGTTGGACACCCCTGGTCTAAGATTTAGACGCTGTTACGGGCTGTTATGGTAAAGATAGTATAGCCCCATTAACAGGACAAGAACACTTTCGTATAGCTTGTTCTGTTTTGTAGCGTCTTTGGGGAAAAGCTGCAAACGATGTGCAAAGCAGGGACAACCACAACGCTAGGCTGCAAACCCTTTAATAAGCCTGAAAGCCACATTTCTTTCCTACCATTACATTAGCTCCATCACAGCCAAAGCCAACTAACCTTGACGTAATCTCTTCCTTGCTTATACCCACTTCTAAAAGGGATTTTAAAATACTGTCATAAATGGCTGCAGCATTTGGACTCTCTGGGCTTCCTTAGGCGACAAACTTAGTTTGCACCAAGCCCCTAACGCTATAGCGGACATGAACGGATGTCTGCTCCGTTATGCTGCTGTCCATTGCACCATCACAGGTTATACTTACAATTTCTTTTACAAAGGTCTTGCACGACTTTCTACTGCGATATGATTTGCCGACGTCAAGACCCTTTGCCTCATCTAGTTCACACAACCAACAGTAATGGCAGATCGGTCTTCTGTGCTTTGCAATAGCGTGAGCGTTTCTCAAAAAATTGCCCATTCTTTTGCTGTATTGCTCATTAAGCTGATTGAATGCTATTAGAGCAGGAGCTGTCGCTGGTGATTTTTGCCCTTCATAACACGAACGAGCTAATGCATGGACTTCACTTTGCTCGTGATAAGCAATCGACTCACTTAAAAGATTTGCACCACTTGCACTGCATACCATTTCGGCAATTTAGTAGCCACGGCCTGTTTTCCATTTCTCTAAATCCTCGCGCTCTCTTTTTTCGCATTCAGCTTTTTCTGTGCTTGGAAGGACGTTTCACAGGTAGGGTTCCTCTCCGGGAATGTTTCGACGGGAAATTCCCGGGATTTCCCGCGAATTAACAATCCCGAATCCCGGGAATTTTTTTTTAAATCCAGGGTATTCGGCAACATAGCAAAACTTTAAAAAAATTGTCGTTTTTGACAAATATAACGAAAAAAATAGGGCGCTCCTTCACTTCTGCACGTAGAAAGTTATGCAAAACAACGGTCTACAAATAACGCACATTGTTTACGTGCGCGTTAGCTTTTAGCATTTAAACTCGGATTTATAAATAATAAATTTACTTTCTTTAACAAACTTGCTCAAAACCTTTAACAAATCATGTTTTAATATGTATTAATATTTCTACGTATCTACAAATGTCTTCCTTTCCATTCTTCCGCTCATTTTTTGTCGCTTTGGTGCGCGTTAACGTTTAAATGAGGGTGGTCAGGTGATATTATTAGTAGCAAATATAATAACTCTTGACCCACTCTCACCCAAACGCTAACCCGCAAATGCGGTACTTTTAGTTTTTTGCATAAATTTATAGGCCTACGTGCAGAAGTGCAGGAGCGCGAAAAATAGTACAAACCATGTTAACGTCATTGCCTTTATTTGCGCTTACCAACGGAAAAAACTTAATTCAATTTATTCTACTCAATAAAATGCGCCCTGCATGCGCTGTTTTTAAATAAAAACAAATAAGGGTGCTTACTTTAATACGAGAAGGCCTTGTAAGATTGCAGAAGCTATGCTACAGAACATAAATGAACTTAATTAAATGTTTGGAGCTAATATAAAATAATTTTAAACGTCATAATGACGTGTAATTTTAGGTATAATTTTTTCGTCGGGAATCCCAGGAAGTTAAACGGGATTGAAAAAATCCGTGAAAAAGAGATGCCCTAGTTTGACCGCAGGTTGCTTCGCGCCACAAACAAAACGCCACATTCCGCCTAACAACACTATAGTTACTGACTGAACAGCAAATAATGACACCAAGGGCGTGCGCAATGGTTTCGTTTCGTATCTAAACATAATTGCGATATAAAATATTTACAGACAGTTATTTTTTAGGCTTTGGCTTGGCTGACCGTTATGAACTTAAGAGATCGCAACAACATTCTTACATAGACTAATTGCTAATTCTCGGCTGTAGCACAAGTATGCGATAAAATACCGCATTGTTCAGTGGGACGTTTCGGTCCCTCAAAACATCTTAAAAAACACTGCTTACAAATAATATTATGGGACATTTGCAATTGAACTTATTGTTACCGAACAACTGCAGTAATTGCGTATAATTTTGGAATACAAACAATTCAATAAATACAAAAAAGTAAAATTTTTTTCGCTGGGTACATCACAAGTCCAATAAACTTTTCAAAGGCAACGACTGGGTTAAACATTTTTTTTAATTAACAACGTTTAAGTTAAAAATAAACCTCATAACTATTTACCACTGCAGCAATGGCGAGGTTTTTAAAACGGGACAAAGAGTCATTATTACGAGTTCAAACGTGACCGCGGTTTACATTCTGCTTAAAACATCGATACCGCAATAAAACGTGCCGCGCACCAACATTTGTGTTTTCTTTAACATCCACACCTCTGCAGTAAATCAAACATTGCTATGTTTTGCTACTCTACCTTAAATTTTCGGTCAAAATTACTTGAAATTTGTTTCGGTATAAACTTAAGAGAATTTTTTTTGGAAT
>NC_139451.1:13544870-13547370 GCF_963924565.1 Ascidiella aspersa
AGACGGTTCGATTAGTCTTTCGCCCCTATACCCAAATTTGACGATCGATTTGCACGTCAGAATCGCTACGGTCCTCCACCAGAGTTTCCTCTGGCTTCAACCTCTTCAGGCATAGTTCACCATCTTTCGGGTCCCAACGCGAACGCTCTCGCTCGACCTCTCCGGCAAAGCGGACGAGATCGGCCGGTGATGCGGCCGCCGCGAACGACGACGTCTCACCTCCGCCGGACCGCGCCGACATTCACTTTCACTGCGCCCATGGGTTTCGTACTGCCCCGTGGCTCGCGCTCACGTTAGACTCCTTGGTCCGTGTTTCAAGACGGGTCGGGAAGGTGGCTGACTTCAGCCGCGGACCCCGTGCGCCTCGCGAAACGACACCGGAAGCGCGACCGAGACGAAGAGGCTGGGCACTGAGAACAGTCCCCGACCCACGACGCCCCAGCCGGCACCGGGCGCTCGGCCCCGAAGGGCAGACGCGGCGATCTCTCCTCGCCCGAACGGCGGGCCGACGGACACGCGCGCCTATAGTACCCGACCGAGGCCGGGTTACCTTGCGCGCGGCCTTCTCGCCGCCGTCCAGACGGTCGCGGCCTTCGCCCGGCGCTAGTGCGCTGGTCCCCGATCGGGCGGCGCCGCCGGCGGCCCGTGAGGGTCCGCACGACAACGTCGCCGACAGGGGGCCGGCTGAAAGCGACCGGGCGACCCGACAGGCCCTCCCGTTTGCCTCTCGACGGTTTCACGTACTCTTTAACTCTCTCTTCAAAGTGCTTTTCAACTTTCCCTCACGGTACTTGTTCGCTATCGGTCTCGTGACCGTATTTAGCCTTAGATGGAGTTTACCACCCGCTTTGGGCTGCATTCCCAAACAACCCGACTCTGGGAAGACGCCGTAGCGCGCCCGCCTGTCGCCGCCATGGGCCTGACACCCGCTCTGGGACAAGGCCTCGATCAGAAGGACGCGGGCGACCGGCGAAGCGCGCCGTGACGAATTCCGTACGCCACAATTCCGCGCACTCCAAAAGCGCGCGGATTCGGCGATGGGCACATCCCGCTTCACTCGCCGTTACTGAGGGAATCCTCGTTAGTTTCTTTTCCTCCGCTTAGTAATATGCTTAAATTCAGCGGGTAGCCTCGTCCGACCTCAGGCCGAAAGTAAGGACCGGGACTATTCTTCCCGTTCCGCGCTCGCCGTCGGCGCCGCGCGCCGCCGCGCACCTCGATTCCCGCCCTTGAGCCGCCAGCCGTTGGCCTCTTCGAGGTCGACTCGCCGCCGCCGCGCGGGATTCTGGTCGCGATCGTCGCACATCGTGCCGTGCTGTCTTGAGCGGGACGGGCGCTCGCGCGTCCGACGCCGCAGCAGCCGCGCGGAGAAATCCCCGCGCGGAACGTTTGCAACGCGACCCTGAGGCGGGCGCGGCCCCGGGATTGACCCGAGGCCGCAATTTGCGTTCAGAACGTCGATGCTCAATGTGTCCTGCAATTCACACTAATTCACGCAGCTAGCTGCGTCCTTCATCGACTCACGAGCCGAGTGATCCACCGCCAAGAGCCATCCACGATTGTTTCGCTCGCACAGTGCCTCGCACTAAAGGGTGACAAAATATACCGCGCCGAGCGGTCGGCCAGGCCGACGCTTGAAGCCGGAGCGCGCGGCACCGCGGCACTCGACGCGCAAACATTACCGGGTGACCGAATCGCCGGCCGGCGCGCCGCTCCTCGCGGGTCGGGCGCCGGGTAGCAAAAACTTTTTCTCTCGCTTGTCCGAGTTTCGCGTTCGCCGAAGCGTTTGCGAGACCGTTAATGATCCTTCCGCAGGTTCACCTACGGAAACCTTGTTACGACTTTTACTTCCTCTAAATGATCAAGTTAGATCGTCTTCTCGGACGCCGGCTCGACCGTTGCCGGCCGCGCCAGGTCCAATCGGAGGACCTCACTAAACCATTCAATCGGTAGTAGCGACGGGCGGTGTGTACAAAGGGCAGGGACGTAATCAACGCGAGCTAATGACTCGCGCTTACTGGGAATTCCTCGTTCAAGGGAAATAATTGCAATTCCCTATCCCTAGCACGACCGGGGTTCAGCGGGTTACCCAGACCTGTCGGCCAAGGCGAGCACATGCTGATCCGGTCAGTGTAGCGCGCGTGCGGCCCCGAACATCTAAGGGCATCACAGACCTGTTATTGCTCAATCTCGTGTGGCTAAACGCCACTAGTCCCTCTAAGAAGTTAGACGCCGACCGATTGGGTCGCGTAACTAGTTAGCAAGCCAGAGTCTCGTTCGTTATCGGAATTAACCAGACAAATCGCTCCACCAACTAAGAACGGCCATGCACCACCACCCACAGAATCAAGAAAGAGCTCTCAATCTGTCAATCCTCACTGTGTCCGGGCCGGGTGAGATTTCCCGTGTTGAGTCAAATTAAGCCGCAGGCTCCACTCCTGGTGGTGCCCTTCCGTCAATTCCTTTAAGTTTCAGCTTTGCAACCATACTTCCCCCGGAA
>NC_139451.1:13574523-13577023 GCF_963924565.1 Ascidiella aspersa
GCCTCACCTCCGGTTCTCCGCCGGTGCCCTTGACTGAGTGTCGGCGGCGGCCGGAACGTTTACTTTGAAAAAATTAGAGTGTTCAAAGCAGGCGATTCGCCTGAATAATGGTGCATGGAATAATGGAATAGGACCTCGGTTCTATTTTGTTGGTTTTCGGAGCGCGAGGTAATGATTAAGAGGGACAGACGGGGGCATTCGTACTGTGCCGTTAGAGGTGAAATTCTTGGATCGGCGCAAGACGAACGACTGCGAAAGCATTTGCCAAGAATGTTTTCTTTAATCAAGAGCGAAAGTCAGAGGTTCGAAGACGATCAGATACCGTCCTAGTTCTGACTATAAACGATGCCAACTAGCGATCGGGGGGCGTTAGTTTTACGACCTCTCCGGCAGCTTGCGGGAAACCAAAGTCTTTGGGTTCCGGGGGAAGTATGGTTGCAAAGCTGAAACTTAAAGGAATTGACGGAAGGGCACCACCAGGAGTGGAGCCTGCGGCTTAATTTGACTCAACACGGGAAATCTCACCCGGCCCGGACACAGTGAGGATTGACAGATTGAGAGCTCTTTCTTGATTCTGTGGGTGGTGGTGCATGGCCGTTCTTAGTTGGTGGAGCGATTTGTCTGGTTAATTCCGATAACGAACGAGACTCTGGCTTGCTAACTAGTTACGCGACCCAATCGGTCGGCGTCTAACTTCTTAGAGGGACTAGTGGCGTTTAGCCACACGAGATTGAGCAATAACAGGTCTGTGATGCCCTTAGATGTTCGGGGCCGCACGCGCGCTACACTGACCGGATCAGCATGTGCTCGCCTTGGCCGACAGGTCTGGGTAACCCGCTGAACCCCGGTCGTGCTAGGGATAGGGAATTGCAATTATTTCCCTTGAACGAGGAATTCCCAGTAAGCGCGAGTCATTAGCTCGCGTTGATTACGTCCCTGCCCTTTGTACACACCGCCCGTCGCTACTACCGATTGAATGGTTTAGTGAGGTCCTCCGATTGGACCTGGCGCGGCCGGCAACGGTCGAGCCGGCGTCCGAGAAGACGATCTAACTTGATCATTTAGAGGAAGTAAAAGTCGTAACAAGGTTTCCGTAGGTGAACCTGCGGAAGGATCATTAACGGTCTCGCAAACGCTTCGGCGAACGCGAAACTCGGACAAGCGAGAGAAAAAGTCTTTGCTACCCGGCGCCCGACCCGCGAGGAGCGGCGCGCCGGCCGGCGATTCGGTCACCCGGTAATGTTTGCGCGTCGAGTGCCGCGGTGCCGCGCGCTCCGGCTTCAAGCGTCGGCCTGGCCGACCGCTCGGCGCGGTCTATTTTGTCACCCTATAGTGCGAGGCACTGTGCGAGCGAAACAATCGTGGATGGCTCTTGGCGGTGGATCACTCGGCTCGTGAGTCGATGAAGGACGCAGCTAGCTGCGTGAATTAGTGTGAATTGCAGGACACATTGAGCATCGACGTTCTGAACGCAAATTGCGGCCTCGGGTCAATCCCGGGGCCGCGCCCGCCTCAGGGTCGCGTTGCAAACGTTCCGCGCGGGGATTTCTCCGCGCGGCTGCTGCGGCGTCGGACGCGCGAGCGCCCGTCCCGCTCAAGACAGCACGGCACGATGCGCGACGATCGCGACCAGAATCCCGCGCGGCGGCGGCGAGTCGACCTCGAAGAGGCCAACGGCTGGCGGCTCAAGGGCGGGAATCGAGGTGCGCGGCGGCGCGCGGCGCCGACGGCGAGCGCGGAACGGGAAGAATAGTCCCGGTCCTTACTTTCGGCCTGAGGTCGGACGAGGCTACCCGCTGAATTTAAGCATATTACTAAGCGGAGGAAAAGAAACTAACGAGGATTCCCTCAGTAACGGCGAGTGAAGCGGGATGTGCCCATCGCCGAATCCGCGCGCTTTTGGAGTGCGCGGAATTGTGGCGTACGGAATTCGTCACGGCGCGCTTCGCCGGTCGCCCGCGTCCTTCTGATCGAGGCCTTTTCCCAGAGCGGGTGTCAGGCCCATGGCGGCGACAGGCGGGCGCGCTACGGCGTCTTCCCAGAGTCGGGTTGTTTGGGAATGCAGCCCAAAGCGGGTGGTAAACTCCATCTAAGGCTAAATACGGTCACGAGACCGATAGCGAACAAGTACCGTGAGGGAAAGTTGAAAAGCACTTTGAAGAGAGAGTTAAAGAGTACGTGAAACCGTCGAGAGGCAAACGGGAGGGCCTGTCGGGTCGCCCGGTCGCTTTCAGCCGGCCCCCTGTCGGCGACGTTGTCGTGCGGACCCTCACGGGCCGCCGGCGGCGCCGCCCGATCGGGGACCAGCGCACTAGCGCCGGGCGAAGGCCGCGACCGTCTGGACGGCGGCGAGAAGGCCGCGCGCAAGGTAACCCGGCCTCGGTCGGGTACTATAGGCGCGCGTGTCCGTCGGCCCGCCGTTCGGGCGAGGAGAGATCGCCGCGTCTGCCCTTCGGGGCCGAGCGCCCGGTGCCGGCTGGGGCGTCGTGGGTCGGGGACT
>NC_139451.1:13582023-13583851 GCF_963924565.1 Ascidiella aspersa
TGGGCGCAGGCGGCCGGTCCGTCGCAAGGCGTGTACTGGCCGTCCTGGCCTCACCTCCGGTTCTCCGCCGGTGCCCTTGACTGAGTGTCGGCGGCGGCCGGAACGTTTACTTTGAAAAAATTAGAGTGTTCAAAGCAGGCGATTCGCCTGAATAATGGTGCATGGAATAATGGAATAGGACCTCGGTTCTATTTTGTTGGTTTTCGGAGCGCGAGGTAATGATTAAGAGGGACAGACGGGGGCATTCGTACTGTGCCGTTAGAGGTGAAATTCTTGGATCGGCGCAAGGACGAACGACTGCGAAAGCATTTGCCAAGAATGTTTTCTTTAATCAAGAGCGAAAGTCAGAGGTTCGAAGACGATCAGATACCGTCCTAGTTCTGACTATAAACGATGCCAACTAGCGATCGGGGGGCGTTAGTTTTACGACCTCTCCGGCAGCTTGCGGGAAACCAAAGTCTTTGGGTTCCGGGGGAAGTATGGTTGCAAAGCTGAAACTTAAAGGAATTGACGGAAGGGCACCACCAGGAGTGGAGCCTGCGGCTTAATTTGACTCAACACGGGAAATCTCACCCGGCCCGGACACAGTGAGGATTGACAGATTGAGAGCTCTTTCTTGATTCTGTGGGTGGTGGTGCATGGCCGTTCTTAGTTGGTGGAGCGATTTGTCTGGTTAATTCCGATAACGAACGAGACTCTGGCTTGCTAACTAGTTACGCGACCCAATCGGTCGGCGTCTAACTTCTTAGAGGGACTAGTGGCGTTTAGCCACACGAGATTGAGCAATAACAGGTCTGTGATGCCCTTAGATGTTCGGGGCCGCACGCGCGCTACACTGACCGGATCAGCATGTGCTCGCCTTGGCCGACAGGTCTGGGTAACCCGCTGAACCCCGGTCGTGCTAGGGATAGGAATTGCAATTATTTCCCTTGAACGAGGAATTCCCAGTAAGCGCGAGTCATTAGCTCGCGTTGATTACGTCCCTGCCCTTTGTACACACCGCCCGTCGCTACTACCGATTGAATGGTTTAGTGAGGTCCTCCGATTGGACCTGGCGCGGCCGGCAACGGTCGAGCCGGCGTCCGAGAAGACGATCTAACTTGATCATTTAGAGGAAGTAAAAGTCGTAACAAGGTTTCCGTAGGTGAACCTGCGGAAGGATCATTAACGGTCTCGCAAACGCTTCGGCGAACGCGAAACTCGGACAAGCGAGAGAAAAAGTTTTTGCTACCCGGCGCCCGACCCGCGAGGAGCGGCGCGCCGGCCGGCGATTCGGTCACCCGGTAATGTTTGCGCGTCGAGTGCCGCGGTGCCGCGCGCTCCGGCTTCAAGCGTCGGCCTGGCCGACCGCTCGGCGCGGTATATTTTGTCACCCTTTAGTGCGAGGCACTGTGCGAGCGAAACAATCGTGGATGGCTCTTGGCGGTGGATCACTCGGCTCGTGAGTCGATGAAGGACGCAGCTAGCTGCGTGAATTAGTGTGAATTGCAGGACACATTGAGCATCGACGTTCTGAACGCAAATTGCGGCCTCGGGTCAATCCCGGGGCCGCGCCCGCCTCAGGGTCGCGTTGCAAACGTTCCGCGCGGGGATTTCTCCGCGCGGCTGCTGCGGCGTCGGACGCGCGAGCGCCCGTCCCGCTCAAGACAGCACGGCACGATGTGCGACGATCGCGACCAGAATCCGCGCGGCGGCGGCGAGTCGACTCGAAGAGGCCAACGGCTGGCGGCTCAAGGGCGGGAATCGAGGTGCGCGGCGGCGCGCGGCGCCGACGGCGAGCGCGGAACGGGAAGAATAGTCCCGGTCCCTTACTTTCGGCCTGAGGTCG
>NC_139451.1:13586551-13589051 GCF_963924565.1 Ascidiella aspersa
GCACGTCAGAATCGCTACGGTCCTCCACCAGAGTTTCCTCTGGCTTCAACCTCTTCAGGCATAGTTCACCATCTTTCGGGTCCCAACGCGAACGCTCTCGCTCGACCTCTCCGGCAAAGCGGACGAGATCGGCCGGTGATGCGGCCGCCGCGAACGACGACGTCTCACCTCCGCCGGACCGCGCCGACATTCACTTTCACTGCGCCCATGGGTTTCGTACTGCCCCGTGGCTCGCGCTCACGTTAGACTCCTTGGTCCGTGTTTCAAGACGGGTCGGGAAGGTGGCTGACTTCAGCCGCGGACCCCGTGCGCCTCGCGAAACGACACCGGAAGCGCGACCGAGACGAAGAGGCTGGGCACTGAGAACAGTCCCCGACCCACGACGCCCCAGCCGGCACCGGGCGCTCGGCCCCGAAGGGCAGACGCGGCGATCTCTCCTCGCCCGAACGGCGGGCCGACGGACACGCGCGCCTATAGTACCCGACCGAGGCCGGGTTACCTTGCGCGCGGCCTTCTCGCCGCCGTCCAGACGGTCGCGGCCTTCGCCCGGCGCTAGTGCGCTGGTCCCCGATCGGGCGGCGCCGCCGGCGGCCCGTGAGGGTCCGCACGACAACGTCGCCGACAGGGGGCCGGCTGAAAGCGACCGGGCGACTCGACAGGCCCTCCCGTTTGCCTCTCGACGGTTTCACGTACTCTTTAACTCTCTCTTCAAAGTGCTTTTCAACTTTCCCTCACGGTACTTGTTCGCTATCGGTCTCGTGACCGTATTTAGCCTTAGATGGAGTTTACCACCCGCTTTGGGCTGCATTCCCAAACAACCCGACTCTGGGAAGACGCCGTAGCGCGCCCGCCTGTCGCCGCCATGGGCCTGACACCCGCTCTGGGAAAAGGCCTCGATCAGAAGGACGCGGGCGACCGGCGAAGCGCGCCGTGACGAATTCCGTACGCCACAATTCCGCGCACTCCAAAAGCGCGCGGATTCGGCGATGGGCACATCCCGCTTCACTCGCCGTTACTGAGGGAATCCTCGTTAGTTTCTTTTCCTCCGCTTAGTAATATGCTTAAATTCAGCGGGTAGCCTCGTCCGACCTCAGGCCGAAAGTAAGGACCGGGACTATTCTTCCCGTTCCGCGCTCGCCGTCGGCGCCGCGCGCCGCCGCGCACCTCGATTCCCGCCCTTGAGCCGCCAGCCGTTGGCCTCTTCGAGGTCGACTCGCCGCCGCCGCGCGGGATTCTGGTCGCGATCGTCGCGCATCGTGCCGTGCTGTCTTGAGCGGGACGGGCGCTCGCGCGTCCGACGCCGCAGCAGCCGCGCGGAGAAATCCCCGCGCGGAACGTTTGCAACGCGACCCTGAGGCGGGCGCGGCCCCGGGATTGACCCGAGGCCGCAATTTGCGTTCAGAACGTCGATGCTCAATGTGTCCTGCAATTCACACTAATTCACGCAGCTAGCTGCGTCCTTCATCGACTCACGAGCCGAGTGATCCACCGCCAAGAGCCATCCACGATTGTTTCGCTCGCACAGTGCCTCGCACTATAGGGTGACAAAATAGACCGCGCCGAGCGGTCGGCCAGGCCGACGCTTGAAGCCGGAGCGCGCGGCACCGCGGCACTCGACGCGCAAACATTACCGGGTGACCGAATCGCCGGCCGGCGCGCCGCTCCTCGCGGGTCGGGCGCCGGGTAGCAAAGACTTTTTCTCTCGCTTGTCCGAGTTTCGCGTTCGCCGAAGCGTTTGCGAGACCGTTAATGATCCTTCCGCAGGTTCACCTACGGAAACCTTGTTACGACTTTTACTTCCTCTAAATGATCAAGTTAGATCGTCTTCTCGGACGCCGGCTCGACCGTTGCCGGCCGCGCCAGGTCCAATCGGAGGACCTCACTAAACCATTCAATCGGTAGTAGCGACGGGCGGTGTGTACAAAGGGCAGGGACGTAATCAACGCGAGCTAATGACTCGCGCTTACTGGGAATTCCTCGTTCAAGGGAAATAATTGCAATTCCCTATCCCTAGCACGACCGGGGTTCAGCGGGTTACCCAGACCTGTCGGCCAAGGCGAGCACATGCTGATCCGGTCAGTGTAGCGCGCGTGCGGCCCCGAACATCTAAGGGCATCACAGACCTGTTATTGCTCAATCTCGTGTGGCTAAACGCCACTAGTCCCTCTAAGAAGTTAGACGCCGACCGATTGGGTCGCGTAACTAGTTAGCAAGCCAGAGTCTCGTTCGTTATCGGAATTAACCAGACAAATCGCTCCACCAACTAAGAACGGCCATGCACCACCACCCACAGAATCAAGAAAGAGCTCTCAATCTGTCAATCCTCACTGTGTCCGGGCCGGGTGAGATTTCCCGTGTTGAGTCAAATTAAGCCGCAGGCTCCACTCCTGGTGGTGCCCTTCCGTCAATTCCTTTAAGTTTCAGCTTTGCAACCATACTTCCCCCGGAACCCAAAGACTTTGGTTTCCCGCAAGCTGCCGGAGAGGTCGTAAAACTAACG
>NC_139451.1:13599051-13601551 GCF_963924565.1 Ascidiella aspersa
GTCAATCCTCACTGTGTCCGGGCCGGGTGAGATTTCCCGTGTTGAGTCAAATTAAGCCGCAGGCTCCACTCCTGGTGGTGCCCTTCCGTCAATTCCTTTAAGTTTCAGCTTTGCAACCATACTTCCCCCGGAACCCAAAGACTTTGGTTTCCCGCAAGCTGCCGGAGAGGTCGTAAAACTAACGCCCCCCGATCGCTAGTTGGCATCGTTTATAGTCAGAACTAGGACGGTATCTGATCGTCTTCGAACCTCTGACTTTCGCTCTTGATTAAAGAAAACATTCTTGGCAAATGCTTTCGCAGTCGTTCGTCTTGCGCCGATCCAAGAATTTCACCTCTAACGGCACAGTACGAATGCCCCCGTCTGTCCCTCTGAAGGACGCGGGCGACCGGCGAAGCGCGCCGTGACGAATTCCGTACGCCACAATTCCGCGCACTCCAAAAGCGCGCGGATTCGGCGATGGGCACATCCCGCTTCACTCGCCGTTACTGAGGGAATCCTCGTTAGTTTCTTTTCCTCCGCTTAGTAATATGCTTAAATTCAGCGGGTAGCCTCGTCCGACCTCAGGCCGAAAGTAAGGACCGGGACTATTCTTCCCGTTCCGCGCTCGCCGTCGGCGCCGCGCGCCGCCGCGCACCTCGATTCCCGCCCTTGAGCCGCCAGCCGTTGGCCTCTTCGAGGTCGACTCGCCGCCGCCGCGCGGGATTCTGGTCGCGATCGTCGCGCATCGTGCCGTGCTGTCTTGAGCGGGACGGGCGCTCGCGCGTCCGACGCCGCAGCAGCCGCGCGGAGAAATCCCCGCGCGGAACGTTTGCAACGCGACCCTGAGGCGGGCGCGGCCCCGGGATTGACCCGAGGCCGCAATTTGCGTTCAGAACGTCGATGCTCAATGTGTCCTGCAATTCACACTAATTCACGCAGCTAGCTGCGTCCTTCATCGACTCACGAGCCGAGTGATCCACCGCCAAGAGCCATCCACGATTGTTTCGCTCGCACAGTGCCTCGCACTATAGGGTGACAAAATAGACCGCGCCGAGCGGTCGGCCAGGCCGACGCTTGAAGCCGGAGCGCGCGGCACCGCGGCACTCGACGCGCAAACATTACCGGGTGACCGAATCGCCGGCCGGCGCGCCGCTCCTCGCGGGTCGGGCGCCGGGTAGCAAAGACTTTTTCTCTCGCTTGTCCGAGTTTCGCGTTCGCCGAAGCGTTTGCGAGACCGTTAATGATCCTTCCGCAGGTTCACCTACGGAAACCTTGTTACGACTTTTACTTCCTCTAAATGATCAAGTTAGATCGTCTTCTCGGACGCCGGCTCGACCGTTGCCGGCCGCGCCAGGTCCAATCGGAGGACCTCACTAAACCATTCAATCGGTAGTAGCGACGGGCGGTGTGTACAAAGGGCAGGGACGTAATCAACGCGAGCTAATGACTCGCGCTTACTGGGAATTCCTCGTTCAAGGGAAATAATTGCAATTCCCTATCCCTAGCACGACCGGGGTTCAGCGGGTTACCCAGACCTGTCGGCCAAGGCGAGCACATGCTGATCCGGTCAGTGTAGCGCGCGTGCGGCCCCGAACATCTAAGGGCATCACAGACCTGTTATTGCTCAATCTCGTGTGGCTAAACGCCACTAGTCCCTCTAAGAAGTTAGACGCCGACCGATTGGGTCGCGTAACTAGTTAGCAAGCCAGAGTCTCGTTCGTTATCGGAATTAACCAGACAAATCGCTCCACCAACTAAGAACGGCCATGCACCACCACCCACAGAATCAAGAAAGAGCTCTCAATCTGTCAATCCTCACTGTGTCCGGGCCGGGTGAGATTTCCCGTGTTGAGTCAAATTAAGCCGCAGGCTCCACTCCTGGTGGTGCCCTTCCGTCAATTCCTTTAAGTTTCAGCTTTGCAACCATACTTCCCCCGGAACCCAAAGACTTTGGTTTCCCGCAAGCTGCCGGAGAGGTCGTAAAACTAACGCCCCCCGATCGCTAGTTGGCATCGTTTATAGTCAGAACTAGGACGGTATCTGATCGTCTTCGAACCTCTGACTTTCGCTCTTGATTAAAGAAAACATTCTTGGCAAATGCTTTCGCAGTCGTTCGTCTTGCGCCGATCCAAGAATTTCACCTCTAACGGCACAGTACGAATGCCCCCGTCTGTCCCTCTTAATCATTACCTCGCGCTCCGAAAACCAACAAAATAGAACCGAGGTCCTATTCCATTATTCCATGCACCATTATTCAGGCGAATCGCCTGCTTTGAACACTCTAATTTTTTCAAAGTAAACGTTCCGGCCGCCGCCGACACTCAGTCAAGGGCACCGGCGGAGAACCGGAGGTGAGGCCAGGACGGCCAGTACACGCCTTGCGACGGACCGGCCGCCTGCGCCCAAAATCCAACTACGAGCTTTTTAACCGCAACAACTTAAATATACACTTTTGGAGCTGGAATTACCGCGGCTGCTGGCACCAGACTTGCCCTCCAATGGATACTCGTTAAAGGTT
>NC_139451.1:13606012-13608512 GCF_963924565.1 Ascidiella aspersa
AGGCTGCGCGAGCAGTGAGTACATTTCGGCCGCGGGAGCATGAGCCTGTTTAGGCCGCGCGAGCATTGAATACATGTCGGCCGCGCGAACATTGAACATATTTCGGCCGCGCGCGCGAGCAAGAGCCTGTATAGGCCGCGCGAGTATTGAGTACATTTCGGCCGCGCGAGCATGAGCCTGTTTAGGCCGCGCGAACATTGAACATATTTCGGCCGCGCGCGCGAGCAAGCGCCTGTATAGGCCGCGCGAGCGTGTGATATGCCTCGCAATAGTTCAACACCTGGCGCAATCGTGCACCTTTTTTTTACGTTAGAATTTCAAACGGAAGACCCCAGGGACAACACTCATCTTTGCTATACTTGTGGGAGCTGACAAGCTTCGACAAGTAAAGAATCGGTGAAAAGGCGATTGGCTCGCTGGGCAGATGTTGCTGCTGCGCGAAGAGCCGAGTGTCAGTTTGTCGGGTTCTGAGCGGTCGCTTCGGCGAAGTTGTCTGGCGTGCGTTGCGCTCGCGCCGGTGTTGGCGACGTGGCGGTCGAAAGGCCTGCCGACGAAGTCTTACTCCGGCGGGTGCGACGGGCGGTGACGGTTTTCTGAGTTCGGGCAGCCGAGCAAAGAACGAAATTTTAACGGAGAGAAGCCTTCGGGTTTCGCATCGACCGAGCGACGGCGCCGCATCAGCGGCGCCTCCTTCGTCGGCCTTTCGGGGCTACGCTAAAGTAGCTACCTGGTTGATCCTGCCAGTAGTCATATGCTTGTCTCAAAGATTAAGCCATGCAAGTCTAAGTACGAGCTCTCGTACAGTGAAACTGCGAATGGCTCATTAAATCAGTTATGGTTCATTTGATCGTACGTTTTACGTGGTTAACTGTGGAAATGCTAGAGCTAATACATGCGTGAAGCGCCGACCTCGCGGGAGGCGTGCTTTTATCAGACCAAAAACCGACCGGGCTTCGGCCCGCAACCTTTGGTGACTCTGGATAACTTTGCGGATCGCACGGTCTCGCACCGGCGACGGATCATTCAAGTGTCTGCCCTATCAACTTTCGTCGGTACGGTACTGGCCTACCGAGGTTCTTACGGGTAACGGAGAATCAGGGTTCGATTCCGGAGAGGGAGCCTGAGAAACGGCTACCACATCCAAGGAAGGCAGCAGGCGCGCAAATTACCCATTCCCGACGCGGGGAGGTAGTGACGAAAAATAACAATACAGGACTCTAAACGAGGCCCTGTAATTGGAATGAGTACACTTTAAAACCTTTAACGAGTATCCATTGGAGGGCAAGTCTGGTGCCAGCAGCCGCGGTAATTCCAGCTCCAAAAGTGTATATTTAAGTTGTTGCGGTTAAAAAGCTCGTAGTTGGATTTTGGGCGCAGGCGGCCGGTCCGTCGCAAGGCGTGTACTGGCCGTCCTGGCCTCACCTCCGGTTCTCCGCCGGTGCCCTTGACTGAGTGTCGGCGGCGGCCGGAACGTTTACTTTGAAAAAATTAGAGTGTTCAAAGCAGGCGATTCGCCTGAATAATGGTGCATGGAATAATGGAATAGGACCTCGGTTCTATTTTGTTGGTTTTCGGAGCGCGAGGTAATGATTAAGAGGGACAGACGGGGGCATTCGTACTGTGCCGTTAGAGGTGAAATTCTTGGATCGGCGCAAGACGAACGACTGCGAAAGCATTTGCCAAGAATGTTTTCTTTAATCAAGAGCGAAAGTCAGAGGTTCGAAGACGATCAGATACCGTCCTAGTTCTGACTATAAACGATGCCAACTAGCGATCGGGGGGCGTTAGTTTTACGACCTCTCCGGCAGCTTGCGGGAAACCAAAGTCTTTGGGTTCCGGGGGAAGTATGGTTGCAAAGCTGAAACTTAAAGGAATTGACGGAAGGGCACCACCAGGAGTGGAGCCTGCGGCTTAATTTGACTCAACACGGGAAATCTCACCCGGCCCGGACACAGTGAGGATTGACAGATTGAGAGCTCTTTCTTGATTCTGTGGGTGGTGGTGCATGGCCGTTCTTAGTTGGTGGAGCGATTTGTCTGGTTAATTCCGATAACGAACGAGACTCTGGCTTGCTAACTAGTTACGCGACCCAATCGGTCGGCGTCTAACTTCTTAGAGGGACTAGTGGCGTTTAGCCACACGAGATTGAGCAATAACAGGTCTGTGATGCCCTTAGATGTTCGGGGCCGCACGCGCGCTACACTGACCGGATCAGCATGTGCTCGCCTTGGCCGACAGGTCTGGGTAACCCGCTGAACCCCGGTCGTGCTAGGGATAGGGAATTGCAATTATTTCCCTTGAACGAGGAATTCCCAGTAAGCGCGAGTCATTAGCTCGCGTTGATTACGTCCCTGCCCTTTGTACACACCGCCCGTCGCTACTACCGATTGAATGGTTTAGTGAGGTCCTCCGATTGGACCTGGCGCGGCCGGCAACGGTCGAGCCGGCGTCCGAGAAGACGATCTAACTTGATCATTTAGAGGAAGTAAAAGTCGTAACA
>NC_139451.1:13621012-13623512 GCF_963924565.1 Ascidiella aspersa
CCGCGCGCGCGAGCAAGCGCCTGTATAGGCCGCGCGAGCGTGTGATATGCCTCGCAATAGTTCAACACCTGGCGCAATCGTGCACCTTTTTTTTACGTTAGAATTTCAAACGGAAGACCCCAGGGACAACACTCATCTTTGCTATACTTGTGGGAGCTGACAAGCTTCGACAAGTAAAGAATCGGTGAAAAGGCGATTGGCTCGCTGGGCAGATGTTGCTGCTGCGCGAAGAGCCGAGTGTCAGTTTGTCGGGTTCTGAGCGGTCGCTTCGGCGAAGTTGTCTGGCGTGCGTTGCGCTCGCGCCGGTGTTGGCGACGTGGCGGTCGAAAGGCCTGCCGACGAAGTCTTACTCCGGCGGGTGCGACGGGCGGTGACGGTTTTCTGAGTTCGGGCAGCCGAGCAAAGAACGAAATTTTAACGGAGAGAAGCCTTCGGGTTTCGCATCGACCGAGCGACGGCGCCGCATCAGCGGCGCCTCCTTCGTCGGCCTTTCGGGGCTACGCTAAAGTAGCTACCTGGTTGATCCTGCCAGTAGTCATATGCTTGTCTCAAAGATTAAGCCATGCAAGTCTAAGTACGAGCTCTCGTACAGTGAAACTGCGAATGGCTCATTAAATCAGTTATGGTTCATTTGATCGTACGTTTTACGTGGTTAACTGTGGAAATGCTAGAGCTAATACATGCGTGAAGCGCCGACCTCGCGGGAGGCGTGCTTTTATCAGACCAAAAACCGACCGGGCTTCGGCCCGCAACCTTTGGTGACTCTGGATAACTTTGCGGATCGCACGGTCTCGCACCGGCGACGGATCATTCAAGTGTCTGCCCTATCAACTTTCGTCGGTACGGTACTGGCCTACCGAGGTTCTTACGGGTAACGGAGAATCAGGGTTCGATTCCGGAGAGGGAGCCTGAGAAACGGCTACCACATCCAAGGAAGGCAGCAGGCGCGCAAATTACCCATTCCCGACGCGGGGAGGTAGTGACGAAAAATAACAATACAGGACTCTAAACGAGGCCCTGTAATTGGAATGAGTACACTTTAAAACCTTTAACGAGTATCCATTGGAGGGCAAGTCTGGTGCCAGCAGCCGCGGTAATTCCAGCTCCAAAAGTGTATATTTAAGTTGTTGCGGTTAAAAAGCTCGTAGTTGGATTTTGGGCGCAGGCGGCCGGTCCGTCGCAAGGCGTGTACTGGCCGTCCTGGCCTCACCTCCGGTTCTCCGCCGGTGCCCTTGACTGAGTGTCGGCGGCGGCCGGAACGTTTACTTTGAAAAAATTAGAGTGTTCAAAGCAGGCGATTCGCCTGAATAATGGTGCATGGAATAATGGAATAGGACCTCGGTTCTATTTTGTTGGTTTTCGGAGCGCGAGGTAATGATTAAGAGGGACAGACGGGGGCATTCGTACTGTGCCGTTAGAGGTGAAATTCTTGGATCGGCGCAAGACGAACGACTGCGAAAGCATTTGCCAAGAATGTTTTCTTTAATCAAGAGCGAAAGTCAGAGGTTCGAAGACGATCAGATACCGTCCTAGTTCTGACTATAAACGATGCCAACTAGCGATCGGGGGGCGTTAGTTTTACGACCTCTCCGGCAGCTTGCGGGAAACCAAAGTCTTTGGGTTCCGGGGGAAGTATGGTTGCAAAGCTGAAACTTAAAGGAATTGACGGAAGGGCACCACCAGGAGTGGAGCCTGCGGCTTAATTTGACTCAACACGGGAAATCTCACCCGGCCCGGACACAGTGAGGATTGACAGATTGAGAGCTCTTTCTTGATTCTGTGGGTGGTGGTGCATGGCCGTTCTTAGTTGGTGGAGCGATTTGTCTGGTTAATTCCGATAACGAACGAGACTCTGGCTTGCTAACTAGTTACGCGACCCAATCGGTCGGCGTCTAACTTCTTAGAGGGACTAGTGGCGTTTAGCCACACGAGATTGAGCAATAACAGGTCTGTGATGCCCTTAGATGTTCGGGGCCGCACGCGCGCTACACTGACCGGATCAGCATGTGCTCGCCTTGGCCGACAGGTCTGGGTAACCCGCTGAACCCCGGTCGTGCTAGGGATAGGGAATTGCAATTATTTCCCTTGAACGAGGAATTCCCAGTAAGCGCGAGTCATTAGCTCGCGTTGATTACGTCCCTGCCCTTTGTACACACCGCCCGTCGCTACTACCGATTGAATGGTTTAGTGAGGTCCTCCGATTGGACCTGGCGCGGCCGGCAACGGTCGAGCCGGCGTCCGAGAAGACGATCTAACTTGATCATTTAGAGGAAGTAAAAGTCGTAACAAGGTTTCCGTAGGTGAACCTGCGGAAGGATCATTAACGGTCTCGCAAACGCTTCGGCGAACGCGAAACTCGGACAAGCGAGAGAAAAAGTCTTTGCTACCCGGCGCCCGACCCGCGAGGAGCGGCGCGCCGGCCGGCGATTCGGTCACCCGGTAATGTTTGCGCGTCGAGTGCCGCGGTGCCGCGCGCTCCGGCTTCAAGCGTCGGCCTGGC
>NC_139451.1:13627955-13630455 GCF_963924565.1 Ascidiella aspersa
GATCGACTGACCCATGTTCAACTGCTGTTCACATGGAACCCTTCTCCACTTCGGCCTTCAAAGTTCTCATTTGAATATTTGCTACTACCACCAAGATCTGCACCGACGGCTGCTCCACCCGGGCTCGCGCCCTAGGCTTCGACGCACGCCGCCGCGGCCCTCCTACTCGTCGCGGCCTAGCGCACCGGTGTGCTCGTACCGCCGCGACGGCCGGGTATAGGCCCGACGCTCCAGCGCCATCCATTTTCAGGGCTGATTGATTCGGCAGGTGAGTTGTTACACACTCCTTAGCGGATTCCGACTTCCATGGCCACCGTCCTGCTGTCTAGATCAACCAACACCTTTTGTGGGCTCTGATGAGCGTCGCGTCGGGCGCCTTAACCCGGCGTTCGGTTCATCCCGCATCGCCAGTCCTGCTTACCAAGAGTGGCCCACTTGGCACTCGCATTCCATGCCCGGCTCCAATTAAGCGAGTCGGGCTTCTTACCAATTTAAAGTTTGAGAATAGGTTGAGGACGTTTCGTCCCCAAGGCCTCTAATCATTCGCTTTACCAGATAAAACTGCGACAGAGCGCCAGCTATCCTGAGGGAAACTTCGGAGGGAACCAGCTACTAGACGGTTCGATTAGTCTTTCGCCCCTATACCCAAATTTGACGATCGATTTGCACGTCAGAATCGCTACGGTCCTCCACCAGAGTTTCCTCTGGCTTCAACCTCTTCAGGCATAGTTCACCATCTTTCGGGTCCCAACGCGAACGCTCTCGCTCGACCTCTCCGGCAAAGCGGACGAGATCGGCCGGTGATGCGGCCGCCGCGAACGACGACGTCTCACCTCCGCCGGACCGCGCCGACATTCACTTTCACTGCGCCCATGGGTTTCGTACTGCCCCGTGGCTCGCGCTCACGTTAGACTCCTTGGTCCGTGTTTCAAGACGGGTCGGGAAGGTGGCTGACTTCAGCCGCGGACCCCGTGCGCCTCGCGAAACGACACCGGAAGCGCGACCGAGACGAAGAGGCTGGGCACTGAGAACAGTCCCCGACCCACGACGCCCCAGCCGGCACCGGGCGCTCGGCCCCGAAGGGCAGACGCGGCGATCTCTCCTCGCCCGAACGGCGGGCCGACGGACACGCGCGCCTATAGTACCCGACCGAGGCCGGGTTACCTTGCGCGCGGCCTTCTCGCCGCCGTCCAGACGGTCGCGGCCTTCGCCCGGCGCTAGTGCGCTGGTCCCCGATCGGGCGGCGCCGCCGGCGGCCCGTGAGGGTCCGCACGACAACGTCGCCGACAGGGGGCCGGCTGAAAGCGACCGGGCGACCCGACAGGCCCTCCCGTTTGCCTCTCGACGGTTTCACGTACTCTTTAACTCTCTCTTCAAAGTGCTTTTCAACTTTCCCTCACGGTACTTGTTCGCTATCGGTCTCGTGACCGTATTTAGCCTTAGATGGAGTTTACCACCCGCTTTGGGGCTGCATTCCCAAACAACCCGACTCTGGGAAGACGCCGTAGCGCGCCCGCCTGTCGCCGCCATGGGCCTGACACCCGCTCTGGGAAAAGGCCTCGATCAGAAGGACGCGGGCGACCGGCGAAGCGCGCCGTGACGAATTCCGTACGCCACAATTCCGCGCACTCCAAAAGCGCGCGGATTCGGCGATGGGCACATCCCGCTTCACTCGCCGTTACTGAGGGAATCCTCGTTAGTTTCTTTTCCTCCGCTTAGTAATATGCTTAAATTCAGCGGGTAGCCTCGTCCGACCTCAGGCCGAAAGTAAGGACCGGGACTATTCTTCCCGTTCCGCGCTCGCCGTCGGCGCCGCGCGCCGCCGCGCACCTCGATTCCCGCCCTTGAGCCGCCAGCCGTTGGCCTCTTCGAGGTCGACTCGCCGCCGCCGCGCGGGATTCTGGTCGCGATCGTCGCGCATCGTGCCGTGCTGTCTTGAGCGGGACGGGCGCTCGCGCGTCCGACGCCGCAGCAGCCGCGCGGAGAAATCCCCGCGCGGAACGTTTGCAACGCGACCCTGAGGCGGGCGCGGCCCCGGGATTGACCCGAGGCCGCAATTTGCGTTCAGAACGTCGATGCTCAATGTGTCCTGCAATTCACACTAATTCACGCAGCTAGCTGCGTCCTTCATCGACTCACGAGCCGAGTGATCCACCGCCAAGAGCCATCCACGATTGTTTCGCTCGCACAGTGCCTCGCACTATAGGGTGACAAAATAGACCGCGCCGAGCGGTCGGCCAGGCCGACGCTTGAAGCCGGAGCGCGCGGCACCGCGGCACTCGACGCGCAAACATTACCGGGTGACCGAATCGCCGGCCGGCGCGCCGCTCCTCGCGGGTCGGGCGCCGGGTAGCAAAGACTTTTTCTCTCGCTTGTCCGAGTTTCGCGTTCGCCGAAGCGTTTGCGAGACCGTTAATGATCCTTCCGCAGGTTCACCTACGGAAACCTTGTTACGACTTTTACTTCCTCTAAATGATCAAGTTAGATCGTCTTCTCGGAC
>NC_139451.1:13645455-13647955 GCF_963924565.1 Ascidiella aspersa
GTCGGCCAAGGCGAGCACATGCTGATCCGGTCAGTGTAGCGCGCGTGCGGCCCCGAACATCTAAGGGCATCACAGACCTGTTATTGCTCAATCTCGTGTGGCTAAACGCCACTAGTCCCTCTAAGAAGTTAGACGCCGACCGATTGGGTCGCGTAACTAGTTAGCAAGCCAGAGTCTCGTTCGTTATCGGAATTAACCAGACAAATCGCTCCACCAACTAAGAACGGCCATGCACCACCACCCACAGAATCAAGAAAGAGCTCTCAATCTGTCAATCCTCACTGTGTCCGGGCCGGGTGAGATTTCCCGTGTTGAGTCAAATTAAGCCGCAGGCTCCACTCCTGGTGGTGCCCTTCCGTCAATTCCTTTAAGTTTCAGCTTTGCAACCATACTTCCCCCGGAACCCAAAGACTTTGGTTTCCCGCAAGCTGCCGGAGAGGTCGTAAAACTAACGCCCCCCGATCGCTAGTTGGCATCGTTTATAGTCAGAACTAGGACGGTATCTGATCGTCTTCGAACCTCTGACTTTCGCTCTTGATTAAAGAAAACATTCTTGGCAAATGCTTTCGCAGTCGTTCGTCTTGCGCCGATCCAAGAATTTCACCTCTAACGGCACAGTACGAATGCCCCCGTCTGTCCCTCTTAATCATTACCTCGCGCTCCGAAAACCAACAAAATAGAACCGAGGTCCTATTCCATTATTCCATGCACCATTATTCAGGCGAATCGCCTGCTTTGAACACTCTAATTTTTTCAAAGTAAACGTTCCGGCCGCCGCCGACACTCAGTCAAGGGCACCGGCGGAGAACCGGAGGTGAGGCCAGGACGGCCAGTACACGCCTTGCGACGGACCGGCCGCCTGCGCCCAAAATCCAACTACGAGCTTTTTAACCGCAACAACTTAAATATACACTTTTGGAGCTGGAATTACCGCGGCTGCTGGCACCAGACTTGCCCTCCAATGGATACTCGTTAAAGGTTTTAAAGTGTACTCATTCCAATTACAGGGCCTCGTTTAGAGTCCTGTATTGTTATTTTTCGTCACTACCTCCCCGCGTCGGGAATGGGTAATTTGCGCGCCTGCTGCCTTCCTTGGATGTGGTAGCCGTTTCTCAGGCTCCCTCTCCGGAATCGAACCCTGATTCTCCGTTACCCGTAAGAACCTCGGTAGGCCAGTACCGTACCGACGAAAGTTGATAGGGCAGACACTTGAATGATCCGTCGCCGGTGCGAGACCGTGCGATCCGCAAAGTTATCCAGAGTCACCAAAGGTTGCGGGCCGAAGCCCGGTCGGTTTTTGGTCTGATAAAAGCACGCCTCCCGCGAGGTCGGCGCTTCACGCATGTATTAGCTCTAGCATTTCCACAGTTAACCACGTAAAACGTACGATCAAATGAACCATAACTGATTTAATGAGCCATTCGCAGTTTCACTGTACGAGAGCTCGTACTTAGACTTGCATGGCTTAATCTTTGAGACAAGCATATGACTACTGGCAGGATCAACCAGGTAGCTACTTTAGCGTAGCCCCGAAAGGCCGACGAAGGAGGCGCCGCTGATGCGGCGCCGTCGCTCGGTCGATGCGAAACCCGAAGGCTTCTCTCCGTTAAAATTTCGTTCTTTGCTCGGCTGCCCGAACTCAGAAAACCGTCACCGCCCGTCGCACCCGCCGGAGTAAGACTTCGTCGGCAGGCCTTTCGACCGCCACGTCGCCAACACCGGCGCGAGCGCAACGCACGCCAGACAACTTCGCCGAAGCGACCGCTCAGAACCCGACAAACTGACACTCGGCTCTTCGCGCAGCAGCAACATCTGCCCAGCGAGCCAATCGCCTTTCACCGATTCTTTACTTGTCGAAGCTTGTCAGCTCCCACAAGTATAGCAAAGATGAGTGTTGTCCCTGGGGTCTTCCGTTTGAAATTCTAACGTAAAAAAAAGGTGCACGATTGCGCCAGGTGTTGAACTATTGCGAGGCATATCACACGCTCGCGCGGCCTATACAGGCGCTTGCTCGCGCGCGCGGCCGAAATATGTTCAATGTTCGCGCGGCCTAAACAGGCTCATGCTCGCGCGGCCGAAATGTACTCAATACTCGCGCGGCCTATACAGGCTCTTGCTCGCGCGCGCGGCCGAAATATGTTCAATGTTCGCGCGGCCGACATGTATTCAATGCTCGCGCGGCCTAAACAGGCTCATGCTCCCGCGGCCGAAATGTACTCACTGCTCGCGCAGCCTAAACAGGCTCATGCTCCCGCGGCCGAAATATATTCAAAGCTCGCGCGGCCTAAACAGGCTCATGCTCCCGCGGCCTAAATATGCTCTTGCTCGCTGGGCGGAAATATGCTAAAGCCCGAGTGCGCGAAAAAAAAATTGTAAAGGACAGTCACAAAAAAATAAAGACCTGCCCTCTATGTGAACGTGGAAAGGCCCGCCGCGCGGCAAAAAAGTGTCGAAAAGAAAAATCGAAAAAATTGCAAAGGACTGTCGACAAACATAAAAA
>NC_139451.1:13654872-13657372 GCF_963924565.1 Ascidiella aspersa
CGGCCAGGCCGACGCTTGAAGCCGGAGCGCGCGGCACCGCGGCACTCGACGCGCAAACATTACCGGGTGACCGAATCGCCGGCCGGCGCGCCGCTCCTCGCGGGTCGGGCGCCGGGTAGCAAAAACTTTTTCTCTCGCTTGTCCGAGTTTCGCGTTCGCCGAAGCGTTTGCGAGACCGTTAATGATCCTTCCGCAGGTTCACCTACGGAAACCTTGTTACGACTTTTACTTCCTCTAAATGATCAAGTTAGATCGTCTTCTCGGACGCCGGCTCGACCGTTGCCGGCCGCGCCAGGTCCAATCGGAGGACCTCACTAAACCATTCAATCGGTAGTAGCGACGGGCGGTGTGTACAAAGGGCAGGGACGTAATCAACGCCGAGCTAATGACTCGCGCTTACTGGGAATTCCTCGTTCAAGGGAAATAATTGGCAATTCCCTATCCCTAGCACGACCGGGGTTCAGCGGTTACCCAGACCTGTCGGCCAAGGCGAGCACATGCTGATCCGGTCCGTGTAGCGCGCGTGCGGCCCCGAACATCTAAGGGCATCACAGACCTGTTATTGCTCAATCCCGTGTGGCTAAACGCCACTAGTCCCTCTAAGAAGTTAGACGCCGACCGATTGGGTCGCGTAACTAGTTAGCAAGCCAGAGTCTCGTTCGTTATCGGAATTAACCAGACAAATCGCTCCACCAACTAAGAACGGCCATGCACCACCACCCACAGAATCAAGAAAGAGCTCTCAATCTGTCAATCCTCACTGTGTCCGGGCCGGGTGAGATTTCCCGTGTTGAGTCAAATTAAGCCGCAGGCTCCACTCCTGGTGGTGCCCTTCCGTCAATTCCTTTAAGTTTCAGCTTTGCAACCATACTTCCCCCGGAACCCAAAGACTTTGGTTTCCGCAAGAGCTGCCGGAGAGGTCGTAAAACTAACGCCCCCCGATCGCTAGTTGGCATCGTTTATAGTCAGAACTAGGACGGTATCTGATCGTCTTCGAACCTCTGACTTTCGCTCTTGATTAAAGAAAACATTCTTGGCAAATGCTTTCGCAGTCGTTCGTCTTGCGCCGATCCAAGAATTTCACCTCTAACGGCACAGTACGAATGCCCCCGTCTGTCCCTCTTAATCATTACCTCGCGCTCCGAAAACCAACAAAATAGAACCGAGGTCCTATTCCATTATTCCATGCACCATTATTCAGGCGAATCGCCTGCTTTGAACACTCTAATTTTTTCAAAGTAAACGTTCCGGCCGCCGCCGACACTCAGTCAAGGGCACCGGCGGAGAACCGGAGGTGAGGCCAGGACGGCCAGTACACGCCTTGCGACGGACCGGCCGCCTGCGCCCAAAATCCAACTACGAGCTTTTTAACCGCAACAACTTAAATATACACTTTTGGAGCTGGAATTACCGCGGCTGCTGGCACCAGACTTGCCCTCCAATGGATACTCGTTAAAGGTTTTAAAGTGTACTCATTCCAATTACAGGGCCTCGTTTAGAGTCCTGTATTGTTATTTTTCGTCACTACCTCCCCGCGTCGGGAATGGGTAATTTGCGCGCCTGCTGCCTTCCTTGGATGTGGTAGCCGTTTCTCAGGCTCCCTCTCCGGAATCGAACCCTGATTCTCCGTTACCCGTAAGAACCTCGGTAGGCCAGTACCGTACCGACGAAAGTTGATAGGGCAGACACTTGAATGATCCGTCGCCGGTGCGAGACCGTGCGATCCGCAAAGTTATCCAGAGTCACCAAAGGTTGCGGGCCGAAGCCCGGTCGGTTTTTTGGTCTGATAAAAGCACGCCTCCCGCGAGGTCGGCGCTTCACGCATGTATTAGCTCTAGCATTTCCACAGTTAACCACGTAAAACGTACGATCAAATGAACCATAACTGATTTAATGAGCCATTCGCAGTTTCACTGTACGAGAGCTCGTACTTAGACTTGCATGGCTTAATCTTTGAGACAAGCATATGACTACTGGCAGGATCAACCAGGTAGCTACTTTAGCGTAGCCCCGAAGGCCGACGAAGGAGGCGCCGCTGATGCGGCGCCGTCGCTCGGTCGATGCGAAACCCGAAGGCTTCTCCGTTAAAATTTCGTTCTTTGCTCGGCTGCCCGAACTCAGAAAACCGTCACCGCCCGTCGCACCCGCCGGAGTAAGACTTCGTCGGCAGGCCTTTCGACCGCCACGTCGCCAACACCGGCGCGAGCGCAACGCACGCCAGACAACTTCGCCGAAGCGACCGCTCAGAACCCGACAAACTGACACTCGGCTCTTCGCGCAGCAGCAACATCTGCCCAGCGAGCCAATCGCCTTTTCACCGATTCTTTACTTGTCGAAGCTTGTCAGCTCCCACAAGTATAGCAAAGATGAGTGTTGTCCCTGGGGTCTTCCGTTTGAAATTCTAACGTAAAAAAAAGGTGCACGATTGCGCCAGGTGTTGAACTATTGCGAGGCATATCACACGCTCGCGCGGCCTATACAGGCGCTTGCTCGCGCGCGC
>NC_139451.1:13662372-13664872 GCF_963924565.1 Ascidiella aspersa
TCGCACAGTGCCTCGCACTAAAGGGTGACAAAATATACCGCGCCGAGCGGTCGGCCAGGCCGACGCTTGAAGCCGGAGCGCGCGGCACCGCGGCACTCGACGCGCAAACATTACCGGGTGACCGAATCGCCGGCCGGCGCGCCGCTCCTCGCGGGTCGGGCGCCGGGTAGCAAAAACTTTTTCTCTCGCTTGTCCGAGTTTCGCGTTCGCCGAAGCGTTTGCGAGACCGTTAATGATCCTTCCGCAGGTTCACCTACGGAAACCTTGTTACGACTTTTACTTCCTCTAAATGATCAAGTTAGATCGTCTTCTCGGACGCCGGCTCGACCGTTGCCGGCCGCGCCAGGTCCAATCGGAGGACCTCCACTAAACCATTCAATCGGTAGTAGCGACGGGCGGTGTGTACAAAGGGCAGGGACGTAATCAACGCGAGCTAATGACTCGCGCTTACTGGGAATTCCTCGTTCAAGGGAAATAATTGCAATTCCCTATCCCTAGCACGACCGGGGTTCAGCGGGTTACCCAGACCTGTCGGCCAAGGCGAGCACATGCTGATCCGGTCAGTGTAGCGCGCGTGCGGCCCCGAACATCTAAGGGCATCACAGACCTGTTATTGCTCAATCTCGTGTGGCTAAACGCCACTAGTCCCTCTAAGAAGTTAGACGCCGACCGATTGGGTCGCGTAACTAGTTAGCAAGCCAGAGTCTCGTTCGTTATCGGAATTAACCAGACAAATCGCTCCACCAACTAAGAACGGCCATGCACCACCACCCACAGAATCAAGAAAGAGCTCTCAATCTGTCAATCCTCACTGTGTCCGGGCCGGGTGAGATTTCCCGTGTTGAGTCAAATTAAGCCGCAGGCTCCACTCCTGGTGGTGCCCTTCCGTCAATTCCTTTAAGTTTCAGCTTTGCAACCATACTTCCCCCGGAACCCAAAGACTTTGATTTCCCGCAAGCTGCCGGAGAGGTCGTAAAACTAACGCCCCCCGATCGCTAGTTGGCATCGTTTATAGTCAGAACTAGGACGGTATCTGATCGTCTTCGAACCTCTGACTTTCGCTCTTGATTAAAGAAAACATTCTTGGCAAATGCTTTCGCAGTCGTTCGTCTTGCGCCGATCCAAGAATTTCACCTCTAACGGCACAGTACGAATGCCCCCGTCTGTCCCTCTTAATCATTACCTCGCGCTCCGAAAACCAACAAAATAGAACCGAGGTCCTATTCCATTATTCCATGCACCATTATTCAGGCGAATCGCCTGCTTTGAACACTCTAATTTTTTCAAAGTAAACGTTCCGGCCGCCGCCGACACTCAGTCAAGGGCACCGGCGGAGAACCGGAGGTGAGGCCAGGACGGCCAGTACACGCCTTGCGACGGACCGGCCGCCTGCGCCCAAAATCCAACTACGAGCTTTTTAACCGCAACAACTTAAATATACACTTTTGGAGCTGGAATTACCGCGGCTGCTGGCACCAGACTTGCCCTCCAATGGATACTCGTTAAAGGTTTTAAAGTGTACTCATTCCAATTACAGGGCCTCGTTTAGAGTCCTGTATTGTTATTTTTCGTCACTACCTCCCCGCGTCGGGAATGGGTAATTTGCGCGCCTGCTGCCTTCCTTGGATGTGGTAGCCGTTTCTCAGGCTCCCTCTCCGGAATCGAACCCTGATTCTCCGTTACCCGTAAGAACCTCGGTAGGCCAGTACCGTACCGACGAAAGTTGATAGGGCAGACACTTGAATGATCCGTCGCCGGTGCGAGACCGTGCGATCCGCAAAGTTATCCAGAGTCACCAAAGGTTGCGGGCCGAAGCCCGGTCGGTTTTTGGTCTGATAAAAGCACGCCTCCCGCGAGGTCGGCGCTTCACGCATGTATTAGCTCTAGCATTTCCACAGTTAACCACGTAAAACGTACGATCAAATGAACCATAACTGATTTAATGAGCCATTCGCAGTTTCACTGTACGAGAGCTCGTACTTAGACTTGCATGGCTTAATCTTTGAGACAAGCATATGACTACTGGCAGGATCAACCAGGTAGCTACTTTAGCGTAGCCCCGAAAGGCCGACGAAGGAGGCGCCGCTGATGCGGCGCCGTCGCTCGGTCGATGCGAAACCCGAAGGCTTCTCTCCGTTAAAATTTCGTTCTTTGCTCGGCTGCCCGAACTCAGAAAACCGTCACCGCCCGTCGCACCCGCCGGAGTAAGACTTCGTCGGCAGGCCTTTCGACCGCCACGTCGCCAACACCGGCGCGAGCGCAACGCACGCCAGACAACTTCGCCGAAGCGACCGCTCAGAACCCGACAAACTGACACTCGGCTCTTCGCGCAGCAGCAACATCTGCCCAGCGAGCCAATCGCCTTTTCACCGATTCTTTACTTGTCGAAGCTTGTCAGCTCCCACAAGTATAGCAAAGATGAGTGTTGTCCCTGGGGTCTTCCGTTTGAAATTCTAACGTAAAAAAAAGGTGCACGATTGCGCCAGGTGTTGAACTATTG
>NC_139451.1:13676774-13679274 GCF_963924565.1 Ascidiella aspersa
GACACCGGAAGCGCGACCGAGACGAAGAGGCTGGGCACTGAGAACAGTCCCCGACCCACGACGCCCCAGCCGGCACCGGGCGCTCGGCCCCGAAGGGCAGACGCGGCGATCTCTCCTCGCCCGAACGGCGGGCCGACGGACACGCGCGCCTATAGTACCCGACCGAGGCCGGGTTACCTTGCGCGCGGCCTTCTCGCCGCCGTCCAGACGGTCGCGGCCTTCGCCCGGCGCTAGTGCGCTGGTCCCCGATCGGGCGGCGCCGCCGGCGGCCCGTGAGGGTCCGCACGACAACGTCGCCGACAGGGGGCCGGCTGAAAGCGACCGGGCGACCCGACAGGCCCTCCCGTTTGCCTCTCGACGGTTTCACGTACTCTTTAACTCTCTCTTCAAAGTGCTTTTCAACTTTCCCTCACGGTACTTGTTCGCTATCGGTCTCGTGACCGTATTTAGCCTTAGATGGAGTTTACCACCCGCTTTGGGCTGCATTCCCAAACAACCCGACTCTGGGAAGACGCCGTAGCGCGCCCGCCTGTCGCCGCCATGGGCCTGACACCCGCTCTGGGAAAAGGCCTCGATCAGAAGGACGCGGGCGACCGGCGAAGCGCGCCGTGACGAATTCCGTACGCCACAATTCCGCGCACTCCAAAAGCGCGCGGATTCGGCGATGGGCACATCCCGCTTCACTCGCCGTTACTGAGGGAATCCTCGTTAGTTTCTTTTCCTCCGCTTAGTAATATGCTTAAATTCAGCGGGTAGCCTCGTCCGACCTCAGGCCGAAAGTAAGGACCGGGACTATTCTTCCCGTTCCGCGCTCGCCGTCGGCGCCGCGCGCCGCCGCGCACCTCGATTCCCGCCCTTGAGCCGCCAGCCGTTGGCCTCTTCGAGGTCGACTCGCCGCCGCCGCGCGGGATTCTGGTCGCGATCGTCGCGCATCGTGCCGTGCTGTCTTGAGCGGGACGGGCGCTCGCGCGTCCGACGCCGCAGCAGCCGCGCGGAGAAATCCCCGCGCGGAACGTTTGCAACGCGACCCTGAGGCGGGCGCGGCCCCGGGATTGACCCGAGGCCGCAATTTGCGTTCAGAACGTCGATGCTCAATGTGTCCTGCAATTCACACTAATTCACGCAGCTAGCTGCGTCCTTCATCGACTCACGAGCCGAGTGATCCACCGCCAAGAGCCATCCACGATTGTTTCGCTCGCACAGTGCCTCGCACTATAGGGTGACAAAATAGACCGCGCCGAGCGGTCGGCCAGGCCGACGCTTGAAGCCGGAGCGCGCGGCACCGCGGCACTCGACGCGCAAACATTACCGGGTGACCGAATCGCCGGCCGGCGCGCCGCTCCTCGCGGGTCGGGCGCCGGGTAGCAAAGACTTTTTCTCTCGCTTGTCCGAGTTTCGCGTTCGCCGAAGCGTTTGCGAGACCGTTAATGATCCTTCCGCAGGTTCACCTACGGAAACCTTGTTACGACTTTTACTTCCTCTAAATGATCAAGTTAGATCGTCTTCTCGGACGCCGGCTCGACCGTTGCCGGCCGCGCCAGGTCCAATCGGAGGACCTCACTAAACCATTCAATCGGTAGTAGCGACGGGCGGTGTGTACAAAGGGCAGGGACGTAATCAACGCGAGCTAATGACTCGCGCTTACTGGGAATTCCTCGTTCAAGGGAAATAATTGCAATTCCCTATCCCTAGCACGACCGGGGTTCAGCGGGTTACCCAGACCTGTCGGCCAAGGCGAGCACATGCTGATCCGGTCAGTGTAGCGCGCGTGCGGCCCCGAACATCTAAGGGCATCACAGACCTGTTATTGCTCAATCTCGTGTGGCTAAACGCCACTAGTCCCTCTAAGAAGTTAGACGCCGACCGATTGGGTCGCGTAACTAGTTAGCAAGCCAGAGTCTCGTTCGTTATCGGAATTAACCAGACAAATCGCTCCACCAACTAAGAACGGCCATGCACCACCACCCACAGAATCAAGAAAGAGCTCTCAATCTGTCAATCCTCACTGTGTCCGGGCCGGGTGAGATTTCCCGTGTTGAGTCAAATTAAGCCGCAGGCTCCACTCCTGGTGGTGCCCTTCCGTCAATTCCTTTAAGTTTCAGCTTTGCAACCATACTTCCCCCGGAACCCAAAGACTTTGGTTTCCCGCAAGCTGCCGGAGAGGTCGTAAAACTAACGCCCCCCGATCGCTAGTTGGCATCGTTTATAGTCAGAACTAGGACGGTATCTGATCGTCTTCGAACCTCTGACTTTCGCTCTTGATTAAAGAAAACATTCTTGGCAAATGCTTTCGCAGTCGTTCGTCTTGCGCCGATCCAAGAATTTCACCTCTAACGGCACAGTACGAATGCCCCCGTCTGTCCCTCTTAATCATTACCTCGCGCTCCGAAAACCAACAAAATAGAACCGAGGTCCTATTCCATTATTCCATGCACCATTATTCAGGCGAATCGCCTGCTTTGAACACTCTAATTTTTTCAAAGTAAACGTTCCGGCCGCC
>NC_139451.1:13684274-13686774 GCF_963924565.1 Ascidiella aspersa
GATCTCTCCTCGCCCGAACGGCGGGCCGACGGACACGCGCGCCTATAGTACCCGACCGAGGCCGGGTTACCTTGCGCGCGGCCTTCTCGCCGCCGTCCAGACGGTCGCGGCCTTCGCCCGGCGCTAGTGCGCTGGTCCCCGATCGGGCGGCGCCGCCGGCGGCCCGTGAGGGTCCGCACGACAACGTCGCCGACAGGGGGCCGGCTGAAAGCGACCGGGCGACCCGACAGGCCCTCCCGTTTGCCTCTCGACGGTTTCACGTACTCTTTAACTCTCTCTTCAAAGTGCTTTTCAACTTTCCCTCACGGTACTTGTTCGCTATCGGTCTCGTGACCGTATTTAGCCTTAGATGGAGTTTACCACCCGCTTTGGGCTGCATTCCCAAACAACCCGACTCTGGGAAGACGCCGTAGCGCGCCCGCCTGTCGCCGCCATGGGCCTGACACCCGCTCTGGGAAAAGGCCTCGATCAGAAGGACGCGGGCGACCGGCGAAGCGCGCCGTGACGAATTCCGTACGCCACAATTCCGCGCACTCCAAAAGCGCGCGGATTCGGCGATGGGCACATCCCGCTTCACTCGCCGTTACTGAGGGAATCCTCGTTAGTTTCTTTTCCTCCGCTTAGTAATATGCTTAAATTCAGCGGGTAGCCTCGTCCGACCTCAGGCCGAAAGTAAGGACCGGGACTATTCTTCCCGTTCCGCGCTCGCCGTCGGCGCCGCGCGCCGCCGCGCACCTCGATTCCCGCCCTTGAGCCGCCAGCCGTTGGCCTCTTCGAGGTCGACTCGCCGCCGCCGCGCGGGATTCTGGTCGCGATCGTCGCGCATCGTGCCGTGCTGTCTTGAGCGGGACGGGCGCTCGCGCGTCCGACGCCGCAGCAGCCGCGCGGAGAAATCCCCGCGCGGAACGTTTGCAACGCGACCCTGAGGCGGGCGCGGCCCCGGGATTGACCCGAGGCCGCAATTTGCGTTCAGAACGTCGATGCTCAATGTGTCCTGCAATTCACACTAATTCACGCAGCTAGCTGCGTCCTTCATCGACTCACGAGCCGAGTGATCCACCGCCAAGAGCCATCCACGATTGTTTCGCTCGCACAGTGCCTCGCACTATAGGGTGACAAAATAGACCGCGCCGAGCGGTCGGCCAGGCCGACGCTTGAAGCCGGAGCGCGCGGCACCGCGGCACTCGACGCGCAAACATTACCGGGTGACCGAATCGCCGGCCGGCGCGCCGCTCCTCGCGGGTCGGGCGCCGGGTAGCAAAGACTTTTTCTCTCGCTTGTCCGAGTTTCGCGTTCGCCGAAGCGTTTGCGAGACCGTTAATGATCCTTCCGCAGGTTCACCTACGGAAACCTTGTTACGACTTTTACTTCCTCTAAATGATCAAGTTAGATCGTCTTCTCGGACGCCGGCTCGACCGTTGCCGGCCGCGCCAGGTCCAATCGGAGGACCTCACTAAACCATTCAATCGGTAGTAGCGACGGGCGGTGTGTACAAAGGGCAGGGACGTAATCAACGCGAGCTAATGACTCGCGCTTACTGGGAATTCCTCGTTCAAGGGAAATAATTGCAATTCCCTATCCCTAGCACGACCGGGGTTCAGCGGGTTACCCAGACCTGTCGGCCAAGGCGAGCACATGCTGATCCGGTCAGTGTAGCGCGCGTGCGGCCCCGAACATCTAAGGGCATCACAGACCTGTTATTGCTCAATCTCGTGTGGCTAAACGCCACTAGTCCCTCTAAGAAGTTAGACGCCGACCGATTGGGTCGCGTAACTAGTTAGCAAGCCAGAGTCTCGTTCGTTATCGGAATTAACCAGACAAATCGCTCCACCAACTAAGAACGGCCATGCACCACCACCCACAGAATCAAGAAAGAGCTCTCAATCTGTCAATCCTCACTGTGTCCGGGCCGGGTGAGATTTCCCGTGTTGAGTCAAATTAAGCCGCAGGCTCCACTCCTGGTGGTGCCCTTCCGTCAATTCCTTTAAGTTTCAGCTTTGCAACCATACTTCCCCCGGAACCCAAAGACTTTGGTTTCCCGCAAGCTGCCGGAGAGGTCGTAAAACTAACGCCCCCCGATCGCTAGTTGGCATCGTTTATAGTCAGAACTAGGACGGTATCTGATCGTCTTCGAACCTCTGACTTTCGCTCTTGATTAAAGAAAACATTCTTGGCAAATGCTTTCGCAGTCGTTCGTCTTGCGCCGATCCAAGAATTTCACCTCTAACGGCACAGTACGAATGCCCCCGTCTGTCCCTCTTAATCATTACCTCGCGCTCCGAAAACCAACAAAATAGAACCGAGGTCCTATTCCATTATTCCATGCACCATTATTCAGGCGAATCGCCTGCTTTGAACACTCTAATTTTTTCAAAGTAAACGTTCCGGCCGCCGCCGACACTCAGTCAAGGGCACCGGCGGAGAACCGGAGGTGAGGCCAGGACGGCCAGTACACGCCTTGCGACGGACCGGCCGCCTGCGCCCAAAATCCAACTACGAG
>NC_139451.1:13693515-13696015 GCF_963924565.1 Ascidiella aspersa
CCTGAGGCGGGCGCGGCCCGGGATTGACCCGAGGCCGCAATTTGCGTTCAGAACGTCGATGCTCAATGTGTCCTGCAATTCACACTAATTCACGCAGCTAGCTGCGTCCTTCATCGACTCACGAGCCGAGTGATCCACCGCCAAGAGCCATCCACGATTGTTTCGCTCGCACAGTGCCTCGCACTATAGGGTGACAAAATAGACCGCGCCGAGCGGTCGGCCAGGCCGACGCTTGAAGCCGGAGCGCGCGGCACCGCGGCACTCGACGCGCAAACATTACCGGGTGACCGAATCGCCGGCCGGCGCGCCGCTCCTCGCGGGTCGGGCGCCGGGTAGCAAAGACTTTTTCTCTCGCTTGTCCGAGTTTCGCGTTCGCCGAAGCGTTTGCGAGACCGTTAATGATCCTTCCGCAGGTTCACCTACGGAAACCTTGTTACGACTTTTACTTCCTCTAAATGATCAAGTTAGATCGTCTTCTCGGACGCCGGCTCGACCGTTGCCGGCCGCGCCAGGTCCAATCGGAGGACCTCACTAAACCATTCAATCGGTAGTAGCGACGGGCGGTGTGTACAAAGGGCAGGGACGTAATCAACGCGAGCTAATGACTCGCGCTTACTGGGAATTCCTCGTTCAAGGGAAATAATTGCAATTCCCTATCCCTAGCACGACCGGGGTTCAGCGGGTTACCCAGACCTGTCGGCCAAGGCGAGCACATGCTGATCCGGTCAGTGTAGCGCGCGTGCGGCCCCGAACATCTAAGGGCATCACAGACCTGTTATTGCTCAATCTCGTGTGGCTAAACGCCACTAGTCCCTCTAAGAAGTTAGACGCCGACCGATTGGGTCGCGTAACTAGTTAGCAAGCCAGAGTCTCGTTCGTTATCGGAATTAACCAGACAAATCGCTCCACCAACTAAGAACGGCCATGCACCACCACCCACAGAATCAAGAAAGAGCTCTCAATCTGTCAATCCTCACTGTGTCCGGGCCGGGTGAGATTTCCCGTGTTGAGTCAAATTAAGCCGCAGGCTCCACTCCTGGTGGTGCCCTTCCGTCAATTCCTTTAAGTTTCAGCTTTGCAACCATACTTCCCCCGGAACCCAAAGACTTTGGTTTCCCGCAAGCTGCCGGAGAGGTCGTAAAACTAACGCCCCCCGATCGCTAGTTGGCATCGTTTATAGTCAGAACTAGGACGGTATCTGATCGTCTTCGAACCTCTGACTTTCGCTCTTGATTAAAGAAAACATTCTTGGCAAATGCTTTCGCAGTCGTTCGTCTTGCGCCGATCCAAGAATTTCACCTCTAACGGCACAGTACGAATGCCCCCGTCTGTCCCTCTTAATCATTACCTCGCGCTCCGAAAACCAACAAAATAGAACCGAGGTCCTATTCCATTATTCCATGCACCATTATTCAGGCGAATCGCCTGCTTTGAACACTCTAATTTTTTCAAAGTAAACGTTCCGGCCGCCGCCGACACTCAGTCAAGGGCACCGGCGGAGAACCGGAGGTGAGGCCAGGACGGCCAGTACACGCCTTGCGACGGACCGGCCGCCTGCGCCCAAAATCCAACTACGAGCTTTTTAACCGCAACAACTTAAATATACACTTTTGGAGCTGGAATTACCGCGGCTGCTGGCACCAGACTTGCCCTCCAATGGATACTCGTTAAAGGTTTTAAAGTGTACTCATTCCAATTACAGGGCCTCGTTTAGAGTCCTGTATTGTTATTTTTCGTCACTACCTCCCCGCGTCGGGAATGGGTAATTTGCGCGCCTGCTGCCTTCCTTGGATGTGGTAGCCGTTTCTCAGGCTCCCTCTCCGGAATCGAACCCTGATTCTCCGTTACCCGTAAGAACCTCGGTAGGCCAGTACCGTACCGACGAAAGTTGATAGGGCAGACACTTGAATGATCCGTCGCCGGTGCGAGACCGTGCGATCCGCAAAGTTATCCAGAGTCACCAAAGGTTGCGGGCCGAAGCCCGGTCGGTTTTTGGTCTGATAAAAGCACGCCTCCCGCGAGGTCGGCGCTTCACGCATGTATTAGCTCTAGCATTTCCACAGTTAACCACGTAAAACGTACGATCAAATGAACCATAACTGATTTAATGAGCCATTCGCAGTTTCACTGTACGAGAGCTCGTACTTAGACTTGCATGGCTTAATCTTTGAGACAAGCATATGACTACTGGCAGGATCAACCAGGTAGCTACTTTAGCGTAGCCCCGAAAGGCCGACGAAGGAGGCGCCGCTGATGCGGCGCCGTCGCTCGGTCGATGCGAAACCCGAAGGCTTCTCTCCGTTAAAATTTCGTTCTTTGCTCGGCTGCCCGAACTCAGAAAACCGTCACCGCCCGTCGCACCCGCCGGAGTAAGACTTCGTCGGCAGGCCTTTCGACCGCCACGTCGCCAACACCGGCGCGAGCGCAACGCACGCCAGACAACTTCGCCGAAGCGACCGCTCAGAACCCGACAAACTGACACTCGGCTCTTCGCGCAGCA
>NC_139451.1:13701015-13703515 GCF_963924565.1 Ascidiella aspersa
TCCTTCATCGACTCACGAGCCGAGTGATCCACCGCCAAGAGCCATCCACGATTGTTTCGCTCGCACAGTGCCTCGCACTATAGGGTGACAAAATAGACCGCGCCGAGCGGTCGGCCAGGCCGACGCTTGAAGCCGGAGCGCGCGGCACCGCGGCACTCGACGCGCAAACATTACCGGGTGACCGAATCGCCGGCCGGCGCGCCGCTCCTCGCGGGTCGGGCGCCGGGTAGCAAAGACTTTTTCTCTCGCTTGTCCGAGTTTCGCGTTCGCCGAAGCGTTTGCGAGACCGTTAATGATCCTTCCGCAGGTTCACCTACGGAAACCTTGTTACGACTTTTACTTCCTCTAAATGATCAAGTTAGATCGTCTTCTCGGACGCCGGCTCGACCGTTGCCGGCCGCGCCAGGTCCAATCGGAGGACCTCACTAAACCATTCAATCGGTAGTAGCGACGGGCGGTGTGTACAAAGGGCAGGGACGTAATCAACGCGAGCTAATGACTCGCGCTTACTGGGAATTCCTCGTTCAAGGGAAATAATTGCAATTCCCTATCCCTAGCACGACCGGGGTTCAGCGGGTTACCCAGACCTGTCGGCCAAGGCGAGCACATGCTGATCCGGTCAGTGTAGCGCGCGTGCGGCCCCGAACATCTAAGGGCATCACAGACCTGTTATTGCTCAATCTCGTGTGGCTAAACGCCACTAGTCCCTCTAAGAAGTTAGACGCCGACCGATTGGGTCGCGTAACTAGTTAGCAAGCCAGAGTCTCGTTCGTTATCGGAATTAACCAGACAAATCGCTCCACCAACTAAGAACGGCCATGCACCACCACCCACAGAATCAAGAAAGAGCTCTCAATCTGTCAATCCTCAATGTGTCCGGGCCGGGTGAGATTTCCCGTGTTGAGTCAAATTAAGCCGCAGGCTCCACTCCTGGTGGTGCCCTTCCGTCAATTCCTTTAAGTTTCAGCTTTGCAACCATACTTCCCCCGGAACCCAAAGACTTTGGTTTCCCGCAAGCTGCCGGAGAGGTCGTAAAACTAACGCCCCCCGATCGCTAGTTGGCATCGTTTATAGTCAGAACTAGGACGGTATCTGATCGTCTTCGAACCTCTGACTTTCGCTCTTGATTAAAGAAAACATTCTTGGCAAATGCTTTCGCAGTCGTTCGTCTTGCGCCGATCCAAGAATTTCACCTCTAACGGCACAGTACGAATGCCCCCGTCTGTCCCTCTTAATCATTACCTCGCGCTCCGAAAACCAACAAAATAGAACCGAGGTCCTATTCCATTATTCCATGCACCATTATTCAGGCGAATCGCCTGCTTTGAACACTCTAATTTTTTCAAAGTAAACGTTCCGGCCGCCGCCGACACTCAGTCAAGGGCACCGGCGGAGAACCGGAGGTGAGGCCAGGACGGCCAGTACACGCCTTGCGACGGACCGGCCGCCTGCGCCCAAAATCCAACTACGAGCTTTTTAACCGCAACAACTTAAATATACACTTTTGGAGCTGGAATTACCGCGGCTGCTGGCACCAGACTTGCCCTCCAATGGATACTCGTTAAAGGTTTTAAAGTGTACTCATTCCAATTACAGGGCCTCGTTTAGAGTCCTGTATTGTTATTTTTCGTCACTACCTCCCCGCGTCGGGAATGGGTAATTTGCGCGCCTGCTGCCTTCCTTGGATGTGGTAGCCGTTTCTCAGGCTCCCTCTCCGGAATCGAACCCTGATTCTCCGTTACCCGTAAGAACCTCGGTAGGCCAGTACCGTACCGACGAAAGTTGATAGGGCAGACACTTGAATGATCCGTCGCCGGTGCGAGACCGTGCGATCCGCAAAGTTATCCAGAGTCACCAAAGGTTGCGGGCCGAAGCCCGGTCGGTTTTTGGTCTGATAAAAGCACGCCTCCCGCGAGGTCGGCGCTTCACGCATGTATTAGCTCTAGCATTTCCACAGTTAACCACGTAAAACGTACGATCAAATGAACCATAACTGATTTAATGAGCCATTCGCAGTTTCACTGTACGAGAGCTCGTACTTAGACTTGCATGGCTTAATCTTTGAGACAAGCATATGACTACTGGCAGGATCAACCAGGTAGCTACTTTAGCGTAGCCCCGAAAGGCCGACGAAGGAGGCGCCGCTGATGCGGCGCCGTCGCTCGGTCGATGCGAAACCCGAAGGCTTCTCTCCGTTAAAATTTCGTTCTTTGCTCGGCTGCCCGAACTCAGAAAACCGTCACCGCCCGTCGCACCCGCCGGAGTAAGACTTCGTCGGCAGGCCTTTCGACCGCCACGTCGCCAACACCGGCGCGAGCGCAACGCACGCCAGACAACTTCGCCGAAGCGACCGCTCAGAACCCGACAAACTGACACTCGGCTCTTCGCGCAGCAGCAACATCTGCCCAGCGAGCCAATCGCCTTTTCACCGATTCTTTACTTGTCGAAGCTTGTCAGCTCCCACAAGTATAGCAAAGATGAGTGTTGTCCCTGGGGTCTT
>NC_139451.1:13708515-13711015 GCF_963924565.1 Ascidiella aspersa
GCGGTCGGCCAGGCCGACGCTTGAAGCCGGAGCGCGCGGCACCGCGGCACTCGACGCGCAAACATTACCGGGTGACCGAATCGCCGGCCGGCGCGCCGCTCCTCGCGGGTCGGGCGCCGGGTAGCAAAGACTTTTTCTCTCGCTTGTCCGAGTTTCGCGTTCGCCGAAGCGTTTGCGAGACCGTTAATGATCCTTCCGCAGGTTCACCTACGGAAACCTTGTTACGACTTTTACTTCCTCTAAATGATCAAGTTAGATCGTCTTCTCGGACGCCGGCTCGACCGTTGCCGGCCGCGCCAGGTCCAATCGGAGGACCTCACTAAACCATTCAATCGGTAGTAGCGACGGGCGGTGTGTACAAAGGGCAGGGACGTAATCAACGCGAGCTAATGACTCGCGCTTACTGGGAATTCCTCGTTCAAGGGAAATAATTGCAATTCCCTATCCCTTGCACGACCGGGGTTCAGCGGGTTACCCAGACCTGTCGGCCAAGGCGAGCACATGCTGATCCGGTCAGTGTAGCGCGCGTGCGGCCCCGAACATCTAAGGGCATCACAGACCTGTTATTGCTCAATCTCGTGTGGCTAAACGCCACTAGTCCCTCTAAGAAGTTAGACGCCGACCGATTGGGTCGCGTAACTAGTTAGCAAGCCAGAGTCTCGTTCGTTATCGGAATTAACCAGACAAATCGCTCCACCAACTAAGAACGGCCATGCACCACCACCCACAGAATCAAGAAAGAGCTCTCAATCTGTCAATCCTCACTGTGTCCGGGCCGGGTGAGATTTCCCGTGTTGAGTCAAATTAAGCCGCAGGCTCCACTCCTGGTGGTGCCCTTCCGTCAATTCCTTTAAGTTTCAGCTTTGCAACCATACTTCCCCCGGAACCCAAAGACTTTGGTTTCCCGCAAGCTGCCGGAGAGGTCGTAAAACTAACGCCCCCCGATCGCTAGTTGGCATCGTTTATAGTCAGAACTAGGACGGTATCTGATCGTCTTCGAACCTCTGACTTTCGCTCTTGATTAAAGAAAACATTCTTGGCAAATGCTTTCGCAGTCGTTCGTCTTGCGCCGATCCAAGAATTTCACCTCTAACGGCACAGTACGAATGCCCCCGTCTGTCCCTCTTAATCATTACCTCGCGCTCCGAAAACCAACAAAATAGAACCGAGGTCCTATTCCATTATTCCATGCACCATTATTCAGGCGAATCGCCTGCTTTGAACACTCTAATTTTTTCAAAGTAAACGTTCCGGCCGCCGCCGACACTCAGTCAAGGGCACCGGCGGAGAACCGGAGGTGAGGCCAGGACGGCCAGTACACGCCTTGCGACGGACCGGCCGCCTGCGCCCAAAATCCAACTACGAGCTTTTTAACCGCAACAACTTAAATATACACTTTTGGAGCTGGAATTACCGCGGCTGCTGGCACCAGACTTGCCCTCCAATGGATACTCGTTAAAGGTTTTAAAGTGTACTCATTCCAATTACAGGGCCTCGTTTAGAGTCCTGTATTGTTATTTTTCGTCACTACCTCCCCGCGTCGGGAATGGGTAATTTGCGCGCCTGCTGCCTTCCTTGGATGTGGTAGCCGTTTCTCAGGCTCCCTCTCCGGAATCGAACCCTGATTCTCCGTTACCCGTAAGAACCTCGGTAGGCCAGTACCGTACCGACGAAAGTTGATAGGGCAGACACTTGAATGATCCGTCGCCGGTGCGAGACCGTGCGATCCGCAAAGTTATCCAGAGTCACCAAAGGTTGCGGGCCGAAGCCCGGTCGGTTTTTGGTCTGATAAAAGCACGCCTCCCGCGAGGTCGGCGCTTCACGCATGTATTAGCTCTAGCATTTCCACAGTTAACCACGTAAAACGTACGATCAAATGAACCATAACTGATTTAATGAGCCATTCGCAGTTTCACTGTACGAGAGCTCGTACTTAGACTTGCATGGCTTAATCTTTGAGACAAGCATATGACTACTGGCAGGATCAACCAGGTAGCTACTTTAGCGTAGCCCCGAAAGGCCGACGAAGGAGGCGCCGCTGATGCGGCGCCGTCGCTCGGTCGATGCGAAACCCGAAGGCTTCTCTCCGTTAAAATTTCGTTCTTTGCTCGGCTGCCCGAACTCAGAAAACCGTCACCGCCCGTCGCACCCGCCGGAGTAAGACTTCGTCGGCAGGCCTTTCGACCGCCACGTCGCCAACACCGGCGCGAGCGCAACGCACGCCAGACAACTTCGCCGAAGCGACCGCTCAGAACCCGACAAACTGACACTCGGCTCTTCGCGCAGCAGCAACATCTGCCCAGCGAGCCAATCGCCTTTTCACCGATTCTTTACTTGTCGAAGCTTGTCAGCTCCCACAAGTATAGCAAAGATGAGTGTTGTCCCTGGGGTCTTCCGTTTGAAATTCTAACGTAAAAAAAAGGTGCACGATTGCGCCAGGTGTTGAACTATTGCGAGGCATATCACACGCTCGCGCGGCCTATACAGGCGCTTGCTCGCG
>NC_139451.1:13715233-13736740 GCF_963924565.1 Ascidiella aspersa
TTACCGTTTTGGCCAAAATCGAATTTTAGCGAAAAAACTCGATTTTCGGTTAAGCGTCAAATCTTTATTTGAGCGAAATCGACGATTTCCTACGGTAGAAGTGCTCAGATGTTGCACGTGAGTCTATAGCCGAAACGGCATCAAAATTCGTTAAGAAATGACAAAGTTACGGTTTTGGCCAAAATCGCATTTTAGCGAAAAAACTAGATTTTCGGTTAAGCGTCAAATCTTTATTTGAGCGAAATCGACGATTTCCTACGGTAGAAGTGCTCAGATGTTGCACGTGAGTCTATAGCCGAAACGGCATCAAAATTCGTTAAGAAATGACAAAGTTACCGTTTTGGCCAAAATCGCATTTTAGCAAAAAAACTCGATTTTCGGTTAAGCGTCAAATCTTTATTTGAGCGAAATCGACGATTTCCTACGGTAGAAGTGCTCAGATGTTGCACGTGAGTCTATAGCCGAAACGGCATCAAAATTCGTTAAGAAATGACAAAGTTGCCGTTTTGGCCAAAATCGCATTTTAGCGAAAAAACTAGATTTTCGGTTAAGCGTCAAATCTTTATTTGAGCGAAATCGACGATTTCCTACGGTAGAAGTGCTCAGATGTTGCACGTGAGTCTATAGCCGAAACGGCATCAAAATTCGTTAAGAAATGACAAAGTTACCGTTTTGGCCAAAATCGCATTTTAGCAAAAAAACTCGATTTTCGGTGCGTCAAATCTTTATTTGAGCGAAATCGACGATTTCCTACGGTAGAAGTGCTCAGATGTTGCACGTGAGTCTATAGCCGAAACGGCATCAAAATTCGTTAAGAAATGACAAAGTTACCGTTTTGGCCAAAATCGAATTTTAGCGAAAAAACTCGATTTTCGGTTAAGCGTCAAATCTTTATTTGAGCGAAATCGACGATTTCCTACGGTAGAAGTGCTCAGATGTTGCACGTGAGTCTATAGCCGAAACGGCATCAAAATTCGTTAAGAAATGACAAAGTTACCGTTTTGGCCAAAATCGAATTTTAGCGAAAAAACTCGATTTTCGGTTAAGCGTCAAATCTTTATTTGAGCGAAATCGACGATTTCCTACGGTAGAAGTGCTCAGATGTTGCACGTGAGTCTATAGCCGAAACGGCATCAAAATTCGTTAAGAAATGACAAAGTTACCGTTTTGGCCAAAATCGAATTTTAGCGAAAAAACTCGATTTTCGGTTAAGGGTCAAATCTTTATTTGAGCGAAATCGACGATTTCCTACGGTAGAAGTGCTCAGATGTTGCACGTGAGTCTATAGCCGAAACGGCATCAAAATTCGTTAAGAAATGACAAAGTTACCGTTTTGGCCAAAATCGCATTTTAGCAAAAAAACTCGATTTTCGGTGCGTCAAATCTTTATTTGAGCGAAATCGACGATTTCCTACGGTAGAAGTGCTCAGATGTTGCACGTGAGTCTATAGCCGAAACGGCATCAAAATTCGTTAAGAAATGACAAAGTTACCGTTTTGGCCAAAATCGCATTTTAGCGAAAAAACTCGATTTTCGGTTAAGCGTCAAATCTTTATTTGAGCGAAATCGACGATTTCCTACGGTAGAAGTGCTCAGATGTTGCACGTGAGTCTATAGCCGAAACGGCATCAAAATTCGTTAAGAAATGACAAAGTTACCGTTTTGGCCAAAATCGCATTTTAGCAAAAAAACTCGATTTTCGGTGCGTCAAATCTTTATTTGAGCGAAATCGACGATTTCCTACGGTAGAAGTGCTCAGATGTTGCACGTGAGTCTATAGCCGAAACGGCATCAAAATTCGTTAAGAAATGACAAAGTTACCGTTTTGGCCAAAATCGCATTTTAGCGAAAAAACTCGATTTTCGGTTAAGCGTCAAATCTTTATTTGAGCGAAATCGACGATTTCCTACGGTAGAAGTGCTCAGATGTTGCACGTGAGTCTATAGCCGAAACGGCATCAAAATTCGTTAAGAAATGACAAAGTTACCGTTTTGGCCAAAATCGAATTTTAGCGAAAAAACTCGATTTTCGGTTAAGCGTCAAATCTTTATTTGAGCGAAATCGACGATTTCCTACGGTAGAAGTGCTCAGATGTTGCACGTGAGTCTATAGCCGAAACGGCATCAAAATTCGTTAAGAAATGACAAAGTTACCGTTTTGGCCAAAATCGCATTTTAGCAAAAAAACTCGATTTTTGGTTAAGTGTCAAATCTTTATTTGAGCGAAATCGACGATTTCCTACGGTAGAAGTGCTCAGATGTAGCACGTGAGTCTATAGCCGAAACGGCATCAAAATTCGTTAAGAAATGACAAAGTTACGGTTTTGGCCAAAATCGCATTTTAGCGAAAAAACTAGATTTTCGGTTAAGCGTCAAATCTTTATTTGAGCGAAATCGACGATTTCCTACGGTAGAAGTGCTCAGATGTTGCACGTGAGTCTATAGCCGAAACGGCATCAAAATTCGTTAAGAAATGACAAAGTTACCGTTTTGGCCAAAATCGCATTTTAGCAAAAAAACTCGATTTTCGGTTAAGCGTCAAATCTTTATTTGAGCGAAATCGACGATTTCCTACGGTAGAAGTGCTCAGATGTTGCACGTGAGTCTATAGCCGAAACGGCATCAAAATTCGTTAAGAAATGACAAAGTTGCCGTTTTGGCCAAAATCGCATTTTAGCGAAAAAACTAGATTTTCGGTTAAGCGTCAAATCTTTATTTGAGCGAAATCGACGATTTCCTACGGTAGAAGTGCTCAGATGTTGCACGTGAGTCTATAGCCGAAACGGCATCAAAATTCGTTAAGAAATGACAAAGTTACCGTTTTGGCCAAAATCGCATTTTAGCGAAAAAACTCGATTTTCGGTTAAGCGTCAAATCTTTATTTGAGCGAAATCGACGATTTCCTACGGTAGAAGTGCTCAGATGTTGCACGTGAGTCTATAGCCGAAACGGCATCAAAATTCGTTAAGAAATGACAAAGTTACCGTTTTGGCCAAAATCGCATTTTAGCAAAAAAACTCGATTTTTGGTGCGTCAAATCTTTATTTGAGCGAAATCGACGATTTCCTACGGTAGAAGTGCTCAGATGTTGCACGTGAGTCTATAGCCGAAACGGCATCAAAATTCGTTAAGAAATGACAAAGTTACCGTTTTGGCCAAAATCGCATTTTAGCGAAAAAACTCGATTTTCGGTTAAGCGTCAAATCTTTATTTGAGCGAAATCGACGATTTCCTACGGTAGAAGTGCTCAGATGTTGCACGTGAGTCTATAGCCGAAACGGCATCAAAATTCGTTAAGAAATGACAAAGTTACCGTTTTGGCCAAAATCGAATTTTAGCGAAAAAACTCGATTTTCGGTTAAGCGTCAAATCTTTATTTGAGCGAAATCGACGATTTCCTACGGTAGAAGTGCTCAGATGTTGCACGTGAGTCTATAGCCGAAACGGCATCAAAATTCGTTAAGAAATGACAAAGTTACCGTTTTGGCCAAAATCGCATTTTAGCAAAAAAACTCGATTTTCGGTTAAGTGTCAAATCTTTATTTGAGCGAAATCGACGATTTCCTACGGTAGAAGTGCTCAGATGTAGCACGTGAGTCTATAGCCGAAACGGCATCAAAATTCGTTAAGAAATGACAAAGTTACGGTTTTGGCCAAAATCGCATTTTAGCGAAAAAACTAGATTTTCGGTTAAGCGTCAAATCTTTATTTGAGCGAAATCGACGATTTCCTACGGTAGAAGTGCTCAGATGTTGCACGTGAGTCTATAGCCGAAACGGCATCAAAATTCGTTAAGAAATGACAAAGTTACCGTTTTGGCCAAAATCGCATTTTAGCGAAAAAACTCGATTTTCGGTTAAGCGTCAAATCTTTATTTGAGCGAAATCGACGATTTCCTACGGTAGAAGTGCTCAGATGTTGCACGTGAGTCTATAGCCGAAACGGCATCAAAATTCGTTAAGAAATGACAAAGTTACCGTTTTGGCCAAAATCGAATTTTAGCGAAAAAACTCGATTTTCGGTTAAGCGTCAAATCTTTATTTGAGCGAAATCGACGATTTCCTACGGTAGAAGTGCTCAGATGTTGCACGTGAGTCTATAGCCGAAACGGCATAAAAATTCGTTAAGAAATGACAAAGTTACCGTTTTGGCCAAAATCGCATTTTAGCAAAAAAACTCGATTTTCGGTGCGTCAAATCTTTATTTGAGCGAAATCGACGATTTCCTACGGTAGAAGTGCTCAGATGTTGCACGTGAGTCTATAGCCGAAACGGCATCAAAATTCGTTAAGAAATGACAAAGTTACCGTTTTGGCCAAAATCGCATTTTAGCAAAAAAACTCGATTTTCGGTGCGTCAAATCTTTATTTGAGCGAAATCGACGATTTCCTACGGTAGAAGTGCTCAGATGTTGCAAGTGAGTCTATAGCCGAAACGGCATCAAAATTCGTTAAGAAATGACAAAGTTACCGTTTTGGCCAAAATCGAATTTTAGCGAAAAAACTCGATTTTCGGTTAAGCGTCAAATCTTTATTTGAGCGAAATCGACGATTTCCTACGGTAGAAGTGTTCAGATGTTGCACGTGAGTCTATAGCCGAAACGGCATCAAAATTCGTTAAGAAATGACAAAGTTACCGTTTTGGCCAAAATCGCATTTTAGCGAAAAAACTCGATTTTCGGTGCGTCAAATCTTTATTTGAGCGAAATCGACGATTTCCTACGGTAGAAGTGCTCAGATGTTGCACGTGAGTCTATAGCCGAAACGGCATCAAAATTCGTTAAGAAATGACAAAGTTACCGTTTTGGCCAAAATCGAATTTTAGCGAAAAAACTCGATTTTCGGTTAAGCGTCAAATCTTTATTTGAGCGAAATCGACGATTTCCTACAGTAGAAGTGCTCAGATGTTGCACGTGAGTCTATAGCCGAAACGGCATCAAAATTCGTTAAGAAATGACAAAGTTACCGTTTTGGCCAAAATCGCATTTTAGCGAAAAAACTCGATTTTCGGTTAAGCGTCAAATCTTTATTTGAGCGAAATCGACGATTTCCTACGGTAGAAGTGCTCAGATGTTGCACGTGAGTCTATAGCCGAAACGGCATCAAAATTCGTTAAGAAATGACAAAGTTACCGTTTTGGCCAAAATCGCATTTTAGCGAAAAAACTCGATTTTCGGTTAAGCGTCAAATCTTTATTTGAGCGAAATCGACGATTTCCTTCGGTAGAAGTGCTCAGATGTTGCACGTGAGTCTATAGCCGAAACGGCATCAAAATTCGTTAAGAAATGACAAAGTTACCGTTTTGGCCAAAATCGCATTTTAGCAAAAAAACTCGATTTTCGGTGCGTCAAATCTTTATTTGAGCGAAATCGACGATTTCCTACGGTAGAAGTGCTCAGATGTTGCACGTGAGTCTATAGCCGAAACGGCATCAAAATTCGTTAAGAAATGACAAAGTTACCGTTTTGGCCAAAATCGCATTTCAGCGAAAAAACTCGATTTTCGGTTAAGCGTCAAATCTTTATTTGAGCGAAATCGACGATTTCCTACGGTAGAAGTGCTCAGATGTTGCACGTGAGTCTATAGCCGAAACGGCATCAAAATTCGTTAAGAAATGACAAAGTTACCGTTTTGGCCAAAATCGCATTTTAGCGAAAAAACTCGATTTTCGGTTAAGCGTCAAATCTTTATTTGAGCGAAATCGACGATTTCCTACGGTAGAAGTGCTCAGATGTTGCACGTGAGTCTATAGCCGAAACGGCATCAAAATTCGTTAAGAAATGACAAAGTTACCGTTTTGGCCAAAATCGCATTTTAGCAAAAAAACTCGATTTTCGGTGCGTCAAATCTTTATTTGAGCGAAATCGACGATTTCCTACGGTAGAAGTGCTCAGATGTTGCACGTGAGTCTATAGCCGAAACGGCATCAAAATTCGTTAAGAAATGACAAAGTTACCGTTTTGGCCAAAATCGAATTTTAGCGAAAAAACTCGATTTTCGGTTAAGCGTCAAATCTTTATTTGAGCGAAATCGACGATTTCCTACGGTAGAAGTGCTCAGATGTTGCACGTGAGTCTATAGCCGAAACGGCATCAAAATTCGTTAAGAAATGACAAAGTTACCGTTTTGGCCAAAATCGCATTTTAGCGAAAAAACTCGATTTTCGGTTAAGCGTCAAATCTTTATTTGAGCGAAATCGACGATTTCCTACGGTAGAAGTGCTCAAATGTTGCACGTGAGTCTATAGCCGAAACGGCATCAAAATTCGTTAAGAAATGACAAAGTTACCGTTTTGGCCAAAATCGCATTTTAGCGAAAAAACTCGATTTTCGGTTAAGCGTCAAATCTTTATTTGAGCGAAATCGACGATTTCCTACGGTAGAAGTGCTCAGATGTTGCACGTGAGTCTATAGCCGAAACGGCATCAAAATTCGTTAAGAAATGACAAAGTTACCGTTTTGGCCAAAATCGCATTTTAGCGAAAAAACTCGATTTTCGGTTAAGCGTCAAATCTTTATTTGAGCGAAATCGACGATTTCCTACGGTAGAAGTGCTCAGATGTTGCACGTGAGTCTATAGCCGAAACGGCATCAAAATTTGTTAAGAAATGACAAAGTTACCGTTTTGGCCAAAATCGCATTTTAGCAAAAAAACTCGATTTTCGGTGCGTCAAATCTTTATTTGAGCGAAATCGACGATTTCCTACGGTAGAAGTGCTCAGATGTTGCACGTGAGTCTATAGCCGAAACGGCATCAAAATTCGTTAAGAAATGACAAAGTTACCGTTTTGGCCAAAATCGCATTTTAGCGAAAAAACTCGATTTTCGGTTAAGCGTCAAATCTTTATTTGAGCGAAATCGACGATTTCCTACGGTAGAAGTGCTCAGATGTTGCACGTGAGTCTATAGCCGAAACGGCATCAAAATTCGTTAAGAAATGACCAAGTTACCGTTTTGGCCAAAATCGCATTTTAGCGAAAAAACTCGATTTTCGGTTAAGCGTCAAATCTTTATTTGAGCGAAATCGACGATTTCCTACGGTAGAAGTGCTCAGATGTTGCACGTGAGTCTATAGCCGAAACGGCATAAAAATTCGTTAAGAAATGACAAAGTTACCGTTTTGGCCAAAATCGCATTTTAGCAAAAAAACTCGATTTTCGGTGCGTCAAATCTTTATTTGAGCGAAATCGACGATTCCTACGGTAGAAGTGCTCAGATGTTGCACGTGAGTCTATAGCCGAAACGGCATCAAAATTCGTTAAGAAATGACAAAGTTACCGTTTTGGCCAAAATCGCATTTTAGCAAAAAAACTCGATTTTCGGTGCGTCAAATCTTTATTTGAGCGAAATCGACGATTTCCTACGGTAGAAGTGCTCAGATGTTGCACGTGAGTCTATAGCCGAAACGGCATCAAAATTCGTTAAGAAATGACAAAGTTACCGTTTTGGCCAAAATCGAATTTTAGCGAAAAAACTCGATTTTCGGTTAAGCGTCAAATCTTTATTTGAGCGAAATCGACGATTTCCTACGGTAGAAGTGTTCAGATGTTGCACGTGAGTCTATAGCCGAAACGGCATCAAAATTCGTTAAGAAATGACAAAGTTACCGTTTTGGCCAAAATCGCATTTTAGCGAAAAAACTCGATTTTCGGTGCGTCAAATCTTTATTTGAGCGAAATCGACGATTTCCTACGGTAGAAGTGCTCAGATGTTGCACGTGAGTCTATAGCCGAAACGGCATCAAAATTCGTTAAGAAATGACAAAGTTACCGTTTTGGCCAAAATCGAATTTTAGCGAAAAAACTCGATTTTCGGTTAAGCGTCAAATCTTTATTTGAGCGAAATCGACGATTTCCTACGGTAGAAGTGCTCAGATGTTGCACGTGAGTCTATAGCCGAAACGGCATCAAAATTCGTTAAGAAATGACAAAGTTACCGTTTTGGCCAAAATCGCATTTTAGCGAAAAAACTAGATTTTCGGTTAAGCGTCAAATCTTTATTTGAGCGAAATCGACGATTTCCTACGGTAGAAGTGCTCAGATGTTGCACGTGAGTCTATAGCCGAAACGGCATCAAAATTCGTTAAGAAATGACAAAGTTACCGTTTTGGCCAAAATCGCATTTTAGCGAAAAAACTCGATTTTCGGTTAAGCGTCAAATCTTTATTTGAGCGAAATCGACGATTTCCTACGGTAGAAGTGCTCAGATGTTGCACGTGAGTCTATAGCCGAAACGGCATCAAAATTCGTTAAGAAATGACAAAGTTACCGTTTTGGCCAAAATCGCATTTTAGCAAAAAAACTCGATTTTCGGTGCGTCAAATCTTTATTTGAGCGAAATCGACGATTTCCTACGGTAGAAGTGCTCAGATGTTGCACGTGAGTCTATAGCCGAAACGGCATCAAAATTCGTTAAGAAATGACAAAGTTACCGTTTTGGCCAAAATCGCATTTTAGCGAAAAAACTCGATTTTCGGTGCGTCAAATCTTTATTTGAGCGAAATCGACGATTTCCTACGGTAGAAGTGCTTAGATGTTGCACGTGAGTCTATAGCCGAAACGGCATCAAAATTCGTTAAGAAATGACAAAGTTACCGTTTTGGCCAAAATCGCATTTTAGCGAAAAAACTCGATTTTCGGTTAAGCGTCAAATCTTTATTTGAGCGAAATCGACGATTTCCTACGGTAGAAGTGCTCAGATGTTGCACGTGAGTCTATAGCCGAAACGGCATCAAAATTCGTTAAGAAATGACAAAGTTACCGTTTTGGCCAAAATCGCATTTTAGCGAAAAAACTCGATTTTCGGTTAAGCGTCAAATCTTTATTTGAGCGAAATCGACGATTTCCTACGGTAGAAGTGCTCAGATGTTGCACGTGAGTCTATAGCGGAAACGGCATCAAAATTCGTTAAGAAATGACAAAGTTACCGTTTTGGCCAAAATCGCATTTTAGCGAAAAAACTCGATTTTCGGTTAAGCGTCAAATCTTTATTTGAGCGAAATCGACGATTTCCTACGGTAGAAGTGCTCAGATGTTGCACGTGAGTCTATAGCCGAAACGGCATAAAAATTCGTTAAGAAATGACAAAGTTACCGTTTTGGCCAAAATCGCATTTTAGCAAAAAAACTCGATTTTCGGTGCGTCAAATCTTTATTTGAGCGAAATCGACGATTTCCTACGGTAGAAGTGCTCAGATGTTGCACGTGAGTCTATAGCCGAAACGGCATCAAAATTCGTTAAGAAATGACAAAGTTACCGTTTTGGCCAAAATCGCATTTTAGCAAAAAAACTCGATTTTCGGTGCGTCAAATCTTTATTTGAGCGAAATCGACGATTTCCTACGGTAGAAGTGCTCAGATGTTGCACGTGAGTCTATAGCCGAAACGGCATCAAAATTCGTTAAGAAATGACAAAGTTACCGTTTTGGCCAAAATCGAATTTTAGCGAAAAAACTCGATTTTCGGTTAAGCGTCAAATCTTTATTTGAGCGAAATCGACGATTTCCTACGGTAGAAGTGTTCAGATGTTGCACGTGAGTCTATAGCCGAAACGGCATCAAAATTCGTTAAGAAATGACAAAGTTACCGTTTTGGCCAAAATCGCATTTTAGCGAAAAAACTCGATTTTCGGTGCGTCAAATCTTTATTTGAGCGAAATCGACGATTTCCTACGGTAGAAGTGCTCAGATGTTGCACGTGAGTCTATAGCCGAAACGGCATCAAAATTCGTTAAGAAATGACAAAGTTACCGTTTTGGCCAAAATCGAATTTTAGCGAAAAAACTCGATTTTCGGTTAAGCGTCAAATCTTTATTTGAGCGAAATCGACGATTTCCTACGGTAGAAGTGCTCAGATGTTGCACGTGAGTCTATAGCCGAAACGGCATCAAAATTCGTTAAGAAATGACAAAGTTACCGTTTTGGCCAAAATCGCATTTTAGCGAAAAAACTAGATTTTCGGTTAAGCGTCAAATCTTTATTTGAGCGAAATCGACGATTTCCTACGGTAGAAGTGCTCAGATGTTGCACGTGAGTCTATAGCCGAAACGGCATCAAAATTCGTTAAGAAATGACAAAGTTACCGTTTTGGCCAAAATCGCATTTTAGCGAAAAAACTCGATTTTCGGTTAAGCGTCAAATCTTTATTTGAGCGAAATCGACGATTTCCTACGGTAGAAGTGCTCAGATGTTGCACGTGAGTCTATAGCCGAAACGGCATCAAAATTCGTTAAGAAATGACAAAGTTACCGTTTTGGCCAAAATCGCATTTTAGCAAAAAAACTCGATTTTCGGTGCGTCAAATCTTTATTTGAGCGAAATCGACGATTTCCTACGGTAGAAGTGCTCAGATGTTGCACGTGAGTCTATAGCCGAAACGGCATCAAAATTCGTTAAGAAATGACAAAGTTACCGTTTTGGCCAAAATCGCATTTTAGCGAAAAAACTCGATTTTCGGTGCGTCAAATCTTTATTTGAGCGAAATCGACGATTTCCTACGGTAGAAGTGCTTAGATGTTGCACGTGAGTCTATAGCCGAAACGGCATCAAAATTCGTTAAGAAATGACAAAGTTACCGTTTTGGCCAAAATCGCATTTTAGCGAAAAAACTCGATTTTCGGTTAAGCGTCAAATCTTTATTTGAGCGAAATCGACGATTTCCTACGGTAGAAGTGCTCAGATGTTGCACGTGAGTCTATAGCCGAAACGGCATCAAAATTCGTTAAGAAATGACAAAGTTACCGTTTTGGCCAAAATCGCATTTTAGCGAAAAAACTCGATTTTCGGTTAAGCGTCAAATCTTTATTTGAGCGAAATCGACGATTTCCTACGGTAGAAGTGCTCAGATGTTGCACGTGAGTCTATAGCGGAAACGGCATCAAAATTCGTTAAGAAATGACAAAGTTACCGTTTTGGCCAAAATCGCATTTTAGCGAAAAAACTCGATTTTCGGTTAAGCGTCAAATCTTTATTTGAGCGAAATCGACGATTTCCTACGGTAGAAGTGCTCAGATGTTGCACGTGAGTCTATAGCCGAAACGGCATCAAAATTCGTTAAGAAATGACAAAGTTACCGTTTTGGCCAAAATCGCATTTTAGCAAAAAAACTCGATTTTCGGTGCGTCAAATCTTTATTTGAGCGAAATCGACGATTTCCTACGGTAGAAGTGCTCAGATGTTGCACGTGAGTCTATAGCCGAAACGGCATCAAAATTCGTTAAGAAATGACAAAGTTACCGTTTTGGCCAAAATCGCATTTTAGCGAAAAAACTCGATTTTCGGTGCGTCAAATCTTTATTTGAGCGAAATCGACGATTTCCTACGGTAGCAGTGCTCAGATGTTGCACGTGAGTCTATAGCCGAAACGGCATCAAAATTCGTTAAGAAATGACAAAGTTACCGTTTTGGCCAAAATCGAATTTTAGCGAAAAAACTCGATTTTCGGTTAAGCGTCAAATCTTTATTTGAGCGAAATCGACGATTTCCTACGGTAGAAGTGCTCAGATGTTGCACGTGAGTCTATAGCCGAAACGGCATCAAAATTCGTTAAGAAATGACAAAGTTACCGTTTTGGCCAAAATCGAATTTTAGCGAAAAAACTCGATTTTCGGTTAAGCGTCAAATCTTTATTTGAGCGAAATCGACGATTTCCTACGGTAGAAGTGCTCAGATGTTGCACGTGAGTCTATAGCCGAAACGGCATCAAAATTCGTTAAGAAATGACAAAGTTACCGTTTTGGCCAAAATCGCATTTTAGCGAAAAAACTCGATTTTCGGTTAAGCGTCAAATCTTTATTTGAGCGAAATCGACGATATCCTACGGTAGAAGTGCTCAGATGTTGCACGTGAGTCTATAGCCGAAACGGCATCAAAATTCGTTAAGAAATGACAAAGTTACCGTTTTGGCCAAAATCGCATTTTAGCGAAAAAACTCGATTTTCGGTTAAGCGTCAAATCTTTATTTGAGCGAAATCGACGATTTCCTACGGTAGAAGTGCTCAGATGTTGCACGTGAGTCTATAGCCGAAACGGCATCAAAATTCGTTAAGAAATGACAAAGTTACCGTTTTGGCCAAAATCGCATTTTAGCAAAAAAACTCGATTTTCGGTGCGTCAAATCTTTATTTGAGCGAAATCGACGATTTCCTACGGTAGAAGTGCTCAGATGTTGCACGTGAGTCTATAGCCGAAACGGCATCAAAATTCGTTAAGAAATGACAAAGTTACCGTTTTGGCCAAAATCGCATTTTAGCGAAAAAACTCGATTTTCGGTTAAGCGTCAAATCTTTATTTGAGCGAAATCGACGATTTCCTACGGTAGAAGTGCTCAGATGTTGCACGTGAGTCTATAGCCGAAACGGCATCAAAATTCGTTAAGAAATGACAAAGTTACCGTTTTGGCCAAAATCGAATTTTAGCGAAAAAACTCGATTTTCGGTTAAGCGTCAAATCTTTATTTGAGCGAAATCGACGATTTCCTACGGTAGAAGTGCTCAGATGTTGCACGTGAGTCTATAGCCGAAACGGCATAAAAATTCGTTAAGAAATGACAAAGTTACCGTTTTGGCCAAAATCGCATTTTAGCAAAAAAACTCGATTTTCGGTGCGTCAAATCTTTATTTGAGCGAAATCGACGATTTCCTACGGTAGAAGTGCTCAGATGTTGCACGTGAGTCTATAGCCGAAACGGCATCAAAATTCGTTAAGAAATGACAAAGTTACCGTTTTGGCCAAAATCGCATTTTAGCAAAAAAACTCGATTTTCGGTGCGTCAAATCTTTATTTGAGCGAAATCGACGATTTCCTACGGTAGAAGTGCTCAGATGTTGCACGTGAGTCTATAGCCGAAACGGCATCAAAATTCGTTAAGAAATGACAAAGTTACCGTTTTGGCCAAAATCGAATTTTAGCGAAAAAACTCGATTTTCGGTTAAGCGTCAAATCTTTATTTGAGCGAAATCGACGATTTCCTACGGTAGAAGTGCTCAGATGTTGCACGTGAGTCTATAGCCGAAACGGCATCAAAATTCGTTAAGAAATGACAAAGTTACCGTTTTGGCCAAAATCGAATTTTAGCGAAAAAACTCGATTTTCGGTTAAGCGTCAAATCTTTATTTGAGCGAAATCGACGATTTCCTACGGTAGAAGTGCTCAGATGTTGCACGTGAGTCTATAGCCGAAACGGCATCAAAATTCGTTAAGAAATGACAAAGTTACCGTTTTGGCCAAAATCGAATTTTAGCGAAAAAACTCGATTTTCGGTTAAGGGTCAAATCTTTATTTGAGCGAAATCGACGATTTCCTACGGTAGAAGTGCTCAGATGTTGCACGTGAGTCTATAGCCGAAACGGCATCAAAATTCGTTAAGAAATGACAAAGTTACCGATTTGGCCAAATTCGCATTTTAGCGAAAAAACTAGATTTTCGGTTAAGCGTCAAATCTTTATTTGAGCGAAATCGACAATTTCCTACGGTAGAAGTGCTCAGATGTTGCACGTGAGTCTATAGCCGAAACGGCATCAAAATTCGTTAAGAAATGACAAAGTTACCGTTTTGGCCAAAATCGCATTTTAGCAAAAAAACTCGATTTTCGGTGCGTCAAATCTTTATTTGAGCGAAATCGACGATTTCCTACGGTAGAAGTGCTCAGATGTTGCACGTGAGTCTATAGCCGAAACGGCATCAAAATTCGTTAAGAAATGACAAAGTTACCGTTTTGGCCAAAATCGAATTTTAGCGAAAAAACTCGATTTTCGGTTAAGCGTCAAATCTTTATTTGAGCGAAATCGACGATTTCCTACGGTAGAAGTGCTCAGATGTTGCACGTGAGTCTATAGCCGAAACGGCATCAAAATTCGTTAAGAAATGACAAAGTTACCGTTTTGGCCAAAATCGCATTTTAGCGAAAAAACTAGATTTTCGGTTAAGCGTCAAATCTTTATTTGAGCGAAATCGACGATTTCCTACGGTAGAAGTGCTCAGATGTTGCACGTGAGTCTATAGCCGAAACGGCATCAAAATTCGTTAAGAAATGACAAAGTTACCGTTTTGGCCAAAATCGCATTTTAGCGAAAAAACTCGATTTTCGGTTAAGCGTCAAATCTTTATTTGAGCGAAATCGACGATTTCCTACGGTAGAAGTGCTCAGATGTTGCACGTGAGTCTATAGCCGAAACGGCATCAAAATTCGTTAAGAAATGACAAAGTTACCGTTTTGGCCAAAAGCGCATTTAGCAAAAAAACTCGATTTTCGGTGCGTCAAATCTTTATTTGAGCGAAATCGACGATTTCCTACGGTAGAAGTGCTCAGATGTTGCACGTGAGTCTATAGCCGAAACGGCATCAAAATTCGTTAAGAAATGACAAAGTTACCGTTTTGGCCAAAATCGCATTTTAGCAAAAAAACTCGATTTTCGGTGCGTCAAATCTTTATTTGAGCGAAATCGACGATTTCCTACGGTAGAAGTGCTCAGATGTTGCACGTGAGTCTATAGCCGAAACGGCATCAAAATTCGTTAAGAAATGACAAAGTTACCGTTTTGGCCAAAATCGCATTTTAGCAAAAAAACTCGATTTTCGGTGCGTCAAATCTTTATTTGAGCGAAATCGACGATTTCCTACGGTAGAAGTGCTCAGATGTTGCACGTGAGTCTAAAGCCGAAACGGCATCAAAATTCGTTAAGAAATGACAAAGTTACCGTTTTGGCCAAAATCGCATTTTAGCGAAAAAACTCGATTTTCGGTTAAGCGTCAAATCTTTATTTGAGCGAAATCGACGATTTCCTACGGTAGAAGTGCTCAGATGTTGCACGTGAGTCTATAGCCGAAACGGCATCAAAATTCGTTAAGAAATGACAAAGTTACCGTTTTGGCCAAAATCGCATTTTAGCAAAAAAACTCGATTTTCGGTGCGTCAAATCTTTATTTGAGCGAAATCGACGATTTCCTACGGTAGAAGTGCTCAGATGTTGCACGTGAGTCTATAGCCGAAACGGCATCAAAATTCGTTAAGAAATGACAAAGTTACCGTTTTGGCCAAAATCGCATTTTAGCGAAAAAACTCGATTTTCGGTGCGTCAAATCTTTATTTGAGCGAAATCGACGATTTCCTACGGTAGAAGTGCTCAGATGTTGCACGTGAGTCTATAGCCGAAACGGCATCAAAATTCGTTAAGAAATGACAAAGTTACCGTTTTGGCCAAAATCGAATTTTAGCGAAAAAACTCGATCTTCGGTTAAGCGTCAAATCTTTATTTGAGCGAAATCGACGATTTCCTACGGTAGAAGTGCTCAGATGTTGCACGTGAGTCTATAGCCGAAACGGCATCAAAATTCGTTAAGAAATGACAAAGTTACCGTTTTGGCCAAAATCGAATTTTAGCGAAAAAACTCGATTTTCGGTTAAGCGTCAAATCTTTATTTGAGCGAAATCGACGATTTCCTACGGTAGAAGTGCTCAGATGTTGCACGTGAGTCTATAGCCGAAACGGCATCAAAATTCGTTAAGAAATGACAAAGTTACCGTTTTGGCCAAAATCGAATTTTAGCGAAAAAACTCGATTTTCGGTTAAGCGTCAAATCTTTATTTGACCGAAATCGACGATTTCCTACGGTAGAAGTGCTCAGATGTTGCACGTGAGTCTATAGCCGAAACGGCATCAAAATTCGTTAAGAAATGACAAAGTTACCGTTTTGGCCAAAATCGCATTTTAGCGAAAAAACTAGATTTTCGGTTAAGCGTCAAATCTTTATTTGAGCGAAATCGACGATTTCCTACGGTAGAAGTGCTCAGATGTTGCACGTGAGTCTATAGCCGAAACGGCATCAAAATTCGTTAAGAAATGACAAAGTTACCGTTTTGGCCAAAATCGCATTTTAGCGAAAAAACTCGATTTTCGGTTAAGCGTCAAATCTTTATTTGAGCGAAATCGACGATTTCCTACGGTAGAAGTGCTCAGATGTTGCACGTGAGTCTATAGCCGAAACGGCATCAAAATTCGTTAAGAAATGACAAAGTTACCGTTTTGGCCAAAATCGCATTTTAGCGAAAAAACTCGATTTTCGGTTAAGCGTCAAATCTTTATTTGAGCGAAATCGACGATTTCCTACGGTAGAAGTGCTCAGATGTTGCACGTGAGTCTATAGCCGAAACGGCATCAAAATTCGTTAAGAAATGACAAAGTTACCGTTTTGGCCAAAATCGCATTTTAGCAAAAAAACTCGATTTTCGGTGCGTCAAATCTTTATTTGAGCGAAATCGACGATTTCCTACGGTAGAAGTGCTCAGATGTTGCACGTGAGTCTATAGCCGAAACGGCATCAAAATTCGTTAAGAAATGACAAAGTTACCGTTTTGGCCAAAATCGCATTTTAGCGAAAAAACTCGATTTTCGGTGCGTCAAATCTTTATTTGAGCGAAATCGACGATTTCCTACGGTAGAAGTGCTCAGATGTTGCACGTGAGTCTATAGCCGAAACGGCATCAAAATTCGTTAAGAAATGACAAAGTTACCGTTTTGGCCAAAATCGAATTTTAGCGAAAAAACTCGATTTTCGGTTAAGCGTCAAATCTTTATTTGAGCGAAATCGACGATTTCCTACGGTAGAAGTGCTCAGATGTTGCACGTGAGTCTATAGCCGAAACGGCATCAAAATTCGTTAAGAAATGACAAAGTTACCGTTTTGGCCAAAATCGCATTTTAGCGAAAAAACTAGATTTTCGGTTAAGCGTCAAATCTTTATTTGAGCGAAATCGACGATTTCCTACGGTAGAAGTGCTCAGATGTTGCACGTGAGTCTATAGCCGAAACGGCATCAAAATTCGTTAAGAAATGACAAAGTTACCGTTTTGGCCAAAATCGCATTTTAGCGAAAAAACTCGATTTTCGGTTAAGCGTCAAATCTTTATTTGAGCGAAATCGACGATTTCCTACGGTAGAAGTGCTCAGATGTTGCACGTGAGTCTATAGCCGAAACGGCATCAAAATTCGTTAAGAAATGACAAAGTTACCGTTTTGGCCAAAAGCGCATTTAGCAAAAAAACTCGATTTTCGGTGCGTCAAATCTTTATTTGAGCGAAATCGACGATTTCCTACGGTAGAAGTGCTCAGATGTTGCACGTGAGTCTATAGCCGAAACGGCATCAAAATTCGTTAAGAAATGACAAAGTTACCGTTTTGGCCAAAATCGCATTTTAGCAAAAAAACTCGATTTTCGGTGCGTCAAATCTTTATTTGAGCGAAATCGACGATTTCCTACGGTAGAAGTGCTCAGATGTTGCACGTGAGTCTATAGCCGAAACGGCATCAAAATTCGTTAAGAAATGACAAAGTTACCGTTTTGGCCAAAATCGCATTTTAGCAAAAAAACTCGATTTTCGGTGCGTCAAATCTTTATTTGAGCGAAATCGACGATTTCCTACGGTAGAAGTGCTCAGATGTTGCACGTGAGTCTATAGCCGAAACGGCATCAAAATTCGTTAAGAAATGACAAAGTTACCGTTTTGGCCAAAATCGCATTTTAGCGAAAAAACTCGATTTTCGGTTAAGCGTCAAATCTTTATTTGAGCGAAATCGACGATTTCCTACGGTAGAAGTGCTCAGATGTTGCACGTGAGTCTATAGCCGAAACGGCATCAAAATTCGTTAAGAAATGACAAAGTTACCGTTTTGGCCAAAATCGCATTTTAGCAAAAAAACTCGATTTTCGGTGCGTCAAATCTTTATTTGAGCGAAATCGACGATTTCCTACGGTAGAAGTGCTCAGATGTTGCACGTGAGTCTATAGCCGAAACGGCATCAAAATTCGTTAAGAAATGACAAAGTTACCGTTTTGGCCAAAATCGCATTTTAGCGAAAAAACTCGATTTTCGGTGCGTCAAATCTTTATTTGAGCGAAATCGACGATTTCCTACGGTAGAAGTGCTCAGATGTTGCACGTGAGTCTATAGCCGAAACGGCATCAAAATTCGTTAAGAAATGACAAAGTTACCGTTTTGGCCAAAATCGAATTTTAGCGAAAAAACTCGATTTTCGGTTAAGCGTCAAATCTTTATTTGAGCGAAATCGACGATTTCCTACGGTAGAAGTGCTCAGATGTTGCACGTGAGTCTATAGCCGAAACGGCATCAAAATTCGTTAAGAAATGACAAAGTTACCGTTTTGGCCAAAATCGAATTTTAGCGAAAAAACTCGATTTTCGGTTAAGCGTCAAATCTTTATTTGAGCGAAATCGACGATTTCCTACGGTAGAAGTGCTCAGATGTTGCACGTGAGTCTATAGCCGAAACGGCATCAAAATTCGTTAAGAAATGACAAAGTTACCGTTTTGGCCAAAATCGAATTTTAGCGAAAAAACTCGATTTTCGGTTAAGCGTCAAATCTTTATTTGACCGAAATCGACGATTTCCTACGGTAGAAGTGCTCAGATGTTGCACGTGAGTCTATAGCCGAAACGGCATCAAAATTCGTTAAGAAATGACAAAGTTACCGTTTTGGCCAAAATCGCATTTTAGCGAAAAAACTAGATTTTCGGTTAAGCGTCAAATCTTTATTTGAGCGAAATCGACGATTTCCTACGGTAGAAGTGCTCAGATGTTGCACGTGAGTCTATAGCCGAAACGGCATCAAAATTCGTTAAGAAATGACAAAGTTACCGTTTTGGCCAAAATCGCATTTTAGCGAAAAAACTCGATTTTCGGTTAAGCGTCAAATCTTTATTTGAGCGAAATCGACGATTTCCTACGGTAGAAGTGCTCAGATGTTGCACGTGAGTCTATAGCCGAAACGGCATCAAAATTCGTTAAGAAATGACAAAGTTACCGTTTTGGCCAAAATCGCATTTTAGCGAAAAAACTCGATTTTCGGTTAAGCGTCAAATCTTTATTTGAGCGAAATCGACGATTTCCTACGGTAGAAGTGCTCAGATGTTGCACGTGAGTCTATAGCCGAAACGGCATCAAAATTCGTTAAGAAATGACAAAGTTACCGTTTTGGCCAAAATCGCATTTTAGCAAAAAAACTCGATTTTCGGTGCGTCAAATCTTTATTTGAGCGAAATCGACGATTTCCTACGGTAGAAGTGCTCAGATGTTGCACGTGAGTCTATAGCCGAAACGGCATCAAAATTCGTTAAGAAATGACAAAGTTACCGTTTTGGCCAAAATCGCATTTTAGCGAAAAAACTCGATTTTCGGTGCGTCAAATCTTTATTTGAGCGAAATCGACGATTTCCTACGGTAGAAGTGCTCAGATGTTGCACGTGAGTCTATAGCCGAAACGGCATCAAAATTCGTTAAGAAATGACAAAGTTACCGTTTTGGCCAAAATCGAATTTTAGCGAAAAAACTCGATTTTCGGTTAAGCGTCAAATCTTTATTTGAGCGAAATCGACGATTTCCTACGGTAGAAGTGCTCAGATGTTGCACGTGAGTCTATAGCCGAAACGGCATCAAAATTCGTTAAGAAATGACAAAGTTACCGTTTTGGCCAAAATCGAATTTTAGCGAAAAAACTCGATTTTCGGTTAAGCGTCAAATCTTTATTTGAGCGAAATCGACGATTTCCTACGGTAGAAATGCTCAGATGTTGCACGTGAGTCTATAGCCGAAACGGCATCAAAATTCGTTAAGAAATGACAAAGTTACCGTTTTGGCCAAAATCGCATTTTAGCGAAAAAACTCGATTTTCGGTTAAGCGTCAAATCTTTATTTGAGCGAAATCGACGATTTCCTACGGTAGAAGTGCTCAGATGTTGCACGTGAGTCTATAGCCGAAACGGCATCAAAATTCGTTAAGAAATGACAAAGTTACCGTTTTGGCCAAAATCGCATTTTAGCGAAAAAACTCGATTTTCGGTGCGTCAAATCTTTATTTGAGCGAAATCGACGATTTCCTACGGTAGAAGTGCTCAGATGTTGCACGTGAGTCTATAGCCGAAACGGCATCAAAATTCGTTAAGAAATGACAAAGTTACCGTTTTGGCCAAAATCGAATTTTAGCGAAAAAACTCGATTTTCGGTTAAGCGTCAAATCTTTATTTGAGCGAAATCGACGATTTCCTACGGTAGAAGTGCTCAGATGTTGCACGTGAGTCTATAGCCGAAACGGCATCAAAATTCGTTAAGAAATGACAAAGTTACCGTTTTGGCCAAAATCGAATTTTAGCGAAAAAACTCGATTTTCGGTTAAGCGTCAAATCTTTATTTGAGCGAAATCGACGATTTCCTACGGTAGAAATGCTCAGATGTTGCACGTGAGTCTATAGCCGAAACGGCATCAAAATTCGTTAAGAAATGACAAAGTTACCGTTTTGGCCAAAATCGCATTTTAGCGAAAAAACTCGATTTTCGGTTAAGCGTCAAATCTTTATTTGAGCGAAATCGACGATTTCCTACGGTAGAAGTGCTCAGATGTTGCACGTGAGTCTATAGCCGAAACGGCATCAAAATTCGTTAAGAAATGACAAAGTTACCGTTTTGGCCAAAATCGCATTTTAGCGAAAAAACTCGATTTTCGGTTAAGCGTCAAATCTTTATTTGAGCGAAATCGACGATTTCCTACGGTAGAAGTGCTCAGATGTTGCACGTGAGTCTATAGCCGAAACGGCATCAAAATTCGTTAAGAAATGACAAAGTTACCGTTTTGGCCAAAAGCGCATTTTAGCAAAAAAACTCGATTTTCGGTGCGTCAAATCTTTATTTGAGCGAAATCGACGATTTCCTACGGTAGAAGTGCTCAGATGTTGCACGTGAGTCTATAGCCGAAACGGCATCAAAATTCGTTAAGAAATGACAAAGTTACCGTTTTGGCCAAAATCGAATTTTAGCGAAAAAACTCGATTTTCGGTTAAGCGTCAAATCTTTATTTGAGCGAAATCGACGATTTCCTACGGTAGAAGTGCTCAGATGTTGCACGTGAGTCTATAGCCGAAACGGAATCAAAATTCGTTAAGAAATGACAAAGTTACCGTTTTGGCCAAAATCGAATTTTAGCGAAAAAACTAGATTTTCGGTTAAGCGTCAAATCTTTATTTGAGCGAAATCGACGATTTCCTACGGTAGAAGTGCTCAGATGTTGCACGTGAGTCTATAGCCGAAACGGCATCAAAATTCGTTAAGAAATGACAAAGTTACCGTTTTGGCCAAAATCGCATTTTAGCGAAAAAACTCGATTTTCGGTGCGTCAAATCTTTATTTGAGCGAAATCGACGATTTCCTACGGTAGAAGTGCTCAGATGTTGCACGTGAGTCTATAGCCGAAACGGCATCAAAATTCGTTAAGAAATGACAAAGTTACCGTTTTGGCCAAAATCGCATTTTAGCAAAAAAACTCGATTTTCGGTGCGTCAAATCTTTATTTGAGCGAAATCGACGATTTCCTACGGTAGAAGTGCTCAGATGTTGCACGTGAGTCTATAGCCGAAACGGCATCAAAATTCGTTAAGAAATGACAAAGTTACCGTTTTGGCCAAAATCGCATTTTAGCGAAAAAACTCGATTTTCGGTGCGTCAAATCTT
>NC_139451.1:13761007-13763507 GCF_963924565.1 Ascidiella aspersa
ACTTCGGAGGGAACCAGCTACTAGACGGTTCGATTAGTCTTTCGCCCCTATACCCAAATTTGACGATCGATTTGCACGTCAGAATCGCTACGGTCCTCCACCAGAGTTTCCTCTGGCTTCAACCTCTTCAGGCATAGTTCACCATCTTTCGGGTCCCAACGCGAACGCTCTCGCTCGACCTCTCCGGCAAAGCGGACGAGATCGGCCGGTGATGCGGCCGCCGCGAACGACGACGTCTCACCTCCGCCGGACCGCGCCGACATTCACTTTCACTGCGCCCATGGGTTTCGTACTGCCCCGTGGCTCGCGCTCACGTTAGACTCCTTGGTCCGTGTTTCAAGACGGGTCGGGAAGGTGGCTGACTTCAGCCGCGGACCCCGTGCGCCTCGCGAAACGACACCGGAAGCGCGACCGAGACGAAGAGGCTGGGCACTGAGAACAGTCCCCGACCCACGACGCCCCAGCCGGCACCGGGCGCTCGGCCCCGAAGGGCAGACGCGGCGATCTCTCCTCGCCCGAACGGCGGGCCGACGGACACGCGCGCCTATAGTACCCGACCGAGGCCGGGTTACCTTGCGCGCGGCCTTCTCGCCGCCGTCCAGACGGTCGCGGCCTTCGCCCGGCGCTAGTGCGCTGGTCCCCGATCGGGCGGCGCCGCCGGCGGCCCGTGAGGGTCCGCACGACAACGTCGCCGACAGGGGGCCGGCTGAAAGCGACCGGGCGACCCGACAGGCCCTCCCGTTTGCCTCTCGACGGTTTCACGTACTCTTTAACTCTCTCTTCAAAGTGCTTTTCAACTTTCCCTCACGGTACTTGTTCGCTATCGGTCTCGTGACCGTATTTAGCCTTAGATGGAGTTTACCACCCGCTTTGGGCTGCATTCCCAAACAACCCGACTCTGGGAAGACGCCGTAGCGCGCCCGCCTGTCGCCGCCATGGGCCTGACACCCGCTCTGGGAAAAGGCCTCGATCAGAAGGACGCGGGCGACCGGCGAAGCGCGCCGTGACGAATTCCGTACGCCACAATTCCGCGCACTCCAAAAGCGCGCGGATTCGGCGATGGGCACATCCCGCTTCACTCGCCGTTACTGAGGGAATCCTCGTTAGTTTCTTTTCCTCCGCTTAGTAATATGCTTAAATTCAGCGGGTAGCCTCGTCCGACCTCAGGCCGAAAGTAAGGACCGGGACTATTCTTCCCGTTCCGCGCTCGCCGTCGGCGCCGCGCGCCGCCGCGCACCTCGATTCCCGCCCTTGAGCCGCCAGCCGTTGGCCTCTTCGAGGTCGACTCGCCGCCGCCGCGCGGGATTCTGGTCGCGATCGTCGCGCATCGTGCCGTGCTGTCTTGAGCGGGACGGGCGCTCGCGCGTCCGACGCCGCAGCAGCCGCGCGGAGAAATCCCCGCGCGGAACGTTTGCAACGCGACCCTGAGGCGGGCGCGGCCCCGGGATTGACCCGAGGCCGCAATTTGCGTTCAGAACGTCGATGCTCAATGTGTCCTGCAATTCACACTAATTCACGCAGCTAGCTGCGTCCTTCATCGACTCACGAGCCGAGTGATCCACCGCCAAGAGCCATCCACGATTGTTTCGCTCGCACAGTGCCTCGCACTATAGGGTGACAAAATAGACCGCGCCGAGCGGTCGGCCAGGCCGACGCTTGAAGCCGGAGCGCGCGGCACCGCGGCACTCGACGCGCAAACATTACCGGGTGACCGAATCGCCGGCCGGCGCGCCGCTCCTCGCGGGTCGGGCGCCGGGTAGCAAAGACTTTTTCTCTCGCTTGTCCGAGTTTCGCGTTCGCCGAAGCGTTTGCGAGACCGTTAATGATCCTTCCGCAGGTTCACCTACGGAAACCTTGTTACGACTTTTACTTCCTCTAAATGATCAAGTTAGATCGTCTTCTCGGACGCCGGCTCGACCGTTGCCGGCCGCGCCAGGTCCAATCGGAGGACCTCACTAAACCATTCAATCGGTAGTAGCGACGGGCGGTGTGTACAAAGGGCAGGGACGTAATCAACGCGAGCTAATGACTCGCGCTTACTGGGAATTCCTCGTTCAAGGGAAATAATTGCAATTCCCTATCCCTAGCACGACCGGGGTTCAGCGGGTTACCCAGACCTGTCGGCCAAGGCGAGCACATGCTGATCCGGTCAGTGTAGCGCGCGTGCGGCCCCGAACATCTAAGGGCATCACAGACCTGTTATTGCTCAATCTCGTGTGGCTAAACGCCACTAGTCCCTCTAAGAAGTTAGACGCCGACCGATTGGGTCGCGTAACTAGTTAGCAAGCCAGAGTCTCGTTCGTTATCGGAATTAACCAGACAAATCGCTCCACCAACTAAGAACGGCCATGCACCACCACCCACAGAATCAAGAAAGAGCTCTCAATCTGTCAATCCTCACTGTGTCCGGGCCGGGTGAGATTTCCCGTGTTGAGTCAAATTAAGCCGCAGGCTCCACTCCTGGTGGTGCCCTTCCGTCAATTCCTTTAAGTTTCAGCTT
>NC_139451.1:13768507-13771007 GCF_963924565.1 Ascidiella aspersa
TTTCCTCTGGCTTCAACCTCTTCAGGCATAGTTCACCATCTTTCGGGTCCCAACGCGAACGCTCTCGCTCGACCTCTCCGGCAAAGCGGACGAGATCGGCCGGTGATGCGGCCGCCGCGAACGACGACGTCTCACCTCCGCCGGACCGCGCCGACATTCACTTTCACTGCGCCCATGGGTTTCGTACTGCCCCGTGGCTCGCGCTCACGTTAGACTCCTTGGTCCGTGTTTCAAGACGGGTCGGGAAGGTGGCTGACTTCAGCCGCGGACCCCGTGCGCCTCGCGAAACGACACCGGAAGCGCGACCGAGACGAAGAGGCTGGGCACTGAGAACAGTCCCCGACCCACGACGCCCCAGCCGGCACCGGGCGCTCGGCCCCGAAGGGCAGACGCGGCGATCTCTCCTCGCCCGAACGGCGGGCCGACGGACACGCGCGCCTATAGTACCCGACCGAGGCCGGGTTACCTTGCGCGCGGCCTTCTCGCCGCCGTCCAGACGGTCGCGGCCTTCGCCCGGCGCTAGTGCGCTGGTCCCCGATCGGGCGGCGCCGCCGGCGGCCCGTGAGGGTCCGCACGACAACGTCGCCGACAGGGGGCCGGCTGAAAGCGACCGGGCGACCCGACAGGCCCTCCCGTTTGCCTCTCGACGGTTTCACGTACTCTTTAACTCTCTCTTCAAAGTGCTTTTCAACTTTCCCTCACGGTACTTGTTCGCTATCGGTCTCGTGACCGTATTTAGCCTTAGATGGAGTTTACCACCCGCTTTGGGCTGCATTCCCAAACAACCCGACTCTGGGAAGACGCCGTAGCGCGCCCGCCTGTCGCCGCCATGGGCCTGACACCCGCTCTGGGAAAAGGCCTCGATCAGAAGGACGCGGGCGACCGGCGAAGCGCGCCGTGACGAATTCCGTACGCCACAATTCCGCGCACTCCAAAAGCGCGCGGATTCGGCGATGGGCACATCCCGCTTCACTCGCCGTTACTGAGGGAATCCTCGTTAGTTTCTTTTCCTCCGCTTAGTAATATGCTTAAATTCAGCGGGTAGCCTCGTCCGACCTCAGGCCGAAAGTAAGGACCGGGACTATTCTTCCCGTTCCGCGCTCGCCGTCGGCGCCGCGCGCCGCCGCGCACCTCGATTCCCGCCCTTGAGCCGCCAGCCGTTGGCCTCTTCGAGGTCGACTCGCCGCCGCCGCGCGGGATTCTGGTCGCGATCGTCGCGCATCGTGCCGTGCTGTCTTGAGCGGGACGGGCGCTCGCGCGTCCGACGCCGCAGCAGCCGCGCGGAGAAATCCCCGCGCGGAACGTTTGCAACGCGACCCTGAGGCGGGCGCGGCCCCGGGATTGACCCGAGGCCGCAATTTGCGTTCAGAACGTCGATGCTCAATGTGTCCTGCAATTCACACTAATTCACGCAGCTAGCTGCGTCCTTCATCGACTCACGAGCCGAGTGATCCACCGCCAAGAGCCATCCACGATTGTTTCGCTCGCACAGTGCCTCGCACTATAGGGTGACAAAATAGACCGCGCCGAGCGGTCGGCCAGGCCGACGCTTGAAGCCGGAGCGCGCGGCACCGCGGCACTCGACGCGCAAACATTACCGGGTGACCGAATCGCCGGCCGGCGCGCCGCTCCTCGCGGGTCGGGCGCCGGGTAGCAAAGACTTTTTCTCTCGCTTGTCCGAGTTTCGCGTTCGCCGAAGCGTTTGCGAGACCGTTAATGATCCTTCCGCAGGTTCACCTACGGAAACCTTGTTACGACTTTTACTTCCTCTAAATGATCAAGTTAGATCGTCTTCTCGGACGCCGGCTCGACCGTTGCCGGCCGCGCCAGGTCCAATCGGAGGACCTCACTAAACCATTCAATCGGTAGTAGCGACGGGCGGTGTGTACAAAGGGCAGGGACGTAATCAACGCGAGCTAATGACTCGCGCTTACTGGGAATTCCTCGTTCAAGGGAAATAATTGCAATTCCCTATCCCTAGCACGACCGGGGTTCAGCGGGTTACCCAGACCTGTCGGCCAAGGCGAGCACATGCTGATCCGGTCAGTGTAGCGCGCGTGCGGCCCCGAACATCTAAGGGCATCACAGACCTGTTATTGCTCAATCTCGTGTGGCTAAACGCCACTAGTCCCTCTAAGAAGTTAGACGCCGACCGATTGGGTCGCGTAACTAGTTAGCAAGCCAGAGTCTCGTTCGTTATCGGAATTAACCAGACAAATCGCTCCACCAACTAAGAACGGCCATGCACCACCACCCACAGAATCAAGAAAGAGCTCTCAATCTGTCAATCCTCACTGTGTCCGGGCCGGGTGAGATTTCCCGTGTTGAGTCAAATTAAGCCGCAGGCTCCACTCCTGGTGGTGCCCTTCCGTCAATTCCTTTAAGTTTCAGCTTTGCAACCATACTTCCCCCGGAACCCAAAGACTTTGGTTTCCCGCAAGCTGCCGGAGAGGTCGTAAAACTAACGCCCCCCGATCGCTAGTTGGCATCGTTTATAGTC
>NC_139451.1:13776007-13779856 GCF_963924565.1 Ascidiella aspersa
TGCGGCCGCCGCGAACGACGACGTCTCACCTCCGCCGGACCGCGCCGACATTCACTTTCACTGCGCCCATGGGTTTCGTACTGCCCCGTGGCTCGCGCTCACGTTAGACTCCTTGGTCCGTGTTTCAAGACGGGTCGGGAAGGTGGCTGACTTCAGCCGCGGACCCCGTGCGCCTCGCGAAACGACACCGGAAGCGCGACCGAGACGAAGAGGCTGGGCACTGAGAACAGTCCCCGACCCACGACGCCCCAGCCGGCACCGGGCGCTCGGCCCCGAAGGGCAGACGCGGCGATCTCTCCTCGCCCGAACGGCGGGCCGACGGACACGCGCGCCTATAGTACCCGACCGAGGCCGGGTTACCTTGCGCGCGGCCTTCTCGCCGCCGTCCAGACGGTCGCGGCCTTCGCCCGGCGCTAGTGCGCTGGTCCCCGATCGGGCGGCGCCGCCGGCGGCCCGTGAGGGTCCGCACGACAACGTCGCCGACAGGGGGCCGGCTGAAAGCGACCGGGCGACCCGACAGGCCCTCCCGTTTGCCTCTCGACGGTTTCACGTACTCTTTAACTCTCTCTTCAAAGTGCTTTTCAACTTTCCCTCACGGTACTTGTTCGCTATCGGTCTCGTGACCGTATTTAGCCTTAGATGGAGTTTACCACCCGCTTTGGGCTGCATTCCCAAACAACCCGACTCTGGGAAGACGCCGTAGCGCGCCCGCCTGTCGCCGCCATGGGCCTGACACCCGCTCTGGGAAAAGGCCTCGATCAGAAGGACGCGGGCGACCGGCGAAGCGCGCCGTGACGAATTCCGTACGCCACAATTCCGCGCACTCCAAAAGCGCGCGGATTCGGCGATGGGCACATCCCGCTTCACTCGCCGTTACTGAGGGAATCCTCGTTAGTTTCTTTTCCTCCGCTTAGTAATATGCTTAAATTCAGCGGGTAGCCTCGTCCGACCTCAGGCCGAAAGTAAGGACCGGGACTATTCTTCCCGTTCCGCGCTCGCCGTCGGCGCCGCGCGCCGCCGCGCACCTCGATTCCCGCCCTTGAGCCGCCAGCCGTTGGCCTCTTCGAGGTCGACTCGCCGCCGCCGCGCGGGATTCTGGTCGCGATCGTCGCGCATCGTGCCGTGCTGTCTTGAGCGGGACGGGCGCTCGCGCGTCCGACGCCGCAGCAGCCGCGCGGAGAAATCCCCGCGCGGAACGTTTGCAACGCGACCCTGAGGCGGGCGCGGCCCCGGGATTGACCCGAGGCCGCAATTTGCGTTCAGAACGTCGATGCTCAATGTGTCCTGCAATTCACACTAATTCACGCAGCTAGCTGCGTCCTTCATCGACTCACGAGCCGAGTGATCCACCGCCAAGAGCCATCCACGATTGTTTCGCTCGCACAGTGCCTCGCACTATAGGGTGACAAAATAGACCGCGCCGAGCGGTCGGCCAGGCCGACGCTTGAAGCCGGAGCGCGCGGCACCGCGGCACTCGACGCGCAAACATTACCGGGTGACCGAATCGCCGGCCGGCGCGCCGCTCCTCGCGGGTCGGGCGCCGGGTAGCAAAGACTTTTTCTCTCGCTTGTCCGAGTTTCGCGTTCGCCGAAGCGTTTGCGAGACCGTTAATGATCCTTCCGCAGGTTCACCTACGGAAACCTTGTTACGACTTTTACTTCCTCTAAATGATCAAGTTAGATCGTCTTCTCGGACGCCGGCTCGACCGTTGCCGGCCGCGCCAGGTCCAATCGGAGGACCTCACTAAACCATTCAATCGGTAGTAGCGACGGGCGGTGTGTACAAAGGGCAGGGACGTAATCAACGCGAGCTAATGACTCGCGCTTACTGGGAATTCCTCGTTCAAGGGAAATAATTGCAATTCCCTATCCCTAGCACGACCGGGGTTCAGCGGGTTACCCAGACCTGTCGGCCAAGGCGAGCACATGCTGATCCGGTCAGTGTAGCGCGCGTGCGGCCCCGAACATCTAAGGGCATCACAGACCTGTTATTGCTCAATCTCGTGTGGCTAAACGCCACTAGTCCCTCTAAGAAGTTAGACGCCGACCGATTGGGTCGCGTAACTAGTTAGCAAGCCAGAGTCTCGTTCGTTATCGGAATTAACCAGACAAATCGCTCCACCAACTAAGAACGGCCATGCACCACCACCCACAGAATCAAGAAAGAGCTCTCAATCTGTCAATCCTCACTGTGTCCGGGCCGGGTGAGATTTCCCGTGTTGAGTCAAATTAAGCCGCAGGCTCCACTCCTGGTGGTGCCCTTCCGTCAATTCCTTTAAGTTTCAGCTTTGCAACCATACTTCCCCCGGAACCCAAAGACTTTGGTTTCCCGCAAGCTGCCGGAGAGGTCGTAAAACTAACGCCCCCCGATCGCTAGTTGGCATCGTTTATAGTCAGAACTAGGACGGTATCTGATCGTCTTCGAACCTCTGACTTTCGCTCTTGATTAAAGAAAACATTCTTGGCAAATGCTTTCGCAGTCGTTCGTCTTGCGCCGATCCAAGAATTTCACCTCTAACGGCACAGTACGAATGCCCCCGTCTGTCCCTCTTAATCATTACCTCGCGCTCCGAAAACCAACAAAATAGAACCGAGGTCCTATTCCATTATTCCATGCACCATTATTCAGGCGAATCGCCTGCTTTGAACACTCTAATTTTTTCAAAGTAAACGTTCCGGCCGCCGCCGACACTCAGTCAAGGGCACCGGCGGAGAACCGGAGGTGAGGCCAGGACGGCCAGTACACGCCTTGCGACGGACCGGCCGCCTGCGCCCAAAATCCAACTACGAGCTTTTTAACCGCAACAACTTAAATATACACTTTTGGAGCTGGAATTACCGCGGCTGCTGGCACCAGACTTGCCCTCCAATGGATACTCGTTAAAGGTTTTAAAGTGTACTCATTCCAATTACAGGGCCTCGTTTAGAGTCCTGTATTGTTATTTTTCGTCACTACCTCCCCGCGTCGGGAATGGGTAATTTGCGCGCCTGCTGCCTTCCTTGGATGTGGTAGCCGTTTCTCAGGCTCCCTCTCCGGAATCGAACCCTGATTCTCCGTTACCCGTAAGAACCTCGGTAGGCCAGTACCGTACCGACGAAAGTTGATAGGGCAGACACTTGAATGATCCGTCGCCGGTGCGAGACCGTGCGATCCGCAAAGTTATCCAGAGTCACCAAAGGTTGCGGGCCGAAGCCCGGTCGGTTTTTGGTCTGATAAAAGCACGCCTCCCGCGAGGTCGGCGCTTCACGCATGTATTAGCTCTAGCATTTCCACAGTTAACCACGTAAAACGTACGATCAAATGAACCATAACTGATTTAATGAGCCATTCGCAGTTTCACTGTACGAGAGCTCGTACTTAGACTTGCATGGCTTAATCTTTGAGACAAGCATATGACTACTGGCAGGATCAACCAGGTAGCTACTTTAGCGTAGCCCCGAAAGGCCGACGAAGGAGGCGCCGCTGATGCGGCGCCGTCGCTCGGTCGATGCGAAACCCGAAGGCTTCTCTCCGTTAAAATTTCGTTCTTTGCTCGGCTGCCCGAACTCAGAAAACCGTCACCGCCCGTCGCACCCGCCGGAGTAAGACTTCGTCGGCAGGCCTTTCGACCGCCACGTCGCCAACACCGGCGCGAGCGCAACGCACGCCAGACAACTTCGCCGAAGCGACCGCTCAGAACCCGACAAACTGACACTCGGCTCTTCGCGCAGCAGCAACATCTGCCCAGCGAGCCAATCGCCTTTTCACCGATTCTTTACTTGTCGAAGCTTGTCAGCTCCCACAAGTATAGCAAAGATGAGTGTTGTCCCTGGGGTCTTCCGTTTGAAATTCTAACGTAAAAAAAAGGTG
>NC_139451.1:13780056-13782556 GCF_963924565.1 Ascidiella aspersa
ACCTGGCGCAATCGTGCACCTTTTTTTTACGTTAGAATTTCAAACGGAAGACCCCAGGGACAACACTCATCTTTGCTATACTTGTGGGAGCTGACAAGCTTCGACAAGTAAAGAATCGGTGAAAAGGCGATTGGCTCGCTGGGCAGATGTTGCTGCTGCGCGAAGAGCCGAGTGTCAGTTTGTCGGGTTCTGAGCGGTCGCTTCGGCGAAGTTGTCTGGCGTGCGTTGCGCTCGCGCCGGTGTTGGCGACGTGGCGGTCGAAAGGCCTGCCGACGAAGTCTTACTCCGGCGGGTGCGACGGGCGGTGACGGTTTTCTGAGTTCGGGCAGCCGAGCAAAGAACGAAATTTTAACGGAGAAGCCTTCGGGTTTCGCATCGACCGAGCGACGGCGCCGCATCAGCGGCGCCTCCTTCGTCGGCCTTTCGGGGCTACGCTAAAGTAGCTACCTGGTTGATCCTGCCAGTAGTCATATGCTTGTCTCAAAGATTAAGCCATGCAAGTCTAAGTACGAGCTCTCGTACAGTGAAACTGCGAATGGCTCATTAAATCAGTTATGGTTCATTTGATCGTACGTTTTACGTGGTTAACTGTGGAAATGCTAGAGCTAATACATGCGTGAAGCGCCGACCTCGCGGGAGGCGTGCTTTTATCAGACCAAAAACCGACCGGGCTTCGGCCCGCAACCTTTGGTGACTCTGGATAACTTTGCGGATCGCACGGTCTCGCACCGGCGACGGATCATTCAAGTGTCTGCCCTATCAACTTTCGTCGGTACGGTACTGGCCTACCGAGGTTCTTACGGGTAACGGAGAATCAGGGTTCGATTCCGGAGAGGGAGCCTGAGAAACGGCTACCACATCCAAGGAAGGCAGCAGGCGCGCAAATTACCCATTCCCGACGCGGGGAGGTAGTGACGAAAAATAACAATACAGGACTCTAAACGAGGCCCTGTAATTGGAATGAGTACACTTTAAAACCTTTAACGAGTATCCATTGGAGGGCAAGTCTGGTGCCAGCAGCCGCGGTAATTCCAGCTCCAAAAGTGTATATTTAAGTTGTTGCGGTTAAAAAGCTCGTAGTTGGATTTTGGGCGCAGGCGGCCGGTCCGTCGCAAGGCGTGTACTGGCCGTCCTGGCCTCACCTCCGGTTCTCCGCCGGTGCCCTTGACTGAGTGTCGGCGGCGGCCGGAACGTTTACTTTGAAAAAATTAGAGTGTTCAAAGCAGGCGATTCGCCTGAATAATGGTGCATGGAATAATGGAATAGGACCTCGGTTCTATTTTGTTGGTTTTCGGAGCGCGAGGTAATGATTAAGAGGGACAGACGGGGGCATTCGTACTGTGCCGTTAGAGGTGAAATTCTTGGATCGGCGCAAGACGAACGACTGCGAAAGCATTTGCCAAGAATGTTTTCTTTAATCAAGAGCGAAAGTCAGAGGTTCGAAGACGATCAGATACCGTCCTAGTTCTGACTATAAACGATGCCAACTAGCGATCGGGGGGCGTTAGTTTTACGACCTCTCCGGCAGCTTGCGGGAAACCAAAGTCTTTGGGTTCCGGGGGAAGTATGGTTGCAAAGCTGAAACTTAAAGGAATTGACGGAAGGGCACCACCAGGAGTGGAGCCTGCGGCTTAATTTGACTCAACACGGGAAATCTCACCCGGCCCGGACACAGTGAGGATTGACAGATTGAGAGCTCTTTCTTGATTCTGTGGGTGGTGGTGCATGGCCGTTCTTAGTTGGTGGAGCGATTTGTCTGGTTAATTCCGATAACGAACGAGACTCTGGCTTGCTAACTAGTTACGCGACCCAATCGGTCGGCGTCTAACTTCTTAGAGGGACTAGTGGCGTTTAGCCACACGAGATTGAGCAATAACAGGTCTGTGATGCCCTTAGATGTTCGGGGCCGCACGCGCGCTACACTGACCGGATCAGCATGTGCTCGCCTTGGCCGACAGGTCTGGGTAACCCGCTGAACCCCGGTCGTGCTAGGGATAGGGAATTGCAATTATTTCCCTTGAACGAGGAATTCCCAGTAAGCGCGAGTCATTAGCTCGCGTTGATTACGTCCCTGCCCTTTGTACACACCGCCCGTCGCTACTACCGATTGAATGGTTTAGTGAGGTCCTCCGATTGGACCTGGCGCGGCCGGCAACGGTCGAGCCGGCGTCCGAGAAGACGATCTAACTTGATCATTTAGAGGAAGTAAAAGTCGTAACAAGGTTTCCGTAGGTGAACCTGCGGAAGGATCATTAACGGTCTCGCAAACGCTTCGGCGAACGCGAAACTCGGACAAGCGAGAGAAAAAGTTTTTGCTACCCGGCGCCCGACCCGCGAGGAGCGGCGCGCCGGCCGGCGATTCGGTCACCCGGTAATGTTTGCGCGTCGAGTGCCGCGGTGCCGCGCGCTCCGGCTTCAAGCGTCGGCCTGGCCGACCGCTCGGCGCGGTATATTTTGTCACCCTTTAGTGCGAGGCACTGTGCGAGCGAAACAATCGTGG
>NC_139451.1:13787556-13790056 GCF_963924565.1 Ascidiella aspersa
AAGCGCCTGTATAGGCCGCGCGAGCGTGTGATATGCCTCGCAATAGTTCAACACCTGGCGCAATCGTGCACCTTTTTTTTACGTTAGAATTTCAAACGGAAGACCCCAGGGACAACACTCATCTTTGCTATACTTGTGGGAGCTGACAAGCTTCGACAAGTAAAGAATCGGTGAAAAGGCGATTGGCTCGCTGGGCAGATGTTGCTGCTGCGCGAAGAGCCGAGTGTCAGTTTGTCGGGTTCTGAGCGGTCGCTTCGGCGAAGTTGTCTGGCGTGCGTTGCGCTCGCGCCGGTGTTGGCGACGTGGCGGTCGAAAGGCCTGCCGACGAAGTCTTACTCCGGCGGGTGCGACGGGCGGTGACGGTTTTCTGAGTTCGGGCAGCCGAGCAAAGAACGAAATTTTAACGGAGAAGCCTTCGGGTTTCGCATCGACCGAGCGACGGCGCCGCATCAGCGGCGCCTCCTTCGTCGGCCTTTCGGGGCTACGCTAAAGTAGCTACCTGGTTGATCCTGCCAGTAGTCATATGCTTGTCTCAAAGATTAAGCCATGCAAGTCTAAGTACGAGCTCTCGTACAGTGAAACTGCGAATGGCTCATTAAATCAGTTATGGTTCATTTGATCGTACGTTTTACGTGGTTAACTGTGGAAATGCTAGAGCTAATACATGCGTGAAGCGCCGACCTCGCGGGAGGCGTGCTTTTATCAGACCAAAAACCGACCGGGCTTCGGCCCGCAACCTTTGGTGACTCTGGATAACTTTGCGGATCGCACGGTCTCGCACCGGCGACGGATCATTCAAGTGTCTGCCCTATCAACTTTCGTCGGTACGGTACTGGCCTACCGAGGTTCTTACGGGTAACGGAGAATCAGGGTTCGATTCCGGAGAGGGAGCCTGAGAAACGGCTACCACATCCAAGGAAGGCAGCAGGCGCGCAAATTACCCATTCCCGACGCGGGGAGGTAGTGACGAAAAATAACAATACAGGACTCTAAACGAGGCCCTGTAATTGGAATGAGTACACTTTAAAACCTTTAACGAGTATCCATTGGAGGGCAAGTCTGGTGCCAGCAGCCGCGGTAATTCCAGCTCCAAAAGTGTATATTTAAGTTGTTGCGGTTAAAAAGCTCGTAGTTGGATTTTGGGCGCAGGCGGCCGGTCCGTCGCAAGGCGTGTACTGGCCGTCCTGGCCTCACCTCCGGTTCTCCGCCGGTGCCCTTGACTGAGTGTCGGCGGCGGCCGGAACGTTTACTTTGAAAAAATTAGAGTGTTCAAAGCAGGCGATTCGACTGAATAATGGTGCATGGAATAATGGAATAGGACCTCGGTTCTATTTTGTTGGTTTTCGGAGCGCGAGGTAATGATTAAGAGGGACAGACGGGGGCATTCGTACTGTGCCGTTAGAGGTGAAATTCTTGGATCGGCGCAAGACGAACGACTGCGAAAGCATTTGCCAAGAATGTTTTCTTTAATCAAGAGCGAAAGTCAGAGGTTCGAAGACGATCAGATACCGTCCTAGTTCTGACTATAAACGATGCCAACTAGCGATCGGGGGGCGTTAGTTTTACGACCTCTCCGGCAGCTTGCGGGAAACCAAAGTCTTTGGGTTCCGGGGGAAGTATGGTTGCAAAGCTGAAACTTAAAGGAATTGACGGAAGGGCACCACCAGGAGTGGAGCCTGCGGCTTAATTTGACTCAACACGGGAAATCTCACCCGGCCCGGACACAGTGAGGATTGACAGATTGAGAGCTCTTTCTTGATTCTGTGGGTGGTGGTGCATGGCCGTTCTTAGTTGGTGGAGCGATTTGTCTGGTTAATTCCGATAACGAACGAGACTCTGGCTTGCTAACTAGTTACGCGACCCAATCGGTCGGCGTCTAACTTCTTAGAGGGACTAGTGGCGTTTAGCCACACGAGATTGAGCAATAACAGGTCTGTGATGCCCTTAGATGTTCGGGGCCGCACGCGCGCTACACTGACCGGATCAGCATGTGCTCGCCTTGGCCGACAGGTCTGGGTAACCCGCTGAACCCCGGTCGTGCTAGGGATAGGGAATTGCAATTATTTCCCTTGAACGAGGAATTCCCAGTAAGCGCGAGTCATTAGCTCGCGTTGATTACGTCCCTGCCCTTTGTACACACCGCCCGTCGCTACTACCGATTGAATGGTTTAGTGAGGTCCTCCGATTGGACCTGGCGCGGCCGGCAACGGTCGAGCCGGCGTCCGAGAAGACGATCTAACTTGATCATTTAGAGGAAGTAAAAGTCGTAACAAGGTTTCCGTAGGTGAACCTGCGGAAGGATCATTAACGGTCTCGCAAACGCTTCGGCGAACGCGAAACTCGGACAAGCGAGAGAAAAAGTTTTTGCTACCCGGCGCCCGACCCGCGAGGAGCGGCGCGCCGGCCGGCGATTCGGTCACCCGGTAATGTTTGCGCGTCGAGTGCCGCGGTGCCGCGCGCTCCGGCTTCAAGCGTCGGCCTGGCCGACCGCTCGGCGCGG
>NC_139451.1:13795056-13797556 GCF_963924565.1 Ascidiella aspersa
AGACTGTTTAGGCCGCGCGAACATTGAACATATTTCGGCCGCGCGCGCGAGCAAGCGCCTGTATAGGCCGCGCGAGCGTGTGATATGCCTCGCAATAGTTCAACACCTGGCGCAATCGTGCACCTTTTTTTTACGTTAGAATTTCAAACGGAAGACCCCAGGGACAACACTCATCTTTGCTATACTTGTGGGAGCTGACAAGCTTCGACAAGTAAAGAATCGGTGAAAAGGCGATTGGCTCGCTGGGCAGATGTTGCTGCTGCGCGAAGAGCCGAGTGTCAGTTTGTCGGGTTCTGAGCGGTCGCTTCGGCGAAGTTGTCTGGCGTGCGTTGCGCTCGCGCCGGTGTTGGCGACGTGGCGGTCGAAAGGCCTGCCGACGAAGTCTTACTCCGGCGGGTGCGACGGGCGGTGACGGTTTTCTGAGTTCGGGCAGCCGAGCAAAGAACGAAATTTTAACGGAGAAGCCTTCGGGTTTCGCATCGACCGAGCGACGGCGCCGCATCAGCGGCGCCTCCTTCGTCGGCCTTTCGGGGCTACGCTAAAGTAGCTACCTGGTTGATCCTGCCAGTAGTCATATGCTTGTCTCAAAGATTAAGCCATGCAAGTCTAAGTACGAGCTCTCGTACAGTGAAACTGCGAATGGCTCATTAAATCAGTTATGGTTCATTTGATCGTACGTTTTACGTGGTTAACTGTGGAAATGCTAGAGCTAATACATGCGTGAAGCGCCGACCTCGCGGGAGGCGTGCTTTTATCAGACCAAAAACCGACCGGGCTTCGGCCCGCAACCTTTGGTGACTCTGGATAACTTTGCGGATCGCACGGTCTCGCACCGGCGACGGATCATTCAAGTGTCTGCCCTATCAACTTTCGTCGGTACGGTACTGGCCTACCGAGGTTCTTACGGGTAACGGAGAATCAGGGTTCGATTCCGGAGAGGGAGCCTGAGAAACGGCTACCACATCCAAGGAAGGCAGCAGGCGCGCAAATTACCCATTCCCGACGCGGGGAGGTAGTGACGAAAAATAACAATACAGGACTCTAAACGAGGCCCTGTAATTGGAATGAGTACACTTTAAAACCTTTAACGAGTATCCATTGGAGGGCAAGTCTGGTGCCAGCAGCCGCGGTAATTCCAGCTCCAAAAGTGTATATTTAAGTTGTTGCGGTTAAAAAGCTCGTAGTTGGATTTTGGGCGCAGGCGGCCGGTCCGTCGCAAGGCGTGTACTGGCCGTCCTGGCCTCACCTCCGGTTCTCCGCCGGTGCCCTTGACTGAGTGTCGGCGGCGGCCGGAACGTTTACTTTGAAAAAATTAGAGTGTTCAAAGCAGGCGATTCGCCTGAATAATGGTGCATGGAATAATGGAATAGGACCTCGGTTCTATTTTGTTGGTTTTCGGAGCGCGAGGTAATGATTAAGAGGGACAGACGGGGGCATTCGTACTGTGCCGTTAGAGGTGAAATTCTTGGATCGGCGCAAGACGAACGACTGCGAAAGCATTTGCCAAGAATGTTTTCTTTAATCAAGAGCGAAAGTCAGAGGTTCGAAGACGATCAGATACCGTCCTAGTTCTGACTATAAACGATGCCAACTAGCGATCGGGGGGCGTTAGTTTTACGACCTCTCCGGCAGCTTGCGGGAAACCAAAGTCTTTGGGTTCCGGGGGAAGTATGGTTGCAAAGCTGAAACTTAAAGGAATTGACGGAAGGGCACCACCAGGAGTGGAGCCTGCGGCTTAATTTGACTCAACACGGGAAATCTCACCCGGCCCGGACACAGCGAGGATTGACAGATTGAGAGCTCTTTCTTGATTCTGTGGGTGGTGGTGCATGGCCGTTCTTAGTTGGTGGAGCGATTTGTCTGGTTAATTCCGATAACGAACGAGACTCTGGCTTGCTAACTAGTTACGCGACCCAATCGGTCGGCGTCTAACTTCTTAGAGGGACTAGTGGCGTTTAGCCACACGAGATTGAGCAATAACAGGTCTGTGATGCCCTTAGATGTTCGGGGCCGCACGCGCGCTACACTGACCGGATCAGCATGTGCTCGCCTTGGCCGACAGGTCTGGGTAACCCGCTGAACCCCGGTCGTGCTAGGGATAGGGAATTGCAATTATTTCCCTTGAACGAGGAATTCCCAGTAAGCGCGAGTCATTAGCTCGCGTTGATTACGTCCCTGCCCTTTGTACACACCGCCCGTCGCTACTACCGATTGAATGGTTTAGTGAGGTCCTCCGATTGGACCTGGCGCGGCCGGCAACGGTCGAGCCGGCGTCCGAGAAGACGATCTAACTTGATCATTTAGAGGAAGTAAAAGTCGTAACAAGGTTTCCGTAGGTGAACCTGCGGAAGGATCATTAACGGTCTCGCAAACGCTTCGGCGAACGCGAAACTCGGACAAGCGAGAGAAAAAGTTTTTGCTACCCGGCGCCCGACCCGCGAGGAGCGGCGCGCCGGCCGGCGATTCGGTCACCCGGTAATGTTTGCGCGTCGAGTGCCGC
>NC_139451.1:13825483-13827983 GCF_963924565.1 Ascidiella aspersa
AGGACGCGGGCGACCGGCGAAGCGCGCCGTGACGAATTCCGTACGCCACAATTCCGCGCACTCCAAAAGCGCGCGGATTCGGCGATGGGCACATCCCGCTTCACTCGCCGTTACTGAGGGAATCCTCGTTAGTTTCTTTTCCTCCGCTTAGTAATATGCTTAAATTCAGCGGGTAGCCTCGTCCGACCTCAGGCCGAAAGTAAGGACCGGGACTATTCTTCCCGTTCCGCGCTCGCCGTCGGCGCCGCGCGCCGCCGCGCACCTCGATTCCCGCCCTTGAGCCGCCAGCCGTTGGCCTCTTCGAGGTCGACTCGCCGCCGCCGCGCGGGATTCTGGTCGCGATCGTCGCACATCGTGCCGTGCTGTCTTGAGCGGGACGGGCGCTCGCGCGTCCGACGCCGCAGCAGCCGCGCGGAGAAATCCCCGCGCGGAACGTTTGCAACGCGACCCTGAGGCGGGCGCGGCCCCGGGATTGACCCGAGGCCGCAATTTGCGTTCAGAACGTCGATGCTCAATGTGTCCTGCAATTCACACTAATTCACGCAGCTAGCTGCGTCCTTCATCGACTCACGAGCCGAGTGATCCACCGCCAAGAGCCATCCACGATTGTTTCGCTCGCACAGTGCCTCGCACTAAAGGGTGACAAAATATACCGCGCCGAGCGGTCGGCCAGGCCGACGCTTGAAGCCGGAGCGCGCGGCACCGCGGCACTCGACGCGCAAACATTACCGGGTGACCGAATCGCCGGCCGGCGCGCCGCTCCTCGCGGGTCGGGCGCCGGGTAGCAAAAACTTTTTCTCTCGCTTGTCCGAGTTTCGCGTTCGCCGAAGCGTTTGCGAGACCGTTAATGATCCTTCCGCAGGTTCACCTACGGAAACCTTGTTACGACTTTTACTTCCTCTAAATGATCAAGTTAGATCGTCTTCTCGGACGCCGGCTCGACCGTTGCCGGCCGCGCCAGGTCCAATCGGAGGACCTCACTAAACCATTCAATCGGTAGTAGCGACGGGCGGTGTGTACAAAGGGCAGGGACGTAATCAACGCGAGCTAATGACTCGCGCTTACTGGGAATTCCTCGTTCAAGGGAAATAATTGCAATTCCCTATCCCTAGCACGACCGGGGTTCAGCGGGTTACCCAGACCTGTCGGCCAAGGCGAGCACATGCTGATCCGGTCAGTGTAGCGCGCGTGCGGCCCCGAACATCTAAGGGCATCACAGACCTGTTATTGCTCAATCTCGTGTGGCTAAACGCCACTAGTCCCTCTAAGAAGTTAGACGCCGACCGATTGGGTCGCGTAACTAGTTAGCAAGCCAGAGTCTCGTTCGTTATCGGAATTAACCAGACAAATCGCTCCACCAACTAAGAACGGCCATGCACCACCACCCACAGAATCAAGAAAGAGCTCTCAATCTGTCAATCCTCACTGTGTCCGGGCCGGGTGAGATTTCCCGTGTTGAGTCAAATTAAGCCGCAGGCTCCACTCCTGGTGGTGCCCTTCCGTCAATTCCTTTAAGTTTCAGCTTTGCAACCATACTTCCCCCGGAACCCAAAGACTTTGGTTTCCCGCAAGCTGCCGGAGAGGTCGTAAAACTAACGCCCCCCGATCGCTAGTTGGCATCGTTTATAGTCAGAACTAGGACGGTATCTGATCGTCTTCGAACCTCTGACTTTCGCTCTTGATTAAAGAAAACATTCTTGGCAAATGCTTTCGCAGTCGTTCGTCTTGCGCCGATCCAAGAATTTCACCTCTAACGGCACAGTACGAATGCCCCCGTCTGTCCCTCTTAATCATTACCTCGCGCTCCGAAAACCAACAAAATAGAACCGAGGTCCTATTCCATTATTCCATGCACCATTATTCAGGCGAATCGCCTGCTTTGAACACTCTAATTTTTTTCAAAGTAAACGTTCCGGCCGCCGCCGACACTCAGTCAAGGGCACCGGCGGAGAACCGGAGGTGAGGCCAGGACGGCCAGTACACGCCTTGCGACGGACCGGCCGCCTGCGCCCAAAATCCAACTACGAGCTTTTTAACCGCAACAACTTAAATATACACTTTTGGAGCTGGAATTACCGCGGCTGCTGGCACCAGACTTGCCCTCCAATGGATACTCGTTAAAGGTTTTAAAGTGTACTCATTCCAATTACAGGGCCTCGTTTAGAGTCCTGTATTGTTATTTTTCGTCACTACCTCCCCGCGTCGGGAATGGGTAATTTGCGCGCCTGCTGCCTTCCTTGGATGTGGTAGCCGTTTCTCAGGCTCCCTCTCCGGAATCGAACCCTGATTCTCCGTTACCCGTAAGAACCTCGGTAGGCCAGTACCGTACCGACGAAAGTTGATAGGGCAGACACTTGAATGATCCGTCGCCGGTGCGAGACCGTGCGATCCGCAAAGTTATCCAGAGTCACCAAAGGTTGCGGGCCGAAGCCCGGTCGGTTTTTGGTCTGATAAAAGCACGCCTCCCGCGAGGTCGGCGCTTCACGCATGTATTAGCTCT
>NC_139451.1:13832983-13835483 GCF_963924565.1 Ascidiella aspersa
CCTGTCGCCGCCATGGGCCTGACACCCGCTCTGGGAAAAGGCCTCGATCAGAAGGACGCGGGCGACCGGCGAAGCGCGCCGTGACGAATTCCGTACGCCACAATTCCGCGCACTCCAAAAGCGCGCGGATTCGGCGATGGGCACATCCCGCTTCACTCGCCGTTACTGAGGGAATCCTCGTTAGTTTCTTTTCCTCCGCTTAGTAATATGCTTAAATTCAGGGGTAGCCTCGTCCGACCTCAGGCCGAAAGTAAGGACCGGGACTATTCTTCCCGTTCCGCGCTCGCCGTCGGCGCCGCGCGCCGCCGCGCACCTCGATTCCCGCCCTTGAGCCGCCAGCCGTTGGCCTCTTCGAGGTCGACTCGCCGCCGCCGCGCGGGATTCTGGTCGCGATCGTCGCGCATCGTGCCGTGCTGTCTTGAGCGGGACGGGCGCTCGCGCGTCCGACGCCGCAGCAGCCGCGCGGAGAAATCCCCGCGCGGAACGTTTGCAACGCGACCCTGAGGCGGGCGCGGCCCCGGGATTGACCCGAGGCCGCAATTTGCGTTCAGAACGTCGATGCTCAATGTGTCCTGCAATTCACACTAATTCACGCAGCTAGCTGCGTCCTTCATCGACTCACGAGCCGAGTGATCCACCGCCAAGAGCCATCCACGATTGTTTCGCTCGCACAGTGCCTCGCACTATAGGGTGACAAAATAGACCGCGCCGAGCGGTCGGCCAGGCCGACGCTTGAAGCCGGAGCGCGCGGCACCGCGGCACTCGACGCGCAAACATTACCGGGTGACCGAATCGCCGGCCGGCGCGCCGCTCCTCGCGGGTCGGGCGCCGGGTAGCAAAGACTTTTTCTCTCGCTTGTCCGAGTTTCGCGTTCGCCGAAGCGTTTGCGAGACCGTTAATGATCCTTCCGCAGGTTCACCTACGGAAACCTTGTTACGACTTTTACTTCCTCTAAATGATCAAGTTAGATCGTCTTCTCGGACGCCGGCTCGACCGTTGCCGGCCGCGCCAGGTCCAATCGGAGGACCTCACTAAACCATTCAATCGGTAGTAGCGACGGGCGGTGTGTACAAAGGGCAGGGACGTAATCAACGCGAGCTAATGACTCGCGCTTACTGGGAATTCCTCGTTCAAGGGAAATAATTGCAATTCCCTATCCCTAGCACGACCGGGGTTCAGCGGGTTACCCAGACCTGTCGGCCAAGGCGAGCACATGCTGATCCGGTCAGTGTAGCGCGCGTGCGGCCCCGAACATCTAAGGGCATCACAGACCTGTTATTGCTCAATCTCGTGTGGCTAAACGCCACTAGTCCCTCTAAGAAGTTAGACGCCGACCGATTGGGTCGCGTAACTAGTTAGCAAGCCAGAGTCTCGTTCGTTATCGGAATTAACCAGACAAATCGCTCCACCAACTAAGAACGGCCATGCACCACCACCCACAGAATCAAGAAAGAGCTCTCAATCTGTCAATCCTCACTGTGTCCGGGCCGGGTGAGATTTCCCGTGTTGAGTCAAATTAAGCCGCAGGCTCCACTCCTGGTGGTGCCCTTCCGTCAATTCCTTTAAGTTTCAGCTTTGCAACCATACTTCCCCCGGAACCCAAAGACTTTGGTTTCCCGCAAGCTGCCGGAGAGGTCGTAAAACTAACGCCCCCCGATCGCTAGTTGGCATCGTTTATAGTCAGAACTAGGACGGTATCTGATCGTCTTCGAACCTCTGACTTTCGCTCTTGATTAAAGAAAACATTCTTGGCAAATGCTTTCGCAGTCGTTCGTCTTGCGCCGATCCAAGAATTTCACCTCTAACGGCACAGTACGAATGCCCCCGTCTGTCCCTCTTAATCATTACCTCGCGCTCCGAAAACCAACAAAATAGAACCGAGGTCCTATTCCATTATTCCATGCACCATTATTCAGGCGAATCGCCTGCTTTGAACACTCTAATTTTTTCAAAGTAAACGTTCCGGCCGCCGCCGACACTCAGTCAAGGGCACCGGCGGAGAACCGGAGGTGAGGCCAGGACGGCCAGTACACGCCTTGCGACGGACCGGCCGCCTGCGCCCAAAATCCAACTACGAGCTTTTTAACCGCAACAACTTAAATATACACTTTTGGAGCTGGAATTACCGCGGCTGCTGGCACCAGACTTGCCCTCCAATGGATACTCGTTAAAGGTTTTAAAGTGTACTCATTCCAATTACAGGGCCTCGTTTAGAGTCCTGTATTGTTATTTTTCGTCACTACCTCCCCGCGTCGGGAATGGGTAATTTGCGCGCCTGCTGCCTTCCTTGGATGTGGTAGCCGTTTCTCAGGCTCCCTCTCCGGAATCGAACCCTGATTCTCCGTTACCCGTAAGAACCTCGGTAGGCCAGTACCGTACCGACGAAAGTTGATAGGGCAGACACTTGAATGATCCGTCGCCGGTGCGAGACCGTGCGATCCGCAAAGTTATCCAGAGTCACCAAAGGTTGCGGGCCGAAGCCCGGTCGGTTTTTGGTCTG
>NC_139451.1:13840483-13844145 GCF_963924565.1 Ascidiella aspersa
CGCACTCCAAAAGCGCGCGGATTCGGCGATGGGCACATCCCGCTTCACTCGCCGTTACTGAGGGAATCCTCGTTAGTTTCTTTTCCTCCGCTTAGTAATATGCTTAAATTCAGCGGGTAGCCTCGTCCGACCTCAGGCCGAAAGTAAGGACCGGGACTATTCTTCCCGTTCCGCGCTCGCCGTCGGCGCCGCGCGCCGCCGCGCACCTCGATTCCCGCCCTTGAGCCGCCAGCCGTTGGCCTCTTCGAGGTCGACTCGCCGCCGCCGCGCGGGATTCTGGTCGCGATCGTCGCGCATCGTGCCGTGCTGTCTTGAGCGGGACGGGCGCTCGCGCGTCCGACGCCGCAGCAGCCGCGCGGAGAAATCCCCGCGCGGAACGTTTGCAACGCGACCCTGAGGCGGGCGCGGCCCCGGGATTGACCCGAGGCCGCAATTTGCGTTCAGAACGTCGATGCTCAATGTGTCCTGCAATTCACACTAATTCACGCAGCTAGCTGCGTCCTTCATCGACTCACGAGCCGAGTGATCCACCGCCAAGAGCCATCCACGATTGTTTCGCTCGCACAGTGCCTCGCACTATAGGGTGACAAAATAGACCGCGCCGAGCGGTCGGCCAGGCCGACGCTTGAAGCCGGAGCGCGCGGCACCGCGGCACTCGACGCGCAAACATTACCGGGTGACCGAATCGCCGGCCGGCGCGCCGCTCCTCGCGGGTCGGGCGCCGGGTAGCAAAGACTTTTTCTCTCGCTTGTCCGAGTTTCGCGTTCGCCGAAGCGTTTGCGAGACCGTTAATGATCCTTCCGCAGGTTCACCTACGGAAACCTTGTTACGACTTTTACTTCCTCTAAATGATCAAGTTAGATCGTCTTCTCGGACGCCGGCTCGACCGTTGCCGGCCGCGCCAGGTCCAATCGGAGGACCTCACTAAACCATTCAATCGGTAGTAGCGACGGGCGGTGTGTACAAAGGGCAGGGACGTAATCAACGCGAGCTAATGACTCGCGCTTACTGGGAATTCCTCGTTCAAGGGAAATAATTGCAATTCCCTATCCCTAGCACGACCGGGGTTCAGCGGGTTACCCAGACCTGTCGGCCAAGGCGAGCACATGCTGATCCGGTCAGTGTAGCGCGCGTGCGGCCCCGAACATCTAAGGGCATCACAGACCTGTTATTGCTCAATCTCGTGTGGCTAAACGCCACTAGTCCCTCTAAGAAGTTAGACGCCGACCGATTGGGTCGCGTAACTAGTTAGCAAGCCAGAGTCTCGTTCGTTATCGGAATTAACCAGACAAATCGCTCCACCAACTAAGAACGGCCATGCACCACCACCCACAGAATCAAGAAAGAGCTCTCAATCTGTCAATCCTCACTGTGTCCGGGCGGGTGAGATTTCCCGTGTTGAGTCAAATTAAGCCGCAGGCTCCACTCCTGGTGGTGCCCTTCCGTCAATTCCTTTAAGTTTCAGCTTTGCAACCATACTTCCCCCGGAACCCAAAGACTTTGGTTTCCCGCAAGCTGCCGGAGAGGTCGTAAAACTAACGCCCCCCGATCGCTAGTTGGCATCGTTTATAGTCAGAACTAGGACGGTATCTGATCGTCTTCGAACCTCTGACTTTCGCTCTTGATTAAAGAAAACATTCTTGGCAAATGCTTTCGCAGTCGTTCGTCTTGCGCCGATCCAAGAATTTCACCTCTAACGGCACAGTACGAATGCCCCCGTCTGTCCCTCTTAATCATTACCTCGCGCTCCGAAAACCAACAAAATAGAACCGAGGTCCTATTCCATTATTCCATGCACCATTATTCAGGCGAATCGCCTGCTTTGAACACTCTAATTTTTTCAAAGTAAACGTTCCGGCCGCCGCCGACACTCAGTCAAGGGCACCGGCGGAGAACCGGAGGTGAGGCCAGGACGGCCAGTACACGCCTTGCGACGGACCGGCCGCCTGCGCCCAAAATCCAACTACGAGCTTTTTAACCGCAACAACTTAAATATACACTTTTGGAGCTGGAATTACCGCGGCTGCTGGCACCAGACTTGCCCTCCAATGGATACTCGTTAAAGGTTTTAAAGTGTACTCATTCCAATTACAGGGCCTCGTTTAGAGTCCTGTATTGTTATTTTTCGTCACTACCTCCCCGCGTCGGGAATGGGTAATTTGCGCGCCTGCTGCCTTCCTTGGATGTGGTAGCCGTTTCTCAGGCTCCCTCTCCGGAATCGAACCCTGATTCTCCGTTACCCGTAAGAACCTCGGTAGGCCAGTACCGTACCGACGAAAGTTGATAGGGCAGACACTTGAATGATCCGTCGCCGGTGCGAGACCGTGCGATCCGCAAAGTTATCCAGAGTCACCAAAGGTTGCGGGCCGAAGCCCGGTCGGTTTTTGTCTGATAAAAGCACGCCTCCCGCGAGGTCGGCGCTTCACGCATGTATTAGCTCTAGCATTTCCACAGTTAACCACGTAAAACGTACGATCAAATGAACCATAACTGATTTAATGAGCCATTCGCAGTTTCACTGTACGAGAGCTCGTACTTAGACTTGCATGGCTTAATCTTTGAGACAAGCATATGACTACTGGCAGGATCAACCAGGTAGCTACTTTAGGCGTAGCCCCGAAAGGCCGACGAAGGAGGCGCCGCTGATGCGGCGCCGTCGCTCGGTCGATGCGAAACCCGAAGGCTTCTCTCCGTTAAAATTTCGTTCTTTGCTCGGCTGCCCGAACTCAGAAAACCGTCACCGCCCGTCGCACCCGCCGGAGTAAGACTTCGTCGGCAGGCCTTTCGACCGCCACGTCGCCAACACCGGCGCGAGCGCAACGCACGCCAGACAACTTCGCCGAAGCGACCGCTCAGAACCCGACAAACTGACACTCGGCTCTTCGCGCAGCAGCAACATCTGCCCAGCGAGCCAATCGCCTTTTCACCGATTCTTTACTTGTCGAAGCTTGTCAGCTCCCACAAGTATAGCAAAGATGAGTGTTGTCCCTGGGGTCTTCCGTTTGAAATTCTAACGTAAAAAAAAGGTGCACGATTGCGCCAGGTGTTGAACTATTGCGAGGCATATCACACGCTCGCGCGGCCTATACAGGCGCTTGCTCGCGCGCGCGGCCGAAATATGTTCAATGTTCGCGCGGCCTAAACAGGCTCATGCTCGCGCGGCCGAAATGTACTCAATACTCGCGCGGCCTATACAGGCTCTTGCTCGCGCGCGCGGCCGAAATATGTTCAATGTTCGCGCGGCCGACATGTATTCAATGCTCGCGCGGCCTAAACAGGCTCATGCTCCCGCGGCCGAAATGTACTCACTGCTCGCGCAGCCTAAACAGGCTCATGCTCCCGCGGCCGAAATATATTCAAAGCTCGCGCGGCCTAAACAGGCTCATGCTCCCGCGGCCTAAATATGCTCTTGCTCGCTGGGCGGAAATATGCTAAAGCCCGAGTGCGCGAAAAAAAATTGTAAAGGACAGTCACAAAAAAATAAAGACCTGCCTCTATGTGAACGTGGAAAGGCCCGCCGCGCGCAAAAAAGTGTCGAAAAGAAAAATCGAAAAAATTGCAAAGGACTGTCGACAAACATAAAAAATTTCGCCCCGATGTGAACGTGCAAAGGCCCGCCGCGCGGCAAAAAAGTGTCGAAAAGAGAGATCGAAAAAATTGCA
>NC_139451.1:13875694-13878194 GCF_963924565.1 Ascidiella aspersa
ACGTTTACTTTGAAAAAATTAGAGTGTTCAAAGCAGGCGATTCGCCTGAATAATGGTGCATGGAATAATGGAATAGGACCTCGGTTCTATTTTGTTGGTTTTCGGAGCGCGAGGTAATGATTAAGAGGGACAGACGGGGGCATTCGTACTGTGCCGTTAGAGGTGAAATTCTTGGATCGGCGCAAGACGAACGACTGCGAAAGCATTTGCCAAGAATGTTTTCTTTAATCAAGAGCGAAAGTCAGAGGTTCGAAGACGATCAGATACCGTCCTAGTTCTGACTATAAACGATGCCAACTAGCGATCGGGGGGCGTTAGTTTTACGACCTCTCCGGCAGCTTGCGGGAAACCAAAGTCTTTGGGTTCCGGGGGAAGTATGGTTGCAAAGCTGAAACTTAAAGGAATTGACGGAAGGGCACCACCAGGAGTGGAGCCTGCGGCTTAATTTGACTCAACACGGGAAATCTCACCCGGCCCGGACACAGTGAGGATTGACAGATTGAGAGCTCTTTCTTGATTCTGTGGGTGGTGGTGCATGGCCGTTCTTAGTTGGTGGAGCGATTTGTCTGGTTAATTCCGATAACGAACGAGACTCTGGCTTGCTAACTAGTTACGCGACCCAATCGGTCGGCGTCTAACTTCTTAGAGGGACTAGTGGCGTTTAGCCACACGAGATTGAGCAATAACAGGTCTGTGATGCCCTTAGATGTTCGGGGCCGCACGCGCGCTACACTGACCGGATCAGCATGTGCTCGCCTTGGCCGACAGGTCTGGGTAACCCGCTGAACCCCGGTCGTGCTAGGGATAGGGAATTGCAATTATTTCCCTTGAACGAGGAATTCCCAGTAAGCGCGAGTCATTAGCTCGCGTTGATTACGTCCCTGCCCTTTGTACACACCGCCCGTCGCTACTACCGATTGAATGGTTTAGTGAGGTCCTCCGATTGGACCTGGCGCGGCCGGCAACGGTCGAGCCGGCGTCCGAGAAGACGATCTAACTTGATCATTTAGAGGAAGTAAAAGTCGTAACAAGGTTTCCGTAGGTGAACCTGCGGAAGGATCATTAACGGTCTCGCAAACGCTTCGGCGAACGCGAAACTCGGACAAGCGAGAGAAAAAGTCTTTGCTACCCGGCGCCCGACCCGCGAGGAGCGGCGCGCCGGCCGGCGATTCGGTCACCCGGTAATGTTTGCGCGTCGAGTGCCGCGGTGCCGCGCGCTCCGGCTTCAAGCGTCGGCCTGGCCGACCGCTCGGCGCGGTCTATTTTGTCACCCTATAGTGCGAGGCACTGTGCGAGCGAAACAATCGTGGATGGCTCTTGGCGGTGGATCACTCGGCTCGTGAGTCGATGAAGGACGCAGCTAGCTGCGTGAATTAGTGTGAATTGCAGGACACATTGAGCATCGACGTTCTGAACGCAAATTGCGGCCTCGGGTCAATCCCGGGGCCGCGCCCGCCTCAGGGTCGCGTTGCAAACGTTCCGCGCGGGGATTTCTCCGCGCGGCTGCTGCGGCGTCGGACGCGCGAGCGCCCGTCCCGCTCAAGACAGCACGGCACGATGCGCGACGATCGCGACCAGAATCCCGCGCGGCGGCGGCGAGTCGACCTCGAAGAGGCCAACGGCTGGCGGCTCAAGGGCGGGAATCGAGGTGCGCGGCGGCGCGCGGCGCCGACGGCGAGCGCGGAACGGGAAGAATAGTCCCGGTCCTTACTTTCGGCCTGAGGTCGGACGAGGCTACCCGCTGAATTTAAGCATATTACTAAGCGGAGGAAAAGAAACTAACGAGGATTCCCTCAGTAACGGCGAGTGAAGCGGGATGTGCCCATCGCCGAATCCGCGCGCTTTTGGAGTGCGCGGAATTGTGGCGTACGGAATTCGTCACGGCGCGCTTCGCCGGTCGCCCGCGTCCTTCTGATCGAGGCCTTTTCCCAGAGCGGGTGTCAGGCCCATGGCGGCGACAGGCGGGCGCGCTACGGCGTCTTCCCAGAGTCGGGTTGTTTGGGAATGCAGCCCAAAGCGGGTGGTAAACTCCATCTAAGGCTAAATACGGTCACGAGACCGATAGCGAACAAGTACCGTGAGGGAAAGTTGAAAAGCACTTTGAAGAGAGAGTTAAAGAGTACGTGAAACCGTCGAGAGGCAAACGGGAGGGCCTGTCGGGTCGCCCGGTCGCTTTCAGCCGGCCCCCTGTCGGCGACGTTGTCGTGCGGACCCTCACGGGCCGCCGGCGGCGCCGCCCGATCGGGGACCAGCGCACTAGCGCCGGGCGAAGGCCGCGACCGTCTGGACGGCGGCGAGAAGGCCGCGCGCAAGGTAACCCGGCCTCGGTCGGGTACTATAGGCGCGCGTGTCCGTCGGCCCGCCGTTCGGGCGAGGAGAGATCGCCGCGTCTGCCCTTCGGGGCCGAGCGCCCGGTGCCGGCTGGGGCGTCGTGGGTCGGGGACTGTTCTCAGTGCCCAGCCTCTTCGTCTCGGTCGCGCTTCCGGTGTCGTTTCGCGAG
>NC_139451.1:13883194-13886431 GCF_963924565.1 Ascidiella aspersa
GCGCGAGGTAATGATTAAGAGGGACAGACGGGGGCATTCGTACTGTGCCGTTAGAGGTGAAATTCTTGGATCGGCGCAAGACGAACGACTGCGAAAGCATTTGCCAAGAATGTTTTCTTTAATCAAGAGCGAAAGTCAGAGGTTCGAAGACGATCAGATACCGTCCTAGTTCTGACTATAAACGATGCCAACTAGCGATCGGGGGGCGTTAGTTTTACGACCTCTCCGGCAGCTTGCGGGAAACCAAAGTCTTTGGGTTCCGGGGGAAGTATGGTTGCAAAGCTGAAACTTAAAGGAATTGACGGAAGGGCACCACCAGGAGTGGAGCCTGCGGCTTAATTTGACTCAACACGGGAAATCTCACCCGGCCCGGACACAGTGAGGATTGACAGATTGAGAGCTCTTTCTTGATTCTGTGGGTGGTGGTGCATGGCCGTTCTTAGTTGGTGGAGCGATTTGTCTGGTTAATTCCGATAACGAACGAGACTCTGGCTTGCTAACTAGTTACGCGACCCAATCGGTCGGCGTCTAACTTCTTAGAGGGACTAGTGGCGTTTAGCCACACGAGATTGAGCAATAACAGGTCTGTGATGCCCTTAGATGTTCGGGGCCGCACGCGCGCTACACTGACCGGATCAGCATGTGCTCGCCTTGGCCGACAGGTCTGGGTAACCCGCTGAACCCCGGTCGTGCTAGGGATAGGGAATTGCAATTATTTCCCTTGAACGAGGAATTCCCAGTAAGCGCGAGTCATTAGCTCGCGTTGATTACGTCCCTGCCCTTTGTACACACCGCCCGTCGCTACTACCGATTGAATGGTTTAGTGAGGTCCTCCGATTGGACCTGGCGCGGCCGGCAACGGTCGAGCCGGCGTCCGAGAAGACGATCTAACTTGATCATTTAGAGGAAGTAAAAGTCGTAACAAGGTTTCCGTAGGTGAACCTGCGGAAGGATCATTAACGGTCTCGCAAACGCTTCGGCGAACGCGAAACTCGGACAAGCGAGAGAAAAAGTCTTTGCTACCCGGCGCCCGACCCGCGAGGAGCGGCGCGCCGGCCGGCGATTCGGTCACCCGGTAATGTTTGCGCGTCGAGTGCCGCGGTGCCGCGCGCTCCGGCTTCAAGCGTCGGCCTGGCCGACCGCTCGGCGCGGTCTATTTTGTCACCCTATAGTGCGAGGCACTGTGCGAGCGAAACAATCGTGGATGGCTCTTGGCGGTGGATCACTCGGCTCGTGAGTCGATGAAGGACGCAGCTAGCTGCGTGAATTAGTGTGAATTGCAGGACACATTGAGCATCGACGTTCTGAACGCAAATTGCGGCCTCGGGTCAATCCCGGGGCCGCGCCCGCCTCAGGGTCGCGTTGCAAACGTTCCGCGCGGGGATTTCTCCGCGCGGCTGCTGCGGCGTCGGACGCGCGAGCGCCCGTCCCGCTCAAGACAGCACGGCACGATGCGCGACGATCGCGACCAGAATCCCGCGCGGCGGCGGCGAGTCGACCTCGAAGAGGCCAACGGCTGGCGGCTCAAGGGCGGGAATCGAGGTGCGCGGCGGCGCGCGGCGCCGACGGCGAGCGCGGAACGGGAAGAATAGTCCCGGTCCTTACTTTCGGCCTGAGGTCGGACGAGGCTACCCGCTGAATTTAAGCATATTACTAAGCGGAGGAAAAGAAACTAACGAGGATTCCCTCAGTAACGGCGAGTGAAGCGGGATGTGCCCATCGCCGAATCCGCGCGCTTTTGGAGTGCGCGGAATTGTGGCGTACGGAATTCGTCACGGCGCGCTTCGCCGGTCGCCCGCGTCCTTCTGATCGAGGCCTTTTCCCAGAGCGGGTGTCAGGCCCATGGCGGCGACAGGCGGGCGCGCTACGGCGTCTTCCCAGAGTCGGGTTGTTTGGGAATGCAGCCCAAAGCGGGTGGTAAACTCCATCTAAGGCTAAATACGGTCACGAGACCGATAGCGAACAAGTACCGTGAGGGAAAGTTGAAAAGCACTTTGAAGAGAGAGTTAAAGAGTACGTGAAACCGTCGAGAGGCAAACGGGAGGGCCTGTCGGGTCGCCCGGTCGCTTTCAGCCGGCCCCCTGTCGGCGACGTTGTCGTGCGGACCCTCACGGGCCGCCGGCGGCGCCGCCCGATCGGGGACCAGCGCACTAGCGCCGGGCGAAGGCCGCGACCGTCTGGACGGCGGCGAGAAGGCCGCGCGCAAGGTAACCCGGCCTCGGTCGGGTACTATAGGCGCGCGTGTCCGTCGGCCCGCCGTTCGGGCGAGGAGAGATCGCCGCGTCTGCCCTTCGGGGCCGAGCGCCCGGTGCCGGCTGGGGCGTCGTGGGTCGGGGACTGTTCTCAGTGCCCAGCCTCTTCGTCTCGGTCGCGCTTCCGGTGTCGTTTCGCGAGGCGCACGGGGTCCGCGGCTGAAGTCAGCCACCTTCCCGACCCGTCTTGAAACACGGACCAAGGAGTCTAACGTGAGCGCGAGCCACGGGGCAGTACGAAACCCATGGGCGCAGTGAAAGTGAATGTCGGCGCGGTCCGGCGGAGGTGAGACGTCGTCGTTCGCGGCGGCCGCATCACCGGCCGATCTCGTCCGCTTTGCCGGAGAGGTCGAGCGAGAGCGTTCGCGTTGGGACCCGAAAGATGGTGAACTATGCCTGAAGAGGTTGAAGCCAGAGGAAACTCTGGTGGAGGACCGTAGCGATTCTGACGTGCAAATCGATCGTCAAATTTGGGTATAGGGGCGAAAGACTAATCGAACCGTCTAGTAGCTGGTTCCCTCCGAAGTTTCCCTCAGGATAGCTGGCGCTCTGTCGCAGTTTTATCTGGTAAAGCGAATGATTAGAGGCCTTGGGGACGAAACGTCCTCAACCTATTCTCAAACTTTAAATTGGTAAGAAGCCCGACTCGCTTAATTGGAGCCGGGCATGGAATGCGAGTGCCAAGTGGGCCACTCTTGGTAAGCAGGACTGGCGATGCGGGATGAACCGAACGCCGGGTTAAGGCGCCCGACGCGACGCTCATCAGAGCCCACAAAAGGTGTTGGTTGATCTAGACAGCAGGACGGTGGCCATGGAAGTCGGAATCCGCTAAGGAGTGTGTAACAACTCACCTGCCGAATCAATCAGCCCTGAAAATGGATGGCGCTGGAGCGTCGGGCCTATACCCGGCCGTCGCGGCGGTACGAGCACACCGGTGCGCTAGGCCGCGACGAGTAGGAGGGCCGCGGCGGCGTGCGTCGAAGCC
>NC_139451.1:13889131-13891631 GCF_963924565.1 Ascidiella aspersa
AACAACCCGACTCTGGGAAGACGCCGTAGCGCGCCCGCCTGTCGCCGCCATGGGCCTGACACCCGCTCTGGGAAAAGGCCTCGATCAGAAGGACGCGGGCGACCGGCGAAGCGCGCCGTGACGAATTCCGTACGCCACAATTCCGCGCACTCCAAAAGCGCGCGGATTCGGCGATGGGCACATCCCGCTTCACTCGCCGTTACTGAGGGAATCCTCGTTAGTTTCTTTTCCTCCGCTTAGTAATATGCTTAAATTCAGCGGGTAGCCTCGTCCGACCTCAGGCCGAAAGTAAGGACCGGGACTATTCTTCCCGTTCCGCGCTCGCCGTCGGCGCCGCGCGCCGCCGCGCACCTCGATTCCCGCCCTTGAGCCGCCAGCCGTTGGCCTCTTCGAGGTCGACTCGCCGCCGCCGCGCGGGATTCTGGTCGCGATCGTCGCGCATCGTGCCGTGCTGTCTTGAGCGGGACGGGCGCTCGCGCGTCCGACGCCGCAGCAGCCGCGCGGAGAAATCCCCGCGCGGAACGTTTGCAACGCGACCCTGAGGCGGGCGCGGCCCCGGGATTGACCCGAGGCCGCAATTTGCGTTCAGAACGTCGATGCTCAATGTGTCCTGCAATTCACACTAATTCACGCAGCTAGCTGCGTCCTTCATCGACTCACGAGCCGAGTGATCCACCGCCAAGAGCCATCCACGATTGTTTCGCTCGCACAGTGCCTCGCACTATAGGGTGACAAAATAGACCGCGCCGAGCGGTCGGCCAGGCCGACGCTTGAAGCCGGAGCGCGCGGCACCGCGGCACTCGACGCGCAAACATTACCGGGTGACCGAATCGCCGGCCGGCGCGCCGCTCCTCGCGGGTCGGGCGCCGGGTAGCAAAGACTTTTTCTCTCGCTTGTCCGAGTTTCGCGTTCGCCGAAGCGTTTGCGAGACCGTTAATGATCCTTCCGCAGGTTCACCTACGGAAACCTTGTTACGACTTTTACTTCCTCTAAATGATCAAGTTAGATCGTCTTCTCGGACGCCGGCTCGACCGTTGCCGGCCGCGCCAGGTCCAATCGGAGGACCTCACTAAACCATTCAATCGGTAGTAGCGACGGGCGGTGTGTACAAAGGGCAGGGACGTAATCAACGCGAGCTAATGACTCGCGCTTACTGGGAATTCCTCGTTCAAGGGAAATAATTGCAATTCCCTATCCCTAGCACGACCGGGGTTCAGCGGGTTACCCAGACCTGTCGGCCAAGGCGAGCACATGCTGATCCGGTCAGTGTAGCGCGCGTGCGGCCCCGAACATCTAAGGGCATCACAGACCTGTTATTGCTCAATCTCGTGTGGCTAAACGCCACTAGTCCCTCTAAGAAGTTAGACGCCGACCGATTGGGTCGCGTAACTAGTTAGCAAGCCAGAGTCTCGTTCGTTATCGGAATTAACCAGACAAATCGCTCCACCAACTAAGAACGGCCATGCACCACCACCCACAGAATCAAGAAAGAGCTCTCAATCTGTCAATCCTCACTGTGTCCGGGCCGGGTGAGATTTCCCGTGTTGAGTCAAATTAAGCCGCAGGCTCCACTCCTGGTGGTGCCCTTCCGTCAATTCCTTTAAGTTTCAGCTTTGCAACCATACTTCCCCCGGAACCCAAAGACTTTGGTTTCCCGCAAGCTGCCGGAGAGGTCGTAAAACTAACGCCCCCCGATCGCTAGTTGGCATCGTTTATAGTCAGAACTAGGACGGTATCTGATCGTCTTCGAACCTCTGACTTTCGCTCTTGATTAAAGAAAACATTCTTGGCAAATGCTTTCGCAGTCGTTCGTCTTGCGCCGATCCAAGAATTTCACCTCTAACGGCACAGTACGAATGCCCCCGTCTGTCCCTCTTAATCATTACCTCGCGCTCCGAAAACCAACAAAATAGAACCGAGGTCCTATTCCATTATTCCATGCACCATTATTCAGGCGAATCGCCTGCTTTGAACACTCTAATTTTTTCAAAGTAAACGTTCCGGCCGCCGCCGACACTCAGTCAAGGGCACCGGCGGAGAACCGGAGGTGAGGCCAGGACGGCCAGTACACGCCTTGCGACGGACCGGCCGCCTGCGCCCAAAATCCAACTACGAGCTTTTTAACCGCAACAACTTAAATATACACTTTTGGAGCTGGAATTACCGCGGCTGCTGGCACCAGACTTGCCCTCCAATGGATACTCGTTAAAGGTTTTAAAGTGTACTCATTCCAATTACAGGGCCTCGTTTAGAGTCCTGTATTGTTATTTTTCGTCACTACCTCCCCGCGTCGGGAATGGGTAATTTGCGCGCCTGCTGCCTTCCTTGGATGTGGTAGCCGTTTCTCAGGCTCCCTCTCCGGAATCGAACCCTGATTCTCCGTTACCCGTAAGAACCTCGGTAGGCCAGTACCGTACCGACGAAAGTTGATAGGGCAGACACTTGAATGATCCGTCGCCGGTGCGAGACCGTGCGATCCGCAAAGTTATCCAGAGTCACC
>NC_139451.1:13896631-13899131 GCF_963924565.1 Ascidiella aspersa
CGAAGCGCGCCGTGACGAATTCCGTACGCCACAATTCCGCGCACTCCAAAAGCGCGCGGATTCGGCGATGGGCACATCCCGCTTCACTCGCCGTTACTGAGGGAATCCTCGTTAGTTTCTTTTCCTCCGCTTAGTAATATGCTTAAATTCAGCGGGTAGCCTCGTCCGACCTCAGGCCGAAAGTAAGGACCGGGACTATTCTTCCCGTTCCGCGCTCGCCGTCGGCGCCGCGCGCCGCCGCGCACCTCGATTCCCGCCCTTGAGCCGCCAGCCGTTGGCCTCTTCGAGGTCGACTCGCCGCCGCCGCGCGGGATTCTGGTCGCGATCGTCGCGCATCGTGCCGTGCTGTCTTGAGCGGGACGGGCGCTCGCGCGTCCGACGCCGCAGCAGCCGCGCGGAGAAATCCCCGCGCGGAACGTTTGCAACGCGACCCTGAGGCGGGCGCGGCCCCGGGATTGACCCGAGGCCGCAATTTGCGTTCAGAACGTCGATGCTCAATGTGTCCTGCAATTCACACTAATTCACGCAGCTAGCTGCGTCCTTCATCGACTCACGAGCCGAGTGATCCACCGCCAAGAGCCATCCACGATTGTTTCGCTCGCACAGTGCCTCGCACTATAGGGTGACAAAATAGACCGCGCCGAGCGGTCGGCCAGGCCGACGCTTGAAGCCGGAGCGCGCGGCACCGCGGCACTCGACGCGCAAACATTACCGGGTGACCGAATCGCCGGCCGGCGCGCCGCTCCTCGCGGGTCGGGCGCCGGGTAGCAAAGACTTTTTCTCTCGCTTGTCCGAGTTTCGCGTTCGCCGAAGCGTTTGCGAGACCGTTAATGATCCTTCCGCAGGTTCACCTACGGAAACCTTGTTACGACTTTTACTTCCTCTAAATGATCAAGTTAGATCGTCTTCTCGGACGCCGGCTCGACCGTTGCCGGCCGCGCCAGGTCCAATCGGAGGACCTCACTAAACCATTCAATCGGTAGTAGCGACGGGCGGTGTGTACAAAGGGCAGGGACGTAATCAACGCGAGCTAATGACTCGCGCTTACTGGGAATTCCTCGTTCAAGGGAAATAATTGCAATTCCCTATCCCTAGCACGACCGGGGTTCAGCGGGTTACCCAGACCTGTCGGCCAAGGCGAGCACATGCTGATCCGGTCAGTGTAGCGCGCGTGCGGCCCCGAACATCTAAGGGCATCACAGACCTGTTATTGCTCAATCTCGTGTGGCTAAACGCCACTAGTCCCTCTAAGAAGTTAGACGCCGACCGATTGGGTCGCGTAACTAGTTAGCAAGCCAGAGTCTCGTTCGTTATCGGAATTAACCAGACAAATCGCTCCACCAACTAAGAACGGCCATGCACCACCACCCACAGAATCAAGAAAGAGCTCTCAATCTGTCAATCCTCACTGTGTCCGGGCCGGGTGAGATTTCCCGTGTTGAGTCAAATTAAGCCGCAGGCTCCACTCCTGGTGGTGCCCTTCCGTCAATTCCTTTAAGTTTCAGCTTTGCAACCATACTTCCCCCGGAACCCAAAGACTTTGGTTTCCCGCAAGCTGCCGGAGAGGTCGTAAAACTAACGCCCCCCGATCGCTAGTTGGCATCGTTTATAGTCAGAACTAGGACGGTATCTGATCGTCTTCGAACCTCTGACTTTCGCTCTTGATTAAAGAAAACATTCTTGGCAAATGCTTTCGCAGTCGTTCGTCTTGCGCCGATCCAAGAATTTCACCTCTAACGGCACAGTACGAATGCCCCCGTCTGTCCCTCTTAATCATTACCTCGCGCTCCGAAAACCAACAAAATAGAACCGAGGTCCTATTCCATTATTCCATGCACCATTATTCAGGCGAATCGCCTGCTTTGAACACTCTAATTTTTTCAAAGTAAACGTTCCGGCCGCCGCCGACACTCAGTCAAGGGCACCGGCGGAGAACCGGAGGTGAGGCCAGGACGGCCAGTACACGCCTTGCGACGGACCGGCCGCCTGCGCCCAAAATCCAACTACGAGCTTTTTAACCGCAACAACTTAAATATACACTTTTGGAGCTGGAATTACCGCGGCTGCTGGCACCAGACTTGCCCTCCAATGGATACTCGTTAAAGGTTTTAAAGTGTACTCATTCCAATTACAGGGCCTCGTTTAGAGTCCTGTATTGTTATTTTTCGTCACTACCTCCCCGCGTCGGGAATGGGTAATTTGCGCGCCTGCTGCCTTCCTTGGATGTGGTAGCCGTTTCTCAGGCTCCCTCTCCGGAATCGAACCCTGATTCTCCGTTACCCGTAAGAACCTCGGTAGGCCAGTACCGTACCGACGAAAGTTGATAGGGCAGACACTTGAATGATCCGTCGCCGGTGCGAGACCGTGCGATCCGCAAAGTTATCCAGAGTCACCAAAGGTTGCGGGCCGAAGCCCGGTCGGTTTTTGGTCTGATAAAAGCACGCCTCCCGCGAGGTCGGCGCTTCACGCATGTATTAGCTCTAGCATTTCCACAGTTAAC
>NC_139451.1:13904131-13907272 GCF_963924565.1 Ascidiella aspersa
CCTCGTTAGTTTCTTTTCCTCCGCTTAGTAATATGCTTAAATTCAGCGGGTAGCCTCGTCCGACCTCAGGCCGAAAGTAAGGACCGGGACTATTCTTCCCGTTCCGCGCTCGCCGTCGGCGCCGCGCGCCGCCGCGCACCTCGATTCCCGCCCTTGAGCCGCCAGCCGTTGGCCTCTTCGAGGTCGACTCGCCGCCGCCGCGCGGGATTCTGGTCGCGATCGTCGCGCATCGTGCCGTGCTGTCTTGAGCGGGACGGGCGCTCGCGCGTCCGACGCCGCAGCAGCCGCGCGGAGAAATCCCCGCGCGGAACGTTTGCAACGCGACCCTGAGGCGGGCGCGGCCCCGGGATTGACCCGAGGCCGCAATTTGCGTTCAGAACGTCGATGCTCAATGTGTCCTGCAATTCACACTAATTCACGCAGCTAGCTGCGTCCTTCATCGACTCACGAGCCGAGTGATCCACCGCCAAGAGCCATCCACGATTGTTTCGCTCGCACAGTGCCTCGCACTATAGGGTGACAAAATAGACCGCGCCGAGCGGTCGGCCAGGCCGACGCTTGAAGCCGGAGCGCGCGGCACCGCGGCACTCGACGCGCAAACATTACCGGGTGACCGAATCGCCGGCCGGCGCGCCGCTCCTCGCGGGTCGGGCGCCGGGTAGCAAAGACTTTTTCTCTCGCTTGTCCGAGTTTCGCGTTCGCCGAAGCGTTTGCGAGACCGTTAATGATCCTTCCGCAGGTTCACCTACGGAAACCTTGTTACGACTTTTACTTCCTCTAAATGATCAAGTTAGATCGTCTTCTCGGACGCCGGCTCGACCGTTGCCGGCCGCGCCAGGTCCAATCGGAGGACCTCACTAAACCATTCAATCGGTAGTAGCGACGGGCGGTGTGTACAAAGGGCAGGGACGTAATCAACGCGAGCTAATGACTCGCGCTTACTGGGAATTCCTCGTTCAAGGGAAATAATTGCAATTCCCTATCCTTAGCACGACCGGGGTTCAGCGGGTTACCCAGACCTGTCGGCCAAGGCGAGCACATGCTGATCCGGTCAGTGTAGCGCGCGTGCGGCCCCGAACATCTAAGGGCATCACAGACCTGTTATTGCTCAATCTCGTGTGGCTAAACGCCACTAGTCCCTCTAAGAAGTTAGACGCCGACCGATTGGGTCGCGTAACTAGTTAGCAAGCCAGAGTCTCGTTCGTTATCGGAATTAACCAGACAAATCGCTCCACCAACTAAGAACGGCCATGCACCACCACCCACAGAATCAAGAAAGAGCTCTCAATCTGTCAATCCTCACTGTGTCCGGGCCGGGTGAGATTTCCCGTGTTGAGTCAAATTAAGCCGCAGGCTCCACTCCTGGTGGTGCCCTTCCGTCAATTCCTTTAAGTTTCAGCTTTGCAACCATACTTCCCCCGGAACCCAAAGACTTTGGTTTCCCGCAAGCTGCCGGAGAGGTCGTAAAACTAACGCCCCCCGATCGCTAGTTGGCATCGTTTATAGTCAGAACTAGGACGGTATCTGATCGTCTTCGAACCTCTGACTTTCGCTCTTGATTAAAGAAAACATTCTTGGCAAATGCTTTCGCAGTCGTTCGTCTTGCGCCGATCCAAGAATTTCACCTCTAACGGCACAGTACGAATGCCCCCGTCTGTCCCTCTTAATCATTACCTCGCGCTCCGAAAACCAACAAAATAGAACCGAGGTCCTATTCCATTATTCCATGCACCATTATTCAGGCGAATCGCCTGCTTTGAACACTCTAATTTTTTCAAAGTAAACGTTCCGGCCGCCGCCGACACTCAGTCAAGGGCACCGGCGGAGAACCGGAGGTGAGGCCAGGACGGCCAGTACACGCCTTGCGACGGACCGGCCGCCTGCGCCCAAAATCCAACTACGAGCTTTTTAACCGCAACAACTTAAATATACACTTTTGGAGCTGGAATTACCGCGGCTGCTGGCACCAGACTTGCCCTCCAATGGATACTCGTTAAAGGTTTTAAAGTGTACTCATTCCAATTACAGGGCCTCGTTTAGAGTCCTGTATTGTTATTTTTCGTCACTACCTCCCCGCGTCGGGAATGGGTAATTTGCGCGCCTGCTGCCTTCCTTGGATGTGGTAGCCGTTTCTCAGGCTCCCTCTCCGGAATCGAACCCTGATTCTCCGTTACCCGTAAGAACCTCGGTAGGCCAGTACCGTACCGACGAAAGTTGATAGGGCAGACACTTGAATGATCCGTCGCCGGTGCGAGACCGTGCGATCCGCAAAGTTATCCAGAGTCACCAAAGGTTGCGGGCCGAAGCCCGGTCGGTTTTTGGTCTGATAAAAGCACGCCTCCCGCGAGGTCGGCGCTTCACGCATGTATTAGCTCTAGCATTTCCACAGTTAACCACGTAAAACGTACGATCAAATGAACCATAACTGATTTAATGAGCCATTCGCAGTTTCACTGTACGAGAGCTCGTACTTAGACTTGCATGGCTTAATCTTTGAGACAAGCATATGACTACTGGCAGGATCAACCAGGTAGCTACTTTAGCGTAGCCCCGAAAGGCCGACGAAGGAGGCGCCGCTGATGCGGCGCCGTCGCTCGGTCGATGCGAAACCCGAAGGCTTCTCTCCGTTAAAATTTCGTTCTTTGCTCGGCTGCCCGAACTCAGAAAACCGTCACCGCCCGTCGCACCCGCCGGAGTAAGACTTCGTCGGCAGGCCTTTCGACCGCCACGTCGCCAACACCGGCGCGAGCGCAACGCACGCCAGACAACTTCGCCGAAGCGACCGCTCAGAACCCGACAAACTGACACTCGGCTCTTCGCGCAGCAGCAACATCTGCCCAGCGAGCCAATCGCCTTTTCACCGATTCTTTACTTGTCGAAGCTTGTCAGCTCCCACAAGTATAGCAAAGATGAGTGTTGTCCCTGGGGTCTTCCGTTTGAAATTCTAACGTAAAAAAAAGGTGCACGATTGCGCCAGGTGTTGAACTATTGCGAGGCATATCACACGCTCGCGCGGCCTATACAGGCGCTTGCTCGCGCGCGCGGCCGAAATATGTTCAATGTTCGCGCGGCCTAAACAGGCTCATGCTCGCGCGGCCGAAATGTACTCAATACTCGCGCGGCCTATACAGGCTCTTGCTC
>NC_139451.1:13907472-13909972 GCF_963924565.1 Ascidiella aspersa
AACGTCGATGCTCAATGTGTCCTGCAATTCACACTAATTCACGCAGCTAGCTGCGTCCTTCATCGACTCACGAGCCGAGTGATCCACCGCCAAGAGCCATCCACGATTGTTTCGCTCGCACAGTGCCTCGCACTATAGGGTGACAAAATAGACCGCGCCGAGCGGTCGGCCAGGCCGACGCTTGAAGCCGGAGCGCGCGGCACCGCGGCACTCGACGCGCAAACATTACCGGGTGACCGAATCGCCGGCCGGCGCGCCGCTCCTCGCGGGTCGGGCGCCGGGTAGCAAAGACTTTTTCTCTCGCTTGTCCGAGTTTCGCGTTCGCCGAAGCGTTTGCGAGACCGTTAATGATCCTTCCGCAGGTTCACCTACGGAAACCTTGTTACGACTTTTACTTCCTCTAAATGATCAAGTTAGATCGTCTTCTCGGACGCCGGCTCGACCGTTGCCGGCCGCGCCAGGTCCAATCGGAGGACCTCACTAAACCATTCAATCGGTAGTAGCGACGGGCGGTGTGTACAAAGGGCAGGGACGTAATCAACGCGAGCTAATGACTCGCGCTTACTGGGAATTCCTCGTTCAAGGGAAATAATTGCAATTCCCTATCCCTAGCACGACCGGGGTTCAGCGGGTTACCCAGACCTGTCGGCCAAGGCGAGCACATGCTGATCCGGTCAGTGTAGCGCGCGTGCGGCCCCGAACATCTAAGGGCATCACAGACCTGTTATTGCTCAATCTCGTGTGGCTAAACGCCACTAGTCCCTCTAAGAAGTTAGACGCCGACCGATTGGGTCGCGTAACTAGTTAGCAAGCCAGAGTCTCGTTCGTTATCGGAATTAACCAGACAAATCGCTCCACCAACTAAGAACGGCCATGCACCACCACCCACAGAATCAAGAAAGAGCTCTCAATCTGTCAATCCTCACTGTGTCCGGGCCGGGTGAGATTTCCCGTGTTGAGTCAAATTAAGCCGCAGGCTCCACTCCTGGTGGTGCCCTTCCGTCAATTCCTTTAAGTTTCAGCTTTGCAACCATACTTCCCCCGGAACCCAAAGACTTTGGTTTCCCGCAAGCTGCCGGAGAGGTCGTAAAACTAACGCCCCCCGATCGCTAGTTGGCATCGTTTATAGTCAGAACTAGGACGGTATCTGATCGTCTTCGAACCTCTGACTTTCGCTCTTGATTAAAGAAAACATTCTTGGCAAATGCTTTCGCAGTCGTTCGTCTTGCGCCGATCCAAGAATTTCACCTCTAACGGCACAGTACGAATGCCCCCGTCTGTCCCTCTTAATCATTACCTCGCGCTCCGAAAACCAACAAAATAGAACCGAGGTCCTATTCCATTATTCCATGCACCATTATTCAGGCGAATCGCCTGCTTTGAACACTCTAATTTTTTCAAAGTAAACGTTCCGGCCGCCGCCGACACTCAGTCAAGGGCACCGGCGGAGAACCGGAGGTGAGGCCAGGACGGCCAGTACACGCCTTGCGACGGACCGGCCGCCTGCGCCCAAAATCCAACTACGAGCTTTTTAACCGCAACAACTTAAATATACACTTTTGGAGCTGGAATTACCGCGGCTGCTGGCACCAGACTTGCCCTCCAATGGATACTCGTTAAAGGTTTTAAAGTGTACTCATTCCAATTACAGGGCCTCGTTTAGAGTCCTGTATTGTTATTTTTCGTCACTACCTCCCCGCGTCGGGAATGGGTAATTTGCGCGCCTGCTGCCTTCCTTGGATGTGGTAGCCGTTTCTCAGGCTCCCTCTCCGGAATCGAACCCTGATTCTCCGTTACCCGTAAGAACCTCGGTAGGCCAGTACCGTACCGACGAAAGTTGATAGGGCAGACACTTGAATGATCCGTCGCCGGTGCGAGACCGTGCGATCCGCAAAGTTATCCAGAGTCACCAAAGGTTGCGGGCCGAAGCCCGGTCGGTTTTTGGTCTGATAAAAGCACGCCTCCCGCGAGGTCGGCGCTTCACGCATGTATTAGCTCTAGCATTTCCACAGTTAACCACGTAAAACGTACGATCAAATGAACCATAACTGATTTAATGAGCCATTCGCAGTTTCACTGTACGAGAGCTCGTACTTAGACTTGCATGGCTTAATCTTTGAGACAAGCATATGACTACTGGCAGGATCAACCAGGTAGCTACTTTAGCGTAGCCCCGAAAGGCCGACGAAGGAGGCGCCGCTGATGCGGCGCCGTCGCTCGGTCGATGCGAAACCCGAAGGCTTCTCTCCGTTAAAATTTCGTTCTTTGCTCGGCTGCCCGAACTCAGAAAACCGTCACCGCCCGTCGCACCCGCCGGAGTAAGACTTCGTCGGCAGGCCTTTCGACCGCCACGTCGCCAACACCGGCGCGAGCGCAACGCACGCCAGACAACTTCGCCGAAGCGACCGCTCAGAACCCGACAAACTGACACTCGGCTCTTCGCGCAGCAGCAACATCTGCCCAGCGAGCCAATCGCCTTTTCACCGATTCTTTACTTGTC
>NC_139451.1:13914972-13917472 GCF_963924565.1 Ascidiella aspersa
TTGTTTCGCTCGCACAGTGCCTCGCACTATAGGGTGACAAAATAGACCGCGCCGAGCGGTCGGCCAGGCCGACGCTTGAAGCCGGAGCGCGCGGCACCGCGGCACTCGACGCGCAAACATTACCGGGTGACCGAATCGCCGGCCGGCGCGCCGCCCCTCGCGGGTCGGGCGCCGGGTAGCAAAGACTTTTTCTCTCGCTTGTCCGAGTTTCGCGTTCGCCGAAGCGTTTGCGAGACCGTTAATGATCCTTCCGCAGGTTCACCTACGGAAACCTTGTTACGACTTTTACTTCCTCTAAATGATCAAGTTAGATCGTCTTCTCGGACGCCGGCTCGACCGTTGCCGGCCGCGCCAGGTCCAATCGGAGGACCTCACTAAACCATTCAATCGGTAGTAGCGACGGGCGGTGTGTACAAAGGGCAGGGACGTAATCAACGCGAGCTAATGACTCGCGCTTACTGGGAATTCCTCGTTCAAGGGAAATAATTGCAATTCCCTATCCCTAGCACGACCGGGGTTCAGCGGGTTACCCAGACCTGTCGGCCAAGGCGAGCACATGCTGATCCGGTCAGTGTAGCGCGCGTGCGGCCCCGAACATCTAAGGGCATCACAGACCTGTTATTGCTCAATCTCGTGTGGCTAAACGCCACTAGTCCCTCTAAGAAGTTAGACGCCGACCGATTGGGTCGCGTAACTAGTTAGCAAGCCAGAGTCTCGTTCGTTATCGGAATTAACCAGACAAATCGCTCCACCAACTAAGAACGGCCATGCACCACCACCCACAGAATCAAGAAAGAGCTCTCAATCTGTCAATCCTCACTGTGTCCGGGCCGGGTGAGATTTCCCGTGTTGAGTCAAATTAAGCCGCAGGCTCCACTCCTGGTGGTGCCCTTCCGTCAATTCCTTTAAGTTTCAGCTTTGCAACCATACTTCCCCCGGAACCCAAAGACTTTGGTTTCCCGCAAGCTGCCGGAGAGGTCGTAAAACTAACGCCCCCCGATCGCTAGTTGGCATCGTTTATAGTCAGAACTAGGACGGTATCTGATCGTCTTCGAACCTCTGACTTTCGCTCTTGATTAAAGAAAACATTCTTGGCAAATGCTTTCGCAGTCGTTCGTCTTGCGCCGATCCAAGAATTTCACCTCTAACGGCACAGTACGAATGCCCCCGTCTGTCCCTCTTAATCATTACCTCGCGCTCCGAAAACCAACAAAATAGAACCGAGGTCCTATTCCATTATTCCATGCACCATTATTCAGGCGAATCGCCTGCTTTGAACACTCTAATTTTTTCAAAGTAAACGTTCCGGCCGCCGCCGACACTCAGTCAAGGGCACCGGCGGAGAACCGGAGGTGAGGCCAGGACGGCCAGTACACGCCTTGCGACGGACCGGCCGCCTGCGCCCAAAATCCAACTACGAGCTTTTTAACCGCAACAACTTAAATATACACTTTTGGAGCTGGAATTACCGCGGCTGCTGGCACCAGACTTGCCCTCCAATGGATACTCGTTAAAGGTTTTAAAGTGTACTCATTCCAATTACAGGGCCTCGTTTAGAGTCCTGTATTGTTATTTTTCGTCACTACCTCCCCGCGTCGGGAATGGGTAATTTGCGCGCCTGCTGCCTTCCTTGGATGTGGTAGCCGTTTCTCAGGCTCCCTCTCCGGAATCGAACCCTGATTCTCCGTTACCCGTAAGAACCTCGGTAGGCCAGTACCGTACCGACGAAAGTTGATAGGGCAGACACTTGAATGATCCGTCGCCGGTGCGAGACCGTGCGATCCGCAAAGTTATCCAGAGTCACCAAAGGTTGCGGGCCGAAGCCCGGTCGGTTTTTGGTCTGATAAAAGCACGCCTCCCGCGAGGTCGGCGCTTCACGCATGTATTAGCTCTAGCATTTCCACAGTTAACCACGTAAAACGTACGATCAAATGAACCATAACTGATTTAATGAGCCATTCGCAGTTTCACTGTACGAGAGCTCGTACTTAGACTTGCATGGCTTAATCTTTGAGACAAGCATATGACTACTGGCAGGATCAACCAGGTAGCTACTTTAGCGTAGCCCCGAAAGGCCGACGAAGGAGGCGCCGCTGATGCGGCGCCGTCGCTCGGTCGATGCGAAACCCGAAGGCTTCTCTCCGTTAAAATTTCGTTCTTTGCTCGGCTGCCCGAACTCAGAAAACCGTCACCGCCCGTCGCACCCGCCGGAGTAAGACTTCGTCGGCAGGCCTTTCGACCGCCACGTCGCCAACACCGGCGCGAGCGCAACGCACGCCAGACAACTTCGCCGAAGCGACCGCTCAGAACCCGACAAACTGACACTCGGCTCTTCGCGCAGCAGCAACATCTGCCCAGCGAGCCAATCGCCTTTTCACCGATTCTTTACTTGTCGAAGCTTGTCAGCTCCCACAAGTATAGCAAAGATGAGTGTTGTCCCTGGGGTCTTCCGTTTGAAATTCTAACGTAAAAAAAAGGTGCACGATTGCGCCAGGTGTTG
>NC_139451.1:13928297-13948921 GCF_963924565.1 Ascidiella aspersa
AAATGACAAAGTTACCGTTTTGGCCAAAATCGCATTTTAGCGAAAAAACTCGATTTTCGGTTAAGCGTCAAATCTTTATTTGAGCGAAATCGACGATTTCCTACGGTAGAAGTGCTCAGATGTTGCACGTGAGTCTATAGCCGAAACGGCATCAAAATTCGTTAAGAAATGACAAAGTTACCGTTTTGGCCAAAATCGCATTTTAGCGAAAAAACTCGATTTTCGGTTAAGCGTCAAATCTTTGTTTGAGCGAAATCGACGATTTCCTACGGTAGAAGTGCTCAGATGTTGCACGTGAGTCTATAGCCGAAACGGCATCAAAATTCGTTAAGAAATGACAAAGTTACCGTTTTGGCCAAAATCGCATTTTAGCGAAAAAACTCGATTTTCGGTGCGTCAAATCTTTGTTTGAGCGAAATCGACGATTTCCTACGGTAGAAGTGCTCAGATGTTGCACGTGAGTCTATAGCCGAAACGGCATCAAAATTCGTTAAGAAATGACAAAGTTACCGTTTTGGCCAAAATCGCATTTTAGCGAAAAAACTCGATTTTCGGTTAAGCGTCAAATCTTTGTTTGAGCGAAATCGACGATTTCCTACGGTAGAAGTGCTCAGATGTTGCACGTGAGTCTATAGCCGAAACGGCATCAAAATTCGTTAAGAAATGACAAAGTTACCGTTTTGGCCAAAATCGCATTTTAGCGAAAAAACTCGATTTTCGGTTAAGCGTCAAATCTTTGTTTGAGCGAAATCGACGATTTCCTACGGTAGAAGTGCTCAGATGTTGCACGTGAGTCTATAGCCGAAACGGCATCAAAATTCGTTAAGAAATGACAAAGTTACCGTTTTGGCCAAAATCGCATTTTAGCGAAAAAACTCGATTTTCGGTTAAGCGTCAAATCTTTGTTTGAGCGAAATCGACGATTTCCTACGGTAGAAGTGCTCAGATGTTGCACGTGAGTCTATAGCCGAAACGGCATCAAAATTCGTTAAGAAATGACAAAGTTACCGTTTTGGCCAAAATCGCATTTTAGCGAAAAAACTCGATTTTCGGTTAAGCGTCAAATCTTTGTTTGAGCGAAATCGACGATTTCCTACGGTAGAAGTGCTCAGATGTTGCACGTGAGTCTATAGCCGAAACGGCATCAAAATTCGTTAAGAAATGACAAAGTTACCGTTTTGGCCAAAATCGCATTTTAGCGAAAAAACTCGATTTTCGGTTAAGCGTCAAATCTTTGTTTGAGCGAAATCGACGATTTCCTACGGTAGAAGTGCTCAGATGTTGCACGTGAGTCTATAGCCGAAACGGCATCAAAATTCGTTAAGAAATGACAAAGTTACCGTTTTGGCCAAAATCGCATTTTAGCGAAAAAACTCGATTTTCGGTTAAGCGTCAAATCTTTGTTTGAGCGAAATCGACGATTTCCTACGGTAGAAGTGCTCAGATGTTGCACGTGAGTCTATAGCCGAAACGGCATCAAAATTCGTTAAGAAATGACAAAGTTACCGTTTTGGCCAAAATCGCATTTTAGCGAAAAAACTCGATTTTCGGTTAAGCGTCAAATCTTTGTTTGAGCGAAATCGACGATTTCCTACGGTAGAAGTGCTCAGATGTTGCACGTGAGTCTATAGCCGAAACGGCATCAAAATTCGTTGAGAAATGACAAAGTTACCGTTTTGGCCAAAATCGCATTTTAGCGAAAAAACTCGATTTTCGGTGCGTCAAATCTTTGTTTGAGCGAAATCGACGATTTCCTACGGTAGAAGTGCTCAGATGTTGCACGTGAGTCTATAGCCGAAACGGCATCAAAATTCGTTGAGAAATGACAAAGTTACCGTTTTGGCCAAAATCGCATTTTAGCGAAAAACTCGATTTTCGGTTAAGCGTCAAATCTTTATTTGAGCGAAATCGACGATTTCCTACGGTAGAAGTGCTCAGATGTTGCACGTGAGTCTATAGCCGAAACGGCATCAAAATTCGTTAAGAAATGACAAAGTTACCGTTTTGGCCAAAATCGCATTTTAGCGAAAAAACTCGATTTTCGGTTAAGCGTCAAATCTTTGTTTGAGCGAAATCGACGATTTCCTACGGTAGAAGTGCTCAGATGTTGCACGTGAGTCTATAGCCGAAACGGCATCAAAATTCGTTAAGAAATGACAAAGTTACCGTTTTGGTCAAAATCGCATTTTAGCGAAAAAACTCGATTTTCGGTTAAGCGTCAAATCTTTGTTTGAGCGAAATCGACGATTTCCTACGGTAGAAGTGCTCAGATGTTGCACGTGAGTCTATAGCCGAAACGGCATCAAAATTCGTTAAGAAATGACAAAGTTACCGTTTTGGCCAAAATCGCATGTTAGCGAAAAAACTCGATTTTCGGTGCGTCAAATCTTTGTTTGAGCGAAATCGACGATTTCCTACGGTAGAAGTGCTCAGATGTTGCACGTGAGTCTATAGCCGAAACGGCATCAAAATTCGTTAAGAAATGACAAAGTTACCGTTTTGGTCAAAATCGCATTTTAGCGAAAAAACTCGATTTTCGGTTAAGCGTCAAATCTTTGTTTGAGCGAAATCGACGATTTCCTACGGTAGAAGTGCTCAGATGTTGCACGTGAGTCTATAGCCGAAACGGCATCAAAATTCGTTAAGAAATGACAAAGTTACCGTTTTGGCCAAAATCGCATTTTAGCGAAAAAACTCGATTTTCGGTGCGTCAAATCTTTGTTTGAGCGAAATCGACGATTTCCTACGGTAGAAGTGCTCAGATGTTGCACGTGAGTCTATAGCCGAAACGGCATCAAAATTCGTTAAGAAATGACAAAGTTACCGTTTTGGCCAAAATCGCATTTTAGCGAAAAAACTCGATTTTCGGTTAAGCGTCAAATCTTTGTTTGAGCGAAATCGACGATTTCCTACGGTAGAAGTGCTCAGATGTTGCACGTGAGTCTATAGCCGAAACGGCATCAAAATTCGTTGAGAAATGACAAAGTTACCGTTTTGGCCAAAATCGCATTTTAGCGAAAAAACTCGATTTTCGGTTAAGCGTCAAATCTTTATTTGAGCGAAATCGACGATTTCCTACGGTAGAAGTGCTCAGATGTTGCACGTGAGTCTATAGCCGAAACGGCATCAAAATTCGTTAAGAAATGACAAAGTTACCGTTTTGGCCAAAATCGCATTTTAGCGAAAAAACTCGATTTTCGGTGCGTCAAATCTTTGTTTGAGCGAAATCGACGATTTCCTACGGTAGAAGTGCTCAGATGTTGCACGTGAGTCTATAGCCGAAACGGCATCAAAATTCGTTAAGAAATGACAAAGTTACCGTTTTGGCCAAAATCGCATTTTAGCGAAAAAACTCGATTTTCGGTTAAGCGTCAAATCTTTGTTTGAGCGAAATCGACGATTTCCTACGGTAGAAGTGCTCAGATGTTGCACGTGAGTCTATAGCCGAAACGGCATCAAAATTCGTTAAGAAATGACAAAGTTACCGTTTTGGCCAAAATCGCATTTTAGCGAAAAAACTCGATTTTCGGTGCGTCAAATCTTTGTTTGAGCGAAATCGACGATTTCCTACGGTAGAAGTGCTCAGATGTTGCACGTGAGTCTATAGCCGAAACGGCATCAAAATTCGTTAAGAAATGACAAAGTTACCGTTTTGGCCAAAATCGCATTTTAGCGAAAAAACTCGATTTTCGGTTAAGCGTCAAATCTTTGTTTGAGCGAAATCGACGATTTCCTACGGTAGAAGTGCTCAGATGTTGCACGTGAGTCTATAGCCGAAACGGCATCAAAATTCGTTGAGAAATGACAAAGTTACCGTTTTGGCCAAAATCGCATTTTAGCGAAAAAACTCGATTTTCGGTTAAGCGTCAAATCTTTATTTGAGCGAAATCGACGATTTCCTACGGTAGAAGTGCTCAGATGTTGCACGTGAGTCTATAGCCGAAACGGCATCAAAATTCGTTAAGAAATGACAAAGTTACCGTTTTGGCCAAAATCGCATTTTAGCGAAAAAACTCGATTTTCGGTTAAGCGTCAAATCTTTGTTTGAGCGAAATCGACGATTTCCTACGGTAGAAGTGCTCAGATGTTGCACGTGAGTCTATAGCCGAAACGGCATCAAAATTCGTTAAGAAATGACAAAGTTACCGTTTTGGCCAAAATCGCATTTTAGCGAAAAAACTCGATTTTCGGTGCGTCAAATCTTTGTTTGAGCGAAATCGACGATTTCCTACGGTAGAAGTGCTCAGATGTTGCACGTGAGTCTATAGCCGAAACGGCATCAAAATTCGTTAAGAAATGACAAAGTTACCGTTTTGGCCAAAATCGCATTTTAGCGAAAAAACTCGATTTTCGGTTAAGCGTCAAATCTTTGTTTGAGCGAAATCGACGATTTCCTACGGTAGAAGTGCTCAGATGTTGCACGTGAGTCTATAGCCGAAACGGCATCAAAATTCGTTAAGAAATGACAAAGTTACCGTTTTGGCCAAAATCGCATTTTAGCGAAAAAACTCGATTTTCGGTGCGTCAAATCTTTGTTTGAGCGAAATCGACGATTTCCTACGGTAGAAGTGCTCAGATGTTGCACGTGAGTCTATAGCCGAAACGGCATCAAAATTCGTTAAGAAATGACAAAGTTACCGTTTTGGCCAAAATCGCATTTTAGCGAAAAAACTCGATTTTCGGTTAAGCGTCAAATCTTTGTTTGAGCGAAATCGACGATTTCCTACGGTAGAAGTGCTCAGATGTTGCACGTGAGTCTATAGCCGAAACGGCATCAAAATTCGTTAAGAAATGACAAAGTTACCGTTTTGGCCAAAATCGCATTTTAGCGAAAAAACTCGATTTTCGGTTAAGCGTCAAATCTTTGTTTGAGCGAAATCGACGATTTCCTACGGTAGAAGTGCTCAGATGTTGCACGTGAGTCTATAGCCGAAACGGCATCAAAATTCGTTAAGAAATGACAAAGTTACCGTTTTGGCCAAAATCGCATTTTAGCGAAAAAACTCGATTTTCGGTGCGTCAAATCTTTGTTTGAGCGAAATCGACGATTTCCTACGGTAGAAGTGCTCAGATGTTGCACGTGAGTCTATAGCCGAAACGGCATCAAAATTCGTTAAGAAATGACAAAGTTACCGTTTTGGCCAAAATCGCATTTTAGCGAAAAAACTCGATTTTCGGTTAAGCGTCAAATCTTTATTTGAGCGAAATCGACGATTTCCTACGGTAGAAGTGCTCAGATGTTGCACGTGAGTCTATAGCCGAAACGGCATCAAAATTCGTTAAGAAATGACAAAGTTACCGTTTTGGCCAAAATCGCATTTTAGCGAAAAAACTCGATTTTCGGTTAAGCGTCAAATCTTTGTTTGAGCGAAATCGACGATTTCCTACGGTAGAAGTGCTCAGATGTTGCACGTGAGTCTATAGCCGAAACGGCATCAAAATTCGTTAAGAAATGACAAAGTTACCGTTTTGGTCAAAATCGCATTTTAGCGAAAAAACTCGATTTTCGGTTAAGCGTCAAATCTTTGTTTGAGCGAAATCGACGATTTCCTACGGTAGAAGTGCTCAGATGTTGCACGTGAGTCTATAGCCGAAACGGCATCAAAATTCGTTAAGAAATGACAAAGTTACCGTTTTGGCCAAAATCGCATTTTAGCGAAAAAACTCGATTTTCGGTGCGTCAAATCTTTGTTTGAGCGAAATCGACGATTTCCTACGGTAGAAGTGCTCAGATGTTGCACGTGAGTCTATAGCCGAAACGGCATCAAAATTCGTTAAGAAATGACAAAGTTACCGTTTTGGTCAAAATCGCATTTTAGCGAAAAAACTCGATTTTCGGTTAAGCGTCAAATCTTTGTTTGAGCGAAATCGACGATTTCCTACGGTAGAAGTGCTCAGATGTTGCACGTGAGTCTATAGCCGAAACGGCATCAAAATTCGTTAAGAAATGACAAAGTTACCGTTTTGGCCAAAATCGCATTTTAGCGAAAAAACTCGATTTGGCGTGATGAATGCGTTCAAATCTTTGTTTGAGCGAAATCGACGATTTCCTACGGTAGAAGTGCTCAGATGTTGCACGTGAGTCTATAGCCGAAACGGCATCAAAATTCGTTAAGAAATGACAAAGTTACCGTTTTGGCCAAAATCGCATTTTAGCGAAAAAACTCGATTTTCGGTTAAGCGTCAAATCTTTGTTTGAGCGAAATCGACGATTTCCTACGGTAGAAGTGCTCAGATGTTGCACGTAAGTCTATAGCCGAAACGGCATCAAAATTCGTTGAGAAATGACAAAGTTACCGTTTTGGCCAAAATCGCATTTTAGCGAAAAAACTCGATTTTCGGTTAAGCGTCAAATCTTTATTTGAGCGAAATCGACGATTTCCTACGGTAGAAGTGCTCAGATGTTGCACGTGAGTCTATAGCCGAAACGGCATCAAAATTCGTTAAGAAATGACAAAGTTACCGTTTTGGCCAAAATCGCATTTTAGCGAAAAAACTCGATTTTCGGTTAAGCGTCAAATCTTTGTTTGAGCGAAATCGACGATTTCCTACGGTAGAAGTGCTCAGATGTTGCACGTGAGTCTATAGCCGAAACGGCATCAAAATTCGTTAAGAAATGACAAAGTTACCGTTTTGGCCAAAATCGCATTTTAGCGAAAAAACTCGATTTTCGGTGCGTCAAATCTTTGTTTGAGCGAAATCGACGATTTCCTACGGTAGAAGTGCTCAGATGTTGCACGTGAGTCTATAGCCGAAACGGCATCAAAATTCGTTAAGAAATGACAAAGTTACCGTTTTGGCCAAAATCGCATTTTAGCGAAAAAACTCGATTTTCGGTGCGTCAAATCTTTGTTTGAGCGAAATCGACGATTTCCTACGGTAGAAGTGCTCAGATGTTGCACGTGAGTCTATAGCCGAAACGGCATCAAAATTCGTTAAGAAATGACAAAGTTACCGTTTTGGCCAAAATCGCATTTTAGCGAAAAAACTCGATTTTCGGTTAAGCGTCAAATCTTTGTTTGAGCGAAATCGACGATTTCCTACGGTAGAAGTGCTCAGATGTTGCACGTGAGTCTATAGCCGAAACGGCATCAAAATTCGTTGAGAAATGACAAAGTTACCGTTTTGGCCAAAATCGCATTTTAGCGAAAAAACTCGATTTTCGGTTAAGCGTCAAATCTTTATTTGAGCGAAATCGACGATTTCCTACGGTAGAAGTGCTCAGATGTTGCACGTGAGTCTATAGCCGAAACGGCATCAAAATTCGTTAAGAAATGACAAAGTTACCGTTTTGGCCAAAATCGCATTTTAGCGAAAAAACTCGATTTTCGGTTAAGCGTCAAATCTTTGTTTGAGCGAAATCGACGATTTCCTACGGTAGAAGTGCTCAGATGTTGCACGTGAGTCTATAGCCGAAACGGCATCAAAATTCGTTAAGAAATGACAAAGTTACCGTTTTGGCCAAAATCGCATTTTAGCGAAAAAACTCGATTTTCGGTTAAGCGTCAAATCTTTGTTTGAGCGAAATCGACGATTTCCTACGGTAGAAGTGCTCAGATGTTGCACGTGAGTCTATAGCCGAAACGGCATCAAAATTCGTTAAGAAATGACAAAGTTACCGTTTTGGCCAAAATCGCATTTTAGCGAAAAAACTCGATTTTCGGTGCGTCAAATCTTTGTTTGAGCGAAATCGACGATTTCCTACGGTAGAAGTGCTCAGATGTTGCACGTGAGTCTATAGCCGAAACGGCATCAAAATTCGTTGTTAAGAAATGACAAAGTTACCGTTTTGGCCAAAATCGCATTTTAGCGAAAAAACTAGATTTTCGGTTAAGCGTCAAATCTTTATTTGAGCGAAATCGACGATTTCCTACGGTAGAAGTGCTCAGATGTTGCACGTGAGTCTATAGCCGAAACGGCATCAAAATTCGTTAAGAAATGACAAAGTTACCGTTTTGGCCAAAATCGCATTTTAGCAAAAAAAATCGATTTTCGGTGCGTCAAATCTTTATTTGAGCGAAATCGACGATTTCCTACGGTAGAAGTGCTCAGATGTTGCACGTGAGTCTATAGCCGAAACGGCATCAAAATTCGTTAAGAAATGACAAAGTTACCGTTTTGGCCAAAATCGCATTTTAGCGAAAAAACTCGATTTTCGGTGCGTCAAATCTTTATTTGAGCGAAATCGACGATTTCCTACGGTAGAAGTGCTCAGATGTTGCACGTGAGTCTATAGCCGAAACGGCATTAAAATTCGTTAAGAAATGACAAAGTTACCGTTTTGGCCAAAATCGCATTTTAGCAAAAAAACTCGATTTTCGGTGCGTCAAATCTTTATTTGAGCGAAATCGACGATTTCCTACGGTAGAAGTGCTCAGATGTTGCACGTGAGTCTATAGCCGAAACGGCATCAAAATTCGTTAAGAAATGACAAAGTTACCGTTTTGGCCAAAATCGCATTTTAGCAAAAAAACTCGATTTTCGGTTAAGCGTCAAATCTTTATTTGAGCGAAATCGACGATTTCCTACGGTAGAAGTGCTCAGATGTTGCACGTGAGTCTATAGCCGAAACGGCATCAAAATTCGTTAAGAAATGACAAAGTTACCGTTTTGGCCAAAATCGCATTTTAGCGAAAAAACTCGATTTTCGGTACGTCAAATCTTTATTTGAGCGAAATCGACGATTTCCTACGGTAGAAGTGCTCAGATGTTGCACGTGAGTCTATAGCCGAAACGGCATCAAAATTCGTTAAGAAATGACAAAGTTACCGTTTTGGCCAAAATCGCATTTTAGCGAAAAAACTCGATTTTCGGTGCGTCAAATCTTTATTTGAGCGAAATCGACGATTTCCTACGGTAGAAGTGCTCAGATGTTGCACGTGAGTCTATAGCCGAAACGGCATCAAAATTCGTTAAGAAATGACAAAGTTACCGTTTTGGCCAAAATCGAATTTTAGCGAAAAAACTCGATTTTCGGTTAAGCGTCAAATCTTTATTTGAGCGAAATCGACGATTTCCTACGATAGAAGTGCTCAGATGTTGCACGTGAGTCTATAGCCGAAACGGCATCAAAATTCGTTAAGAAATGACAAAGTTACCGTTTTGGCCAAAATCGCATTTTAGCGAAAAAACTCGATTTTCGGTTAAGTGTCAAATCTTTATTTGAGCGAAATCGACGATTTCCTACGGTAGAAGTGCTCAGATGTTGCACGTGAGTCTATAGCCGAAACGGCATCAAAATTCGTTAAGAAATGACAAAGTTACCGTTTTGGCCAAAATCGCATTTTAGCAAAAAAACTCGATTTTCGGTGCGTCAAATCTTTATTTGAGCGAAATCGACGATTTCCTACGGTAGAAGTGCTCAGATGTTGCACGTGAGTCTATAGCCGAAACGGCATCAAAATTCGTTAAGAAATGACATAGTTACCGTTTTGGCCAAAATCGCATTTTAGCAAAAAAACTCGATTTTCGGTTAAGCGTCAAATCTTTATTTGAGCGAAATCGACGATTTCCTACGGTAGAAGTGCTCAGATGTTGCACGTGAGTCTATAGCCGAAACGGCATCAAAATTCGTTAAGAAATGACAAAGTTACCGTTTTGGCCAAAATCGCATTTTAGCGAAAAAACTCGATTTTCGGTGCGTCAAATCTTTATTTGAGCGAAATCGACGATTTCCTACGGTAGAAGTGCTCAGATGTTGCACGTGAGTCTATAGCCGAAACGGCATCAAAATTCGTTAAGAAATGACAAAGTTACCGTTTTGGCCAAAATCGAATTTTAGCGAAAAAACTCGATTTTCGGTTAAGCGTCAAATCTTTATTTGAGCGAAATCGACGATTTCCTACGGTAGAAGTGCTCAGATGTTGCACGTGAGTCTATAGCCGAAACGGCATCAAAATTCGTTAAGAAATGACAAAGTTACCGTTTTGGCCAAAATCGCATTTTAGCGAAAAAACTCGATTTTCGGTTAAGCGTCAAATCTTTATTTGAGCGAAATCGACGATTTCCTACGGTAGAAGTGCTCAGATGTTGCACGTGAGTCTATAGCCGAAACGGCATCAAAATTCGTTAAGAAATGACAAAGTTACCGTTTTGGCCAAAATCGCATTTTAGCGAAAAAACTCGATTTTCGGTTAAGCGTCAAATCTTTATTTGAGCGAAATCGACGATTTCCTACGGTAGAAGTGCTCAGATGTTGCACGTGAGTCTATAGCCGAAACGGCATCAAAATTCGTTAAGAAATGACAAAGTTACCGTTTTGGCCAAAATCGCATTTTAGCAAAAAAACTCGATTTTCGGTGCGTCAAATCTTTATTTGAGCGAAATCGACGATTTCCTACGGTAGAAGTGCTCAGATGTTGCACGTGAGTCTATAGCCGAAACGGCATCAAAATTCGTTAAGAAATGACAAAGTTACCGTTTTGGCCAAAATCGCATTTTAGCAAAAAAACTCGATTTTCGGTGCGTCAAATCTTTATTTGAGCGAAATCGACGATTTCCTACGGTAGAAGTGCTCAGATGTTGCACGTGAGTCTATAGCCGAAACGGCATCAAAATTCGTTAAGAAATGACAAAGTTACCGTTTTGGCCAAAATCGCATTTTAGCAAAAAAACTCGATTTTCGGTGCGTCAAATCTTTATTTGAGCGAAATCGACGATTTCCTACGGTAGAAGTGCTCAGATGTTGCACGTGAGTCTATAGCCGAAACGGCATCAAAATTCGTTAAGAAATGACAAAGTTACCGTTTTGGCCAAAATCGCATTTTAGCGAAAAAACTCGATTTTCGGTTAAGCGTCAAATCTTTATTTGAGCGAAATCGACGATTTCCTACGGTAGAAGTGCTCAGATGTTGCACGTGAGTCTATAGCCGAAACGGCATCAAAATTCGTTAAGAAATGACAAAGTTACCGTTTTGGCCAAAATCGCATTTTAGCAAAAAAACTCGATTTTCGCTGCGTCAAATCTTTATTTGAGCGAAATCGACGATTTCCTACGGTAGAAGTGCTCAGATGTTGCACGTGAGTCTATAGCCGAAACGGCATCAAAATTCGTTAAGAAATGACAAAGTTACCGTTTTGGCCAAAATCGCATTTTAGCGAAAAAACTCGATTTTCGGTGCGTCAAATCTTTATTTGAGCGAAATCGACGATTTCCTACGGTAGAAGTGCTCAAATGTTGCACGTGAGTCTATAGCCGAAACGGCATCAAAATTCGTTAAGAAATGACAAAGTTACCGTTTTGGCCAAAATCGAATTTTAGCGAAAAAACTCGATTTTCGGTTAAGCGTCAAATCTTTATTTGAGCGAAATCGACGATTTCCTACGGTAGAAGTGCTCAGATGTTGCACGTGAGTCTATAGCCGAAACGGCATCAAAATTCGTTAAGAAATGACAAAGTTACCGTTTTGGCCAAAATCGCATTTTAGCGAAAAAACTCGATTTTCGGTTAAGTGTCAAATCTTTATTTGAGCGAAATCGACGATTTCCTACGGTAGAAGTGCTCAGATGTTGCACGTGAGTCTATAGCCGAAACGGCATCAAAATTCGTTAAGAAATGACAAAGTTACCGTTTTGGCCAAAATCGCATTTTAGCAAAAAAACTCGATTTTCGGTGCGTCAAATCTTTATTTGAGCGAAATCGACGATTTCCTACGGTAGAAGTGCTCAGATGTTGCACGTGAGTCTATAGCCGAAACGGCATCAAAATTCGTTAAGAAATGACAAAGTTACCATTTTGGCCAAAATCGCATTTTAGCAAAAAAACTCGATTTTCGGTGCGTCAAATCTTTATTTGAGCGAAATCGACGATTTCCTACGGTAGAAGTGCTCAGATGTTGCACGTGAGTCTATAGCCGAAACGGCATCAAAATTCGTTAAGAAATGACAAAGTTACCGTTTTGGCCAAAATCGCATTTTAGCGAAAAAACTCGATTTTCGGTTAAGCGTCAAATCTTTATTTGAGCGAAATCGACGATTTCCTACGGTAGAAGTGCTCAGATGTTGCACGTGAGTCTATAGCCGAAACGGCAACAAAATTCGTTAAGAAATGACAAAGTTACCGTTTTGGCCAAAATCGAATTTTAGCGAAAAAACTCGATTTTCGGTTAAGCGTCAAATCTTTATTTGAGCGAAATCGACGATTTCCTACGGTAGAAGTGCTCAGATGTTGCACGTGAGTCTATAGCCGAAACGGCATCAAAATTCGTTAAGAAATGACAAAGTTACCGTTTTGGCCAAAATCGCATTTTAGCGAAAAAACTAGATTTTCGGTTAAGCGTCAAATCTTTATTTGAGCGAAATCGACGATTTCCTACGGTAGAAGTGCTCAGATGTTGCACGTGAGTCTATAGCCGAAACGGCATCAAAATTCGTTAAGAAATGACAAAGTTACCGTTTTGGCCAAAATCGCATTTTAGCAAAAAAACTTGATTTTCGGTGCGTCAAATCTTTATTTGAGCGAAATCGACGATTTCCTACGGTAGAAGTGCTCAGATGTTGCACGTGAGTCTATAGCCGAAACGGCATCAAAATTCGTTAAGAAATGACAAAGTTACCGTTTTGGCCAAAATCGCATTTTAGCGAAAAAACTAGATTTTCGGTTAAGCGTCAAATCTTTATTTGACCGAAATCGACGATTTCCTACGGTAGAAGTGCTCAGATGTTGCACGTGAGTCTATAGCCGAAACGGCATCAAAATTCGTTAAGAAATGACAAAGTTACCGTTTTGGCCAAAATCGCATTTTAGCAAAAAAACTCGATTTTCGGTGCGTCAAATCTTTATTTGAGCGAAATCGACGATTTCCTACGGTAGAAGTGCTCAGATGTTGCACGTGAGTCTATAGCCGAAACGGCATCAAAATTCGTTAAGAAATGACAAAGTTACCGTTTTGGCCAAAATCGCATTTTAGCAAAAAAACTCGATTTTCGGTGCGTCAAATCTTTATTTGAGCGAAATCGACGATTTCCTACGGTAGAAGTGCTCAGATGTTGCACGTGAGTCTATAGCCGAAACGGCATCAAAATTCGTTAAGAAATGACAAAGTTACCGTTTTGGCCAAAATCGCATTTTAGCGAAAAAACTCGATTTTCGGTTAAGCGTCAAATCTTTATTTGAGCGAAATCGACGATTTCCTACGGTAGAAGTGCTCAGATGTTGCACGTGAGTCTATAGCCGAAACGGCAACAAAATTCGTTAAGAAATGACAAAGTTACCGTTTTGGCCAAAATCGAATTTTAGCGAAAAAACTCGATTTTCGGTTAAGCGTCAAATCTTTATTTGAGCGAAATCGACGATTTCCTACGGTAGAAGTGCTCAGATGTTGCACGTGAGTCTATAGCCGAAACGGCATCAAAATTCGTTAAGAAATGACAAAGTTACCGTTTTGGCCAAAATCGCATTTTAGCGAAAAAACTCGATTTTCGGTTAAGCGTCAAATCTTTATTTGAGCGAAATCGACGATTTCCTACGGTAGAAGTGCTCAGATGTTGCACGTGAGTCTATAGCCGAAACGGCATCAAAATTCGTTAAGAAATGACAAAGTTACCGTTTTGGCCAAAATCGCATTTTAGCAAAAAAACTTGATTTTCGGTGCGTCAAATCTTTATTTGAGCGAAATCGACGATTTCCTACGGTAGAAGTGCTCAGATGTTGCACGTGAGTCTATAGCCGAAACGGCATCAAAATTCGTTAAGAAATGACAAAGTTACCGTTTTGGCCAAAATCGCATTTTAGCGAAAAAACTCGATTTTCGCTGCGTCAAATCTTTATTTGAGCGAAATCGACGATTTCCTACGGTAGAAGTGCTCAGATGTTGCACGTGAGTCTATAGCCGAAACGGCATCAAAATTCGTTAAGAAATGACAAAGTTACCGTTTTGGCCAAAATCGAATTTTAGCGAAAAAACTCGATTTTCGGTTAAGCGTCAAATCTTTATTTGAGCGAAATCGACGATTTCCTACGGTAGAAGTGCTCAGATGTTGCACGTGAGTCTATAGCCGAAACGGCATCAAAATTCGTTAAGAAATGACAAAGTTACCGTTTTGGCCAAAATCGCATTTTAGCGAAAAAACTCGATTTTCGGTGCGTCAAATCTTTATTTGAGCGAAATCGACGATTTCCTACGGTAGAAGTGCTCAGATGTTGCACGTGAGTCTATAGCCGAAACGGCATCAAAATTCGTTAAGAAATGACAAAGTTACCGTTTTGGCCAAAATCGAATTTTAGCGAAAAAAGTCGATTTTCGGTTAAGCGTCAAATCTTTATTTGAGCGAAATCGACGATTTCCTACGGTAGAAGTGCTCAGATGTTGCACGTGAGTCTATAGCCGAAACGGCATCAAAATTCGTTAAGAAATGACAAAGTTACCGTTTTGGCCAAAATCGCATTTTAGCGAAAAAACTCGATTTTCGGTTAAGGGTCAAATCTTTATTTGAGCGAAATCGACGATTTCCTACAATAGAAGTGCTCAGATGTTGCACGTGAGTCTATAGCCGAAACGGCATCAAAATTCGTTAAGAAATGACAAAGTTACCGTTTTGGCCAAAATCGCATTTTAGCGAAAAAACTCGATTTTCGATTAAGCGTCAAATCTTTATTTGAGCGAAATCGACGATTTCCTACGGTAGAAGTGCTCAGATGTTGCACGTGAGTCTATAGCCGAAACGGCATCAAAATTCGTTAAGAAATGACAAAGTTACCGTTTTGGCCAAAATCGCATTTTAGCAAAAAAACTCGATTTTCGGTGCGTCAAATCTTTATTTGAGCGAAATCGACGATTTCCTACGGTAGAAGTGCTCAGATGTTGCACGTGAGTCTATAGCCGAAACGGCATCAAAATTCGTTAAGAAATGACAAAGTTACCGTTTTGGCCAAAATCGCATTTTAGCGAAAAAACTCGATTTTCGGTTAAGCGTCAAATCTTTATTTGAGCGAAATCGACGATTTCCTACGGTAGAAGTGCTCAGATGTTGCACGTGAGTCTATAGCCGAAACGGCATCAAAATTCGTTAAGAAATGACAAAGTTACCGTTTTGGCCAAAATCGCATTTTAGCAAAAAAACTCGATTTTCGCTGCGTCAAATCTTTATTTGAGCGAAATCGACGATTTCCTACGGTAGAAGTGCTCAGATGTTGCACGTGAGTCTATAGCCGAAACGGCATCAAAATTCGTTAAGAAATGACAAAGTTACCGTTTTGGCCAAAATCGCATTTTAGCGAAAAAACTCGATTTTCGGTTAAGCGTCAAATCTTTATTTGAGCGAAATCGACGATTTCCTACGGTAGAAGTGCTCAGATGTTGCACGTGAGTCTATAGCCGAAACGGCATCAAAATTCGTTAAGAAATGACAAAGTTACCGTTTTGGCCAAAATCGAATTTTAGCGAAAAAACTCGATTTTCGGTTAAGCGTCAAATCTTTATTTGAGCGAAATCGACGATTTCCTACGGTAGAAGTGCTCAGATGTTGCACGTGAGTCTATAGCCGAAACGGCATCAAAATTCGTTAAGAAATGACAAAGTTACCGTTTTGGCCAAAATCGCATTTTAGCAAAAAAACTCGATTTTCGGTTAAGTGTCAAATCTTTATTTGAGCGAAATCGACGATTTCCTACGGTAGAAGTGCTCAGATGTAGCACGTGAGTCTATAGCCGAAACGGCATCAAAATTCGTTAAGAAATGACAAAGTTACCGTTTTGGCCAAAATCGCATTTTAGCAAAAAAACTCGATTTTCGGTGCGTCAAATCTTTATTTGAGCGAAATCGACGATTTCCTACGGTAGAAGTGCTCAGATGTTGCACGTGAGTCTATAGCCGAAACGGCATCAAAATTCGTTAAGAAATGACAAAGTTACCGTTTTGGCCAAAATCGCATTTTAGCGAAAAAACTCGATTTTCGGTGCGTCAAATCTTTATTTGAGCGAAATCGACGATTTCCTACGGTAGAAGTGCTCAGATGTTGCACGTGAGTCTATAGCCGAAACGGCATCAAAATTCGTTAAGAAATGACAAAGTTACCGTTTTGGCCAAAATCGCATTTTAGCGAAAAAACTCGATTTTCGGTGCGTCAAATCTTTATTTGAGCGAAATCGACGATTTCCTACGGTAGAAGTGCTCAGATGTTGCACGTGAGTCTATAGCCGAAACGGCATCAAAATTCGTTAAGAAATGACAAAGTTACCGTTTTGGCCAATATCGAATTTTAGCGAAAAAACTCGATTTTCGGTTAAGCGTCAAATCTTTATTTGAGCGAAATCGACGATTTCCTACGGTAGAAGTGCTCAGATGTTGCACGTGAGTCTATAGCCGAAACGGCATCAAAATTCGTTAAGAAATGACAAAGTTACCGTTTTGGCCAAAATCGCATTTTAGCGAAAAAACTCGATTTTCGGTGCGTCAAATCTTTATTTGAGCGAAATCGACGATTTCCTACGGTAGAAGTGCTCAGATGTTGCACGTGAGTCTATAGCCGAAACGGCATCAAAATTCGTTAAGAAATGACAAAGTTACGGTTTTGGCCCAAATCGAATTTTAGCGAAAAAACTCGATTTTCGGTTAAGCGTCAAATCTTTATTTGAGCGAAATCGACGATTTCCTACGGTAGAAGTGCTCAGATGTTGCACGTGAGTCTATAGCCGAAACGGCATCAAAATTCGTTAAGAAATGACAAAGTTGCCGTTTTGGCCAAAATCGCATTTTAGCGAAAAAACTAGATTTTCGGTTAAGCGTCAAATCTTTATTTGAGCGAAATCGACGATTTCCTACGGTAGAAGTGCTCAGATGTTGCACGTGAGTCTATAGCCGAAACGGCATCAAAATTCGTTAAGAAATGACAAAGTTACCGTTTTGGCCAAAATCGCATTTTAGCAAAAAAACTCGATTTTCGGTGCGTCAAATCTTTATTTGAGCGAAATCGACGATTTCCTACGGTAGAAGTGCTCAGATGTTGCACGTGAGTCTATAGCCGAAACGGCATCAAAATTCGTTAAGAAATGACAAAGTTACCGTTTTGGCCAAAATCGCATTTTAGCGAAAAAACTCGATTTTCGGTTAAGCGTCAAATCTTTATTTGAGCGAAATCGACGATTTCCTACGGTAGAAGTGCTCAGATGTTGCACGTGAGTCTATAGCCGAAACGGCATCAAAATTCGTTAAGAAATGACAAAGTTACCGTTTTGGCCAAAATCGCATTTTAGCGAAAAAACTCGATTTTCAGTGCGTCAAATCTTTATTTGAGCGAAATCGACGATTTCCTACGGTAGAAGTGCTCAGATGTTGCACGTGAGTCTATAGCCGAAACGGCATCAAAATTCGTTAAGAAATGACAAAGTTACCGTTTTGGCCAAAATCGAATTTTAGCGAAAAAACTCGATTTTCGGTTAAGCGTCAAATCTTTATTTGAGCGAAATCGACGATTTCCTACGGTAGAAGTGCTCAGATGTTGCACGTGAGTCTATAGCCGAAACGGCATCAAAATTCGTTAAGAAATGACAAAGTTACCGTTTTGGCCAAAATCGCATTTTAGCAAAAAAACTCGATTTTCGGTGCGTCAAATCTTTATTTGAGCGAAATCGACGATTTCCTACGGTAGAAGTGCTCAGATGTTGCACGTGAGTCTATAGCCGAAACGGCATCAAAATTCGTTAAGAAATGACAAAGTTACCGTTTTGGCCAAAATCGAATTTTAGCGAAAAAACTCGATTTTCGGTTAAGCGTCAAATCTTTATTTGAGCGAAATCGACGATTTCCTACGGTAGAAGTGCTCAGATGTTGCACGTGAGTCTATAGCCGAAACGGCATCAAAATTCGTTAAGAAATGACAAAGTTACCGTTTTGGCCAAAATCGCATTTTAGCGAAAAAACTCGATTTTCGGTGCGTCAAATCTTTATTTGAGCGAAATCGACGATTTCCTACGGTAGAAGTGCTCAGATGTTGCACGTGAGTCTATAGCCGAAACGGCATCAAAATTCGTTAAGAAATGACAAAGTTACCGTTTTGGCCAAAATCGAATTTTAGCGAAAAAACTCGATTTTCGGTTAAGCGTCAAATCTTTATTTGAGCGAAATCGACGATTTCCTACGATAGAAGTGCTCAGATGTTGCACGTGAGTCTATAGCCGAAACGGCATCAAAATTCGTTAAGAAATGACAAAGTTACCGTTTTGGCCAAAATCGCATTTTAGCGAAAAAACTCGATTTTCGGTTAAGCGTCAAATCTTTATTTGAGCGAAATCGACGATTTCCTACGGTAGAAGTGCTCAGATGTTGCACGTGAGTCTATAGCCGAAACGGCATCAAAATTCGTTAAGAAATGACAAAGTTACCGTTTTGGCCAAAATCGCATTTTAGCAAAAAAACTCGATTTTCGGTGCGTCAAATCTTTATTTGAGCGAAATCGACGATTTCCTACGGTAGAAGTGCTCAGATGTTGCACGTGAGTCTATAGCCGAAACGGCATCAAAATTCGTTAAGAAATGACAAAGTTACCGTTTTGGCCAAAATCGCATTTTAGCGAAAAAACTCGATTTTCGGTGCGTCAAATCTTTATTTGAGCGAAATCGACGATTTCCTACGGTAGAAGTGCTCAGATGTTGCACGTGAGTCTATAGCCGAAACGGCATCAAAATTCGTTAAGAAATGACAAAGTTACCGTTTTGGCCAAAATCGCATTTTAGCGAAAAAACTCGATTTTCGGTGCGTCAAATCTTTATTTGAGCGAAATCGACGATTTCCTACGGTAGAAGTGCTCAGATGTTGCACGTGAGTCTATAGCCGAAACGGCATCAAAATTCGTTAAGAAATGACAAAGTTACCGTTTTGGCCAAAATCGAATTTTAGCGAAAAAACTCGATTTTCGGTTAAGCGTCAAATCTTTATTTGAGCGAAATCGACGATTTCCTACGATAGAAGTGCTCAGATGTTGCACGTGAGTCTATAGCCGAAACGGCATCAAAATTCGTTAAGAAATGACAAAGTTACCGTTTTGGCCAAAATCGCATTTTAGCGAAAAAACTCGATTTTCGGTTAAGTGTCAAATCTTTATTTGAGCGAAATCGACGATTTCCTACGGTAGAAGTGCTCAGATGTTGCACGTGAGTCTATAGCCGAAACGGCATCAAAATTCGTTAAGAAATGACAAAGTTACCGTTTTGGCCAAAATCGCATTTTAGCAAAAAAACTCGATTTTCGGTGCGTCAAATCTTTATTTGAGCGAAATCGACGATTTCCTACGGTAGAAGTGCTCAGATGTTGCACGTGAGTCTATAGCCGAAACGGCATCAAAATTCGTTAAGAAATGACAAAGTTACCGTTTTGGCCAAAATCGCATTTTAGCAAAAAAACTCGATTTTCGGTTAAGCGTCAAATCTTTATTTGAGCGAAATCGACGATTTCCTACGGTAAAAGTGCTCAGATGTTGCACGTGAGTCTATAGCCGAAACGGCATCAAAATTCGTTAAGAAATGACAAAGTTACCGTTTTGGCCAAAATCGCATTTTAGCGAAAAAACTCGATTTTCGGTTAAGCGTCAAATCTTTATTTGAGCGAAATCGACGATTTCCTACGGTAGAAGTGCTCAGATGTTGCACGTGAGTCTATAGCCGAAACGGCATCAAAATTCGTTAAGAAATGACAAAGTTACCGTTTTGGCCAAAATCGCATTTTAGCGAAAAAACTCGATTTTCGGTAGCGTCAAATCTTTATTTGAGCGAAATCGACGATTTCCTACGGTAGAAGTGCTCAGATGTTGCACGTGAGTCTATAGCCGAAACGGCATCAAAATTCGTTAAGAAATGACAAAGTTACCGTTTTGGCCAAAATCGCATTTTAGCGAAAAAACTCGATTTTCGGTTAAGCGTCAAATCTTTATTTGAGCGAAATCGACGATTTCCTACGGTAGAAGTGCTCAGATGTTGCACGTGAGTCTATAGCCGAAACGGCATCAAAATTCGTTAAGAAATGACAAAGTTACCGTTTTGGCCAAAATCGCATTTTAGCGAAAAAACTCGATTTTCGGTTAAGCGTCAAATCTTTATTTGAGCGAAATCGACGATTTCCTACGGTAGAAGTGCTCAGATGTTGCACGTGAGTCTATAGCCGAAACGGCATCAAAATTCGTTAAGAAATGACAAAGTTACCGTTTTGGCCAAAATCGCATTTTAGCAAAAAAACTCGATTTTCGGTGCGTGTCAAATCTTTATTTGAGCGAAATCGACGATTTCCTACGGTAGAAGTGCTCAGATGTTGCACGTGAGTCTATAGCCGAAACGGCATCAAAATTCGTTAAGAAATGACAAAGTTACCGTTTTGGCCAAAATCGCATTTTAGCGAAAAAACTCGATTTTCGGTGCGTCAAATCTTTATTTGAGCGAAATCGACGATTTCCTACGGTAGAAGTGCTCAGATGTTGCACGTGAGTCTATAGCCGAAACGGCATCAAAATTCGTTAAGAAATGACAAAGTTACCGTTTTGGCCAAAATCGCATTTTAGCGAAAAAACTCGATTTTCGGTGCGTCAAATCTTTATTTGAGCGAAATCGACGATTTCCTACGGTAGAAGTGCTCAGATGTTGCACGTGAGTCTATAGCCGAAACGGCATCAAAATTCGTTAAGAAATGACAAAGTTACCG
>NC_139451.1:13949121-13954121 GCF_963924565.1 Ascidiella aspersa
TATCGATTTGTCCGCAAGGTCGGGCGCTAAAAGCGATCTCGAACGCCTCCGGGCGCGCGAGGTTGTTTTTTTTCTAAGTTTTTTTTCGCCGCCGACACTTAGTCTTTTTTTTCAATTTTTTTTTTTTCAATTTTTCGCTCGCGCGGCGGGCCTTTCCACGTTCACATCGGGGCGAAATTTTTTATGTTTTTCGACAGTCCTTTGCAATTTTTTCGATCTCTCTTTTCGACACTTTTTTGCCGCGCGGCGGGCCTTTGCACGCTCACATCGGGGCGAAATTTTTTAAGTTTGTCGACAGTCCTTTGCAATTTTTTCGATTTTTCTTTTCGACACTTTTTTGCCGCGCGGCGGGCCTTTCCACGTTCACATAGAGGGCAGGTCTTTATTTTTTTGTGACTGTCCTTTACAATTTTTTTTTTCGCGCACTCGGGCTTTAGCATATTTCCGCCCAGCGAGCAAGAGCATATTTAGGCCGCGGGAGCGTGAGCCTGTTTAGGCCGCGCGAGCTTTGAATATATTTCGGCCGCGCGCGCGAGCAAGAGCCTATTTAGGCTGCGCGAGCATTGAGTATATTTCGGCCGCGGGAGCATGAGCCTGTTTAGGCCGCGCAAGCATTGAATATATGTCGGCCGCGCGAACATTGAACATATTTCGGCCGCGCGCGCGAGCAAGAGCCTGTATAGGCCGCGCGAGTATTGAGTACATTTCGGCCGCGCGAGCAAGAGCCTGTATAGGCCGCGCGAGTATTGAGTACATTTCGGCCGCGCGAGCAAGAGCCTGTATAGGCCGCGCGAGTATTGAGTACATTTCGGCCGCGCGAGCAAGAGCCTGTATAGGCCGCGCGAGTATTGAGTACATTTCGGCCGCGCGAGCATGAGACTGTTTAGGCCGCGCGAACATTGAACATATTTCGGCCGCGCGCGCGAGCAAGCGCCTGTATAGGCCGCGCGAGCGTGTGATATGCCTCGCAATAGTTCAACACCTGGCGCAATCGTGCACCTTTTTTTTTACGTTAGAATTTCAAACGGAAGACCCCAGGGACAACACTCATCTTTGCTATACTTGTGGGAGCTGACAAGCTTCGACAAGTAAAGAATCGGTGAAAAGGCGATTGGCTCGCTGGGCAGATGTTGCTGCTGCGCGAAGAGCCGAGTGTCAGTTTGTCGGGTTCTGAGCGGTCGCTTCGGCGAAGTTGTCTGGCGTGCGTTGCGCTCGCGCCGGTGTTGGCGACGTGGCGGTCGAAAGGCCTGCCGACGAAGTCTTACTCCGGCGGGTGCGACGGGCGGTGACGGTTTTCTGAGTTCGGGCAGCCGAGCAAAGAACGAAATTTTAACGGAGAAGCCTTCGGGTTTCGCATCGACCGAGCGACGGCGCCGCATCAGCGGCGCCTCCTTCGTCGGCCTTTCGGGGCTACGCTAAAGTAGCTACCTGGTTGATCCTGCCAGTAGTCATATGCTTGTCTCAAAGATTAAGCCATGCAAGTCTAAGTACGAGCTCTCGTACAGTGAAACTGCGAATGGCTCATTAAATCAGTTATGGTTCATTTGATCGTACGTTTTACGTGGTTAACTGTGGAAATGCTAGAGCTAATACATGCGTGAAGCGCCGACCTCGCGGGAGGCGTGCTTTTATCAGACCAAAAACCGACCGGGCTTCGGCCCGCAACCTTTGGTGACTCTGGATAACTTTGCGGATCGCACGGTCTCGCACCGGCGACGGATCATTCAAGTGTCTGCCCTATCAACTTTCGTCGGTACGGTACTGGCCTACCGAGGTTCTTACGGGTAACGGAGAATCAGGGTTCGATTCCGGAGAGGGAGCCTGAGAAACGGCTACCACATCCAAGGAAGGCAGCAGGCGCGCAAATTACCCATTCCCGACGCGGGGAGGTAGTGACGAAAAATAACAATACAGGACTCTAAACGAGGCCCTGTAATTGGAATGAGTACACTTTAAAACCTTTAACGAGTATCCATTGGAGGGCAAGTCTGGTGCCAGCAGCCGCGGTAATTCCAGCTCCAAAAGTGTATATTTAAGTTGTTGCGGTTAAAAAGCTCGTAGTTGGATTTTGGGCGCAGGCGGCCGGTCCGTCGCAAGGCGTGTACTGGCCGTCCTGGCCTCACCTCCGGTTCTCCGCCGGTGCCCTTGACTGAGTGTCGGCGGCGGCCGGAACGTTTACTTTGAAAAAATTAGAGTGTTCAAAGCAGGCGATTCGCCTGAATAATGGTGCATGGAATAATGGAATAGGACCTCGGTTCTATTTTGTTGGTTTTCGGAGCGCGAGGTAATGATTAAGAGGGACAGACGGGGGCATTCGTACTGTGCCGTTAGAGGTGAAATTCTTGGATCGGCGCAAGACGAACGACTGCGAAAGCATTTGCCAAGAATGTTTTCTTTAATCAAGAGCGAAAGTCAGAGGTTCGAAGACGATCAGATACCGTCCTAGTTCTGACTATAAACGATGCCAACTAGCGATCGGGGGGCGTTAGTTTTACGACCTCTCCGGCAGCTTGCGGGAAACCAAAGTCTTTGGGTTCCGGGGGAAGTATGGTTGCAAAGCTGAAACTTAAAGGAATTGACGGAAGGGCACCACCAGGAGTGGAGCCTGCGGCTTAATTTGACTCAACACGGGAAATCTCACCCGGCCCGGACACAGTGAGGATTGACAGATTGAGAGCTCTTTCTTGATTCTGTGGGTGGTGGTGCATGGCCGTTCTTAGTTGGTGGAGCGATTTGTCTGGTTAATTCCGATAACGAACGAGACTCTGGCTTGCTAACTAGTTACGCGACCCAATCGGTCGGCGTCTAACTTCTTAGAGGGACTAGTGGCGTTTAGCCACACGAGATTGAGCAATAACAGGTCTGTGATGCCCTTAGATGTTCGGGGCCGCACGCGCGCTACACTGACCGGATCAGCATGTGCTCGCCTTGGCCGACAGGTCTGGGTAACCCGCTGAACCCCGGTCGTGCTAGGGATAGGGAATTGCAATTATTTCCCTTGAACGAGGAATTCCCAGTAAGCGCGAGTCATTAGCTCGCGTTGATTACGTCCCTGCCCTTTGTACACACCGCCCGTCGCTACTACCGATTGAATGGTTTAGTGAGGTCCTCCGATTGGACCTGGCGCGGCCGGCAACGGTCGAGCCGGCGTCCGAGAAGACGATCTAACTTGATCATTTAGAGGAAGTAAAAGTCGTAACAAGGTTTCCGTAGGTGAACCTGCGGAAGGATCATTAACGGTCTCGCAAACGCTTCGGCGAACGCGAAACTCGGACAAGCGAGAGAAAAAGTTTTTGCTACCCGGCGCCCGACCCGCGAGGAGCGGCGCGCCGGCCGGCGATTCGGTCACCCGGTAATGTTTGCGCGTCGAGTGCCGCGGTGCCGCGCGCTCCGGCTTCAAGCGTCGGCCTGGCCGACCGCTCGGCGCGGTATATTTTGTCACCCTTTAGTGCGAGGCACTGTGCGAGCGAAACAATCGTGGATGGCTCTTGGCGGTGGATCACTCGGCTCGTGAGTCGATGAAGGACGCAGCTAGCTGCGTGAATTAGTGTGAATTGCAGGACACATTGAGCATCGACGTTCTGAACGCAAATTGCGGCCTCGGGTCAATCCCGGGGCCGCGCCCGCCTCAGGGTCGCGTTGCAAACGTTCCGCGCGGGGATTTCTCCGCGCGGCTGCTGCGGCGTCGGACGCGCGAGCGCCCGTCCCGCTCAAGACAGCACGGCACGATGTGCGACGATCGCGACCAGAATCCCGCGCGGCGGCGGCGAGTCGACCTCGAAGAGGCCAACGGCTGGCGGCTCAAGGGCGGGAATCGAGGTGCGCGGCGGCGCGCGGCGCCGACGGCGAGCGCGGAACGGGAAGAATAGTCCCGGTCCTTACTTTCGGCCTGAGGTCGGACGAGGCTACCCGCTGAATTTAAGCATATTACTAAGCGGAGGAAAAGAAACTAACGAGGATTCCCTCAGTAACGGCGAGTGAAGCGGGATGTGCCCATCGCCGAATCCGCGCGCTTTTGGAGTGCGCGGAATTGTGGCGTACGGAATTCGTCACGGCGCGCTTCGCCGGTCGCCCGCGTCCTTCTGATCGAGGCCTTTTCCCAGAGCGGGTGTCAGGCCCATGGCGGCGACAGGCGGGCGCGCTACGGCGTCTTCCCAGAGTCGGGTTGTTTGGGAATGCAGCCCAAAGCGGGTGGTAAACTCCATCTAAGGCTAAATACGGTCACGAGACCGATAGCGAACAAGTACCGTGAGGGAAAGTTGAAAAGCACTTTGAAGAGAGAGTTAAAGAGTACGTGAAACCGTCGAGAGGCAAACGGGAGGGCCTGTCGGGTCGCCCGGTCGCTTTCAGCCGGCCCCCTGTCGGCGACGTTGTCGTGCGGACCCTCACGGGCCGCCGGCGGCGCCGCCCGATCGGGGACCAGCGCACTAGCGCCGGGCGAAGGCCGCGACCGTCTGGACGGCGGCGAGAAGGCCGCGCGCAAGGTAACCCGGCCTCGGTCGGGTACTATAGGCGCGCGTGTCCGTCGGCCCGCCGTTCGGGCGAGGAGAGATCGCCGCGTCTGCCCTTCGGGGCCGAGCGCCCGGTGCCGGCTGGGGCGTCGTGGGTCGGGGACTGTTCTCAGTGCCCAGCCTCTTCGTCTCGGTCGCGCTTCCGGTGTCGTTTCGCGAGGCGCACGGGGTCCGCGGCTGAAGTCAGCCACCTTCCCGACCCGTCTTGAAACACGGACCAAGGAGTCTAACGTGAGCGCGAGCCACGGGGCAGTACGAAACCCATGGGCGCAGTGAAAGTGAATGTCGGCGCGGTCCGGCGGAGGTGAGACGTCGTCGTTCGCGGCGGCCGCATCACCGGCCGATCTCGTCCGCTTTGCCGGAGAGGTCGAGCGAGAGCGTTCGCGTTGGGACCCGAAAGATGGTGAACTATGCCTGAAGAGGTTGAAGCCAGAGGAAACTCTGGTGGAGGACCGTAGCGATTCTGACGTGCAAATCGATCGTCAAATT
>NC_139451.1:13959121-13961621 GCF_963924565.1 Ascidiella aspersa
CTGACTATAAACGATGCCAACTAGCGATCGGGGGGCGTTAGTTTTACGACCTCTCCGGCAGCTTGCGGGAAACCAAAGTCTTTGGGTTCCGGGGGAAGTATGGTTGCAAAGCTGAAACTTAAAGGAATTGACGGAAGGGCACCACCAGGAGTGGAGCCTGCGGCTTAATTTGACTCAACACGGGAAATCTCACCCGGCCCGGACACAGTGAGGATTGACAGATTGAGAGCTCTTTCTTGATTCTGTGGGTGGTGGTGCATGGCCGTTCTTAGTTGGTGGAGCGATTTGTCTGGTTAATTCCGATAACGAACGAGACTCTGGCTTGCTAACTAGTTACGCGACCCAATCGGTCGGCGTCTAACTTCTTAGAGGGACTAGTGGCGTTTAGCCACACGAGATTGAGCAATAACAGGTCTGTGATGCCCTTAGATGTTCGGGGCCGCACGCGCGCTACACTGACCGGATCAGCATGTGCTCGCCTTGGCCGACAGGTCTGGGTAACCCGCTGAACCCCGGTCGTGCTAGGGATAGGGAATTGCAATTATTTCCCTTGAACGAGGAATTCCCAGTAAGCGCGAGTCATTAGCTCGCGTTGATTACGTCCCTGCCCTTTGTACACACCGCCCGTCGCTACTACCGATTGAATGGTTTAGTGAGGTCCTCCGATTGGACCTGGCGCGGCCGGCAACGGTCGAGCCGGCGTCCGAGAAGACGATCTAACTTGATCATTTAGAGGAAGTAAAAGTCGTAACAAGGTTTCCGTAGGTGAACCTGCGGAAGGATCATTAACGGTCTCGCAAACGCTTCGGCGAACGCGAAACTCGGACAAGCGAGAGAAAAAGTTTTTGCTACCCGGCGCCCGACCCGCGAGGAGCGGCGCGCCGGCCGGCGATTCGGTCACCCGGTAATGTTTGCGCGTCGAGTGCCGCGGTGACGCGCGCTCCGGCTTCAAGCGTCGGCCTGGCCGACCGCTCGGCGCGGTATATTTTGTCACCCTTTAGTGCGAGGCACTGTGCGAGCGAAACAATCGTGGATGGCTCTTGGCGGTGGATCACTCGGCTCGTGAGTCGATGAAGGACGCAGCTAGCTGCGTGAATTAGTGTGAATTGCAGGACACATTGAGCATCGACGTTCTGAACGCAAATTGCGGCCTCGGGTCAATCCCGGGGCCGCGCCCGCCTCAGGGTCGCGTTGCAAACGTTCCGCGCGGGGATTTCTCCGCGCGGCTGCTGCGGCGTCGGACGCGCGAGCGCCCGTCCCGCTCAAGACAGCACGGCACGATGTGCGACGATCGCGACCAGAATCCCGCGCGGCGGCGGCGAGTCGACCTCGAAGAGGCCAACGGCTGGCGGCTCAAGGGCGGGAATCGAGGTGCGCGGCGGCGCGCGGCGCCGACGGCGAGCGCGGAACGGGAAGAATAGTCCCGGTCCTTACTTTCGGCCTGAGGTCGGACGAGGCTACCCGCTGAATTTAAGCATATTACTAAGCGGAGGAAAAGAAACTAACGAGGATTCCCTCAGTAACGGCGAGTGAAGCGGGATGTGCCCATCGCCGAATCCGCGCGCTTTTGGAGTGCGCGGAATTGTGGCGTACGGAATTCGTCACGGCGCGCTTCGCCGGTCGCCCGCGTCCTTCTGATCGAGGCCTTTTCCCAGAGCGGGTGTCAGGCCCATGGCGGCGACAGGCGGGCGCGCTACGGCGTCTTCCCAGAGTCGGGTTGTTTGGGAATGCAGCCCAAAGCGGGTGGTAAACTCCATCTAAGGCTAAATACGGTCACGAGACCGATAGCGAACAAGTACCGTGAGGGAAAGTTGAAAAGCACTTTGAAGAGAGAGTTAAAGAGTACGTGAAACCGTCGAGAGGCAAACGGGAGGGCCTGTCGGGTCGCCCGGTCGCTTTCAGCCGGCCCCCTGTCGGCGACGTTGTCGTGCGGACCCTCACGGGCCGCCGGCGGCGCCGCCCGATCGGGGACCAGCGCACTAGCGCCGGGCGAAGGCCGCGACCGTCTGGACGGCGGCGAGAAGGCCGCGCGCAAGGTAACCCGGCCTCGGTCGGGTACTATAGGCGCGCGTGTCCGTCGGCCCGCCGTTCGGGCGAGGAGAGATCGCCGCGTCTGCCCTTCGGGGCCGAGCGCCCGGTGCCGGCTGGGGCGTCGTGGGTCGGGGACTGTTCTCAGTGCCCAGCCTCTTCGTCTCGGTCGCGCTTCCGGTGTCGTTTCGCGAGGCGCACGGGGTCCGCGGCTGAAGTCAGCCACCTTCCCGACCCGTCTTGAAACACGGACCAAGGAGTCTAACGTGAGCGCGAGCCACGGGGCAGTACGAAACCCATGGGCGCAGTGAAAGTGAATGTCGGCGCGGTCCGGCGGAGGTGAGACGTCGTCGTTCGCGGCGGCCGCATCACCGGCCGATCTCGTCCGCTTTGCCGGAGAGGTCGAGCGAGAGCGTTCGCGTTGGGACCCGAAAGATGGTGAACTATGCCTGAAGAGGTTGAAGCCAGAGGA
>NC_139451.1:13966621-13969625 GCF_963924565.1 Ascidiella aspersa
TCAAGAGCGAAAGTCAGAGGTTCGAAGACGATCAGATACCGTCCTAGTTCTGACTATAAACGATGCCAACTAGCGATCGGGGGGCGTTAGTTTTACGACCTCTCCGGCAGCTTGCGGGAAACCAAAGTCTTTGGGTTCCGGGGGAAGTATGGTTGCAAAGCTGAAACTTAAAGGAATTGACGGAAGGGCACCACCAGGAGTGGAGCCTGCGGCTTAATTTGACTCAACACGGGAAATCTCACCCGGCCCGGACACAGTGAGGATTGACAGATTGAGAGCTCTTTCTTGATTCTGTGGGTGGTGGTGCATGGCCGTTCTTAGTTGGTGGAGCGATTTGTCTGGTTAATTCCGATAACGAACGAGACTCTGGCTTGCTAACTAGTTACGCGACCCAATCGGTCGGCGTCTAACTTCTTAGAGGGACTAGTGGCGTTTAGCCACACGAGATTGAGCAATAACAGGTCTGTGATGCCCTTAGATGTTCGGGGCCGCACGCGCGCTACACTGACCGGATCAGCATGTGCTCGCCTTGGCCGACAGGTCTGGGTAACCCGCTGAACCCCGGTCGTGCTAGGGATAGGGAATTGCAATTATTTCCCTTGAACGAGGAATTCCCAGTAAGCGCGAGTCATTAGCTCGCGTTGATTACGTCCCTGCCCTTTGTACACACCGCCCGTCGCTACTACCGATTGAATGGTTTAGTGAGGTCCTCCGATTGGACCTGGCGCGGCCGGCAACGGTCGAGCCGGCGTCCGAGAAGACGATCTAACTTGATCATTTAGAGGAAGTAAAAGTCGTAACAAGGTTTCCGTAGGTGAACCTGCGGAAGGATCATTAACGGTCTCGCAAACGCTTCGGCGAACGCGAAACTCGGACAAGCGAGAGAAAAAGTTTTTGCTACCCGGCGCCCGACCCGCGAGGAGCGGCGCGCCGGCCGGCGATTCGGTCACCCGGTAATGTTTGCGCGTCGAGTGCCGCGGTGCCGCGCGCTCCGGCTTCAAGCGTCGGCCTGGCCGACCGCTCGGCGCGGTATATTTTGTCACCCTTTAGTGCGAGGCACTGTGCGAGCGAAACAATCGTGGATGGCTCTTGGCGGTGGATCACTCGGCTCGTGAGTCGATGAAGGACGCAGCTAGCTGCGTGAATTAGTGTGAATTGCAGGACACATTGAGCATCGACGTTCTGAACGCAAATTGCGGCCTCGGGTCAATCCCGGGGCCGCGCCCGCCTCAGGGTCGCGTTGCAAACGTTCCGCGCGGGGATTTCTCCGCGCGGCTGCTGCGGCGTCGGACGCGCGAGCGCCCGTCCCGCTCAAGACAGCACGGCACGATGTGCGACGATCGCGACCAGAATCCCGCGCGGCGGCGGCGAGTCGACCTCGAAGAGGCCAACGGCTGGCGGCTCAAGGGCGGGAATCGAGGTGCGCGGCGGCGCGCGGCGCCGACGGCGAGCGCGGAACGGGAAGAATAGTCCCGGTCCTTACTTTCGGCCTGAGGTCGGACGAGGCTACCCGCTGAATTTAAGCATATTACTAAGCGGAGGAAAAGAAACTAACGAGGATTCCCTCAGTAACGGCGAGTGAAGCGGGATGTGCCCATCGCCGAATCCGCGCGCTTTTGGAGTGCGCGGAATTGTGGCGTACGGAATTCGTCACGGCGCGCTTCGCCGGTCGCCCGCGTCCTTCTGATCGAGGCCTTTTCCCAGAGCGGGTGTCAGGCCCATGGCGGCGACAGGCGGGCGCGCTACGGCGTCTTCCCAGAGTCGGGTTGTTTGGGAATGCAGCCCAAAGCGGGTGGTAAACTCCATCTAAGGCTAAATACGGTCACGAGACCGATAGCGAACAAGTACCGTGAGGGAAAGTTGAAAAGCACTTTGAAGAGAGAGTTAAAGAGTACGTGAAACCGTCGAGAGGCAAACGGGAGGGCCTGTCGGGTCGCCCGGTCGCTTTCAGCCGGCCCCCTGTCGGCGACGTTGTCGTGCGGACCCTCACGGGCCGCCGGCGGCGCCGCCCGATCGGGGACCAGCGCACTAGCGCCGGGCGAAGGCCGCGACCGTCTGGACGGCGGCGAGAAGGCCGCGCGCAAGGTAACCCGGCCTCGGTCGGGTACTATAGGCGCGCGTGTCCGTCGGCCCGCCGTTCGGGCGAGGAGAGATCGCCGCGTCTGCCCTTCGGGGCCGAGCGCCCGGTGCCGGCTGGGGCGTCGTGGGTCGGGGACTGTTCTCAGTGCCCAGCCTCTTCGTCTCGGTCGCGCTTCCGGTGTCGTTTCGCGAGGCGCACGGGGTCCGCGGCTGAAGTCAGCCACCTTCCCGACCCGTCTTGAAACACGGACCAAGGAGTCTAACGTGAGCGCGAGCCACGGGGCAGTACGAAACCCATGGGCGCAGTGAAAGTGAATGTCGGCGCGGTCCGGCGGAGGTGAGACGTCGTCGTTCGCGGCGGCCGCATCACCGGCCGATCTCGTCCGCTTTGCCGGAGAGGTCGAGCGAGAGCGTTCGCGTTGGGACCCGAAAGATGGTGAACTATGCCTGAAGAGGTTGAAGCCAGAGGAAACTCTGGTGGAGGACCGTAGCGATTCTGACGTGCAAATCGATCGTCAAATTTGGGTATAGGGGCGAAAGACTAATCGAACCGTCTAGTAGCTGGTTCCCTCCGAAGTTTCCCTCAGGATAGCTGGCGCTCTGTCGCAGTTTTATCTGGTAAAGCGAATGATTAGAGGCCTTGGGGACGAAACGTCCTCAACCTATTCTCAAACTTTAAATTGGTAAGAAGCCCGACTCGCTTAATTGGAGCCGGGCATGGAATGCGAGTGCCAAGTGGGCCACTCTTGGTAAGCAGGACTGGCGATGCGGGATGAACCGAACGCCGGGTTAAGGCGCCCGACGCGACGCTCATCAGAGCCCACAAAAGGTGTTGGTTGATCTAGACAGCAGGACGGTGGCCATGGAAGTCGGAATCCGCTAAGGAGTGTGTAACAACTCACCTGCCGAATCAATCAGCCCTGAA
>NC_139451.1:13974825-13977325 GCF_963924565.1 Ascidiella aspersa
CCGTCCTAGTTCTGACTATAAACGATGCCAACTAGCGATCGGGGGGCGTTAGTTTTACGACCTCTCCGGCAGCTTGCGGGAAACCAAAGTCTTTGGGTTCCGGGGGAAGTATGGTTGCAAAGCTGAAACTTAAAGGAATTGACGGAAGGGCACCACCAGGAGTGGAGCCTGCGGCTTAATTTGACTCAACACGGGAAATCTCACCCGGCCCGGACACAGTGAGGATTGACAGATTGAGAGCTCTTTCTTGATTCTGTGGGTGGTGGTGCATGGCCGTTCTTAGTTGGTGGAGCGATTTGTCTGGTTAATTCCGATAACGAACGAGACTCTGGCTTGCTAACTAGTTACGCGACCCAATCGGTCGGCGTCTAACTTCTTAGAGGGACTAGTGGCGTTTAGCCACACGAGATTGAGCAATAACAGGTCTGTGATGCCCTTAGATGTTCGGGGCCGCACGCGCGCTACACTGACCGGATCAGCATGTGCTCGCCTTGGCCGACAGGTCTGGGTAACCCGCTGAACCCCGGTCGTGCTAGGGATAGGGAATTGCAATTATTTCCCTTGAACGAGGAATTCCCAGTAAGCGCGAGTCATTAGCTCGCGTTGATTACGTCCCTGCCCTTTGTACACACCGCCCGTCGCTACTACCGATTGAATGGTTTAGTGAGGTCCTCCGATTGGACCTGGCGCGGCCGGCAACGGTCGAGCCGGCGTCCGAGAAGACGATCTAACTTGATCATTTAGAGGAAGTAAAAGTCGTAACAAGGTTTCCGTAGGTGAACCTGCGGAAGGATCATTAACGGTCTCGCAAACGCTTCGGCGAACGCGAAACTCGGACAAGCGAGAGAAAAAGTTTTTGCTACCCGGCGCCCGACCCGCGAGGAGCGGCGCGCCGGCCGGCGATTCGGTCACCCGGTAATGTTTGCGCGTCGAGTGCCGCGGTGCCGCGCGCTCCGGCTTCAAGCGTCGGCCTGGCCGACCGCTCGGCGCGGTATATTTTGTCACCCTTTAGTGCGAGGCACTGTGCGAGCGAAACAATCGTGGATGGCTCTTGGCGGTGGATCACTCGGCTCGTGAGTCGATGAAGGACGCAGCTAGCTGCGTGAATTAGTGTGAATTGCAGGACACATTGAGCATCGACGTTCTGAACGCAAATTGCGGCCTCGGGTCAATCCCGGGGCCGCGCCCGCCTCAGGGTCGCGTTGCAAACGTTCCGCGCGGGGATTTCTCCGCGCGGCTGCTGCGGCGTCGGACGCGCGAGCGCCCGTCCCGCTCAAGACAGCACGGCACGATGTGCGACGATCGCGACCAGAATCCCGCGCGGCGGCGGCGAGTCGACCTCGAAGAGGCCAACGGCTGGCGGCTCAAGGGCGGGAATCGAGGTGCGCGGCGGCGCGCGGCGCCGACGGCGAGCGCGGAACGGGAAGAATAGTCCCGGTCCTTACTTTCGGCCTGAGGTCGGACGAGGCTACCCGCTGAATTTAAGCATATTACTAAGCGGAGGAAAAGAAACTAACGAGGATTCCCTCAGTAACGGCGAGTGAAGCGGGATGTGCCCATCGCCGAATCCGCGCGCTTTTGGAGTGCGCGGAATTGTGGCGTACGGAATTCGTCACGGCGCGCTTCGCCGGTCGCCCGCGTCCTTCTGATCGAGGCCTTGTCCCAGAGCGGGTGTCAGGCCCATGGCGGCGACAGGCGGGCGCGCTACGGCGTCTTCCCAGAGTCGGGTTGTTTGGGAATGCAGCCCAAAGCGGGTGGTAAACTCCATCTAAGGCTAAATACGGTCACGAGACCGATAGCGAACAAGTACCGTGAGGGAAAGTTGAAAAGCACTTTGAAGAGAGAGTTAAAGAGTACGTGAAACCGTCGAGAGGCAAACGGGAGGGCCTGTCGGGTCGCCCGGTCGCTTTCAGCCGGCCCCCTGTCGGCGACGTTGTCGTGCGGACCCTCACGGGCCGCCGGCGGCGCCGCCCGATCGGGGACCAGCGCACTAGCGCCGGGCGAAGGCCGCGACCGTCTGGACGGCGGCGAGAAGGCCGCGCGCAAGGTAACCCGGCCTCGGTCGGGTACTATAGGCGCGCGTGTCCGTCGGCCCGCCGTTCGGGCGAGGAGAGATCGCCGCGTCTGCCCTTCGGGGCCGAGCGCCCGGTGCCGGCTGGGGCGTCGTGGGTCGGGGACTGTTCTCAGTGCCCAGCCTCTTCGTCTCGGTCGCGCTTCCGGTGTCGTTTCGCGAGGCGCACGGGGTCCGCGGCTGAAGTCAGCCACCTTCCCGACCCGTCTTGAAACACGGACCAAGGAGTCTAACGTGAGCGCGAGCCACGGGGCAGTACGAAACCCATGGGCGCAGTGAAAGTGAATGTCGGCGCGGTCCGGCGGAGGTGAGACGTCGTCGTTCGCGGCGGCCGCATCACCGGCCGATCTCGTCCGCTTTGCCGGAGAGGTCGAGCGAGAGCGTTCGCGTTGGGACCCGAAAGATGGTGAACTATGCCTGAAGAGGTTG
>NC_139451.1:13982325-13984825 GCF_963924565.1 Ascidiella aspersa
ATGTTTTCTTTAATCAAGAGCGAAAGTCAGAGGTTCGAAGACGATCAGATACCGTCCTAGTTCTGACTATAAACGATGCCAACTAGCGATCGGGGGGCGTTAGTTTTACGACCTCTCCGGCAGCTTGCGGGAAACCAAAGTCTTTGGGTTCCGGGGGAAGTATGGTTGCAAAGCTGAAACTTAAAGGAATTGACGGAAGGGCACCACCAGGAGTGGAGCCTGCGGCTTAATTTGACTCAACACGGGAAATCTCACCCGGCCCGGACACAGTGAGGATTGACAGATTGAGAGCTCTTTCTTGATTCTGTGGGTGGTGGTGCATGGCCGTTCTTAGTTGGTGGAGCGATTTGTCTGGTTAATTCCGATAACGAACGAGACTCTGGCTTGCTAACTAGTTACGCGACCCAATCGGTCGGCGTCTAACTTCTTAGAGGGACTAGTGGCGTTTAGCCACACGAGATTGAGCAATAACAGGTCTGTGATGCCCTTAGATGTTCGGGGCCGCACGCGCGCTACACTGACCGGATCAGCATGTGCTCGCCTTGGCCGACAGGTCTGGGTAACCCGCTGAACCCCGGTCGTGCTAGGGATAGGGAATTGCAATTATTTCCCTTGAACGAGGAATTCCCAGTAAGCGCGAGTCATTAGCTCGCGTTGATTACGTCCCTGCCCTTTGTACACACCGCCCGTCGCTACTACCGATTGAATGGTTTAGTGAGGTCCTCCGATTGGACCTGGCGCGGCCGGCAACGGTCGAGCCGGCGTCCGAGAAGACGATCTAACTTGATCATTTAGAGGAAGTAAAAGTCGTAACAAGGTTTCCGTAGGTGAACCTGCGGAAGGATCATTAACGGTCTCGCAAACGCTTCGGCGAACGCGAAACTCGGACAAGCGAGAGAAAAAGTTTTTGCTACCCGGCGCCCGACCCGCGAGGAGCGGCGCGCCGGCCGGCGATTCGGTCACCCGGTAATGTTTGCGCGTCGAGTGCCGCGGTGCCGCGCGCTCCGGCTTCAAGCGTCGGCCTGGCCGACCGCTCGGCGCGGTATATTTTGTCACCCTTTAGTGCGAGGCACTGTGCGAGCGAAACAATCGTGGATGGCTCTTGGCGGTGGATCACTCGGCTCGTGAGTCGATGAAGGACGCAGCTAGCTGCGTGAATTAGTGTGAATTGCAGGACACATTGAGCATCGACGTTCTGAACGCAAATTGCGGCCTCGGGTCAATCCCGGGGCCGCGCCCGCCTCAGGGTCGCGTTGCAAACGTTCCGCGCGGGGATTTCTCCGCGCGGCTGCTGCGGCGTCGGACGCGCGAGCGCCCGTCCCGCTCAAGACAGCACGGCACGATGTGCGACGATCGCGACCAGAATCCCGCGCGGCGGCGGCGAGTCGACCTCGAAGAGGCCAACGGCTGGCGGCTCAAGGGCGGGAATCGAGGTGCGCGGCGGCGCGCGGCGCCGACGGCGAGCGCGGAACGGGAAGAATAGTCCCGGTCCTTACTTTCGGCCTGAGGTCGGACGAGGCTACCCGCTGAATTTAAGCATATTACTAAGCGGAGGAAAAGAAACTAACGAGGATTCCCTCAGTAACGGCGAGTGAAGCGGGATGTGCCCATCGCCGAATCCGCGCGCTTTTGGAGTGCGCGGAATTGTGGCGTACGGAATTCGTCACGGCGCGCTTCGCCGGTCGCCCGCGTCCTTCTGATCGAGGCCTTGTCCCAGAGCGGGTGTCAGGCCCATGGCGGCGACAGGCGGGCGCGCTACGGCGTCTTCCCAGAGTCGGGTTGTTTGGGAATGCAGCCCAAAGCGGGTGGTAAACTCCATCTAAGGCTAAATACGGTCACGAGACCGATAGCGAACAAGTACCGTGAGGGAAAGTTGAAAAGCACTTTGAAGAGAGAGTTAAAGAGTACGTGAAACCGTCGAGAGGCAAACGGGAGGGCCTGTCGGGTCGCCCGGTCGCTTTCAGCCGGCCCCCTGTCGGCGACGTTGTCGTGCGGACCCTCACGGGCCGCCGGCGGCGCCGCCCGATCGGGGACCAGCGCACTAGCGCCGGGCGAAGGCCGCGACCGTCTGGACGGCGGCGAGAAGGCCGCGCGCAAGGTAACCCGGCCTCGGTCGGGTACTATAGGCGCGCGTGTCCGTCGGCCCGCCGTTCGGGCGAGGAGAGATCGCCGCGTCTGCCCTTCGGGGCCGAGCGCCCGGTGCCGGCTGGGGCGTCGTGGGTCGGGGACTGTTCTCAGTGCCCAGCCTCTTCGTCTCGGTCGCGCTTCCGGTGTCGTTTCGCGAGGCGCACGGGGTCCGCGGCTGAAGTCAGCCACCTTCCCGACCCGTCTTGAAACACGGACCAAGGAGTCTAACGTGAGCGCGAGCCACGGGGCAGTACGAAACCCATGGGCGCAGTGAAAGTGAATGTCGGCGCGGTCCGGCGGAGGTGAGACGTCGTCGTTCGCGGCGGCCGCATCACCGGCCGATCTCGTCCGCTTTGCCGGAGAGGTCGAGCGA
>NC_139451.1:13990499-13992999 GCF_963924565.1 Ascidiella aspersa
GGGACAGACGGGGGCATTCGTACTGTGCCGTTAGAGGTGAAATTCTTGGATCGGCGCAAGACGAACGACTGCGAAAGCATTTGCCAAGAATGTTTTCTTTAATCAAGAGCGAAAGTCAGAGGTTCGAAGACGATCAGATACCGTCCTAGTTCTGACTATAAACGATGCCAACTAGCGATCGGGGGGCGTTAGTTTTACGACCTCTCCGGCAGCTTGCGGGAAACCAAAGTCTTTGGGTTCCGGGGGAAGTATGGTTGCAAAGCTGAAACTTAAAGGAATTGACGGAAGGGCACCACCAGGAGTGGAGCCTGCGGCTTAATTTGACTCAACACGGGAAATCTCACCCGGCCCGGACACAGTGAGGATTGACAGATTGAGAGCTCTTTCTTGATTCTGTGGGTGGTGGTGCATGGCCGTTCTTAGTTGGTGGAGCGATTTGTCTGGTTAATTCCGATAACGAACGAGACTCTGGCTTGCTAACTAGTTACGCGACCCAATCGGTCGGCGTCTAACTTCTTAGAGGGACTAGTGGCGTTTAGCCACACGAGATTGAGCAATAACAGGTCTGTGATGCCCTTAGATGTTCGGGGCCGCACGCGCGCTACACTGACCGGATCAGCATGTGCTCGCCTTGGCCGACAGGTCTGGGTAACCCGCTGAACCCCGGTCGTGCTAGGGATAGGGAATTGCAATTATTTCCCTTGAACGAGGAATTCCCAGTAAGCGCGAGTCATTAGCTCGCGTTGATTACGTCCCTGCCCTTTGTACACACCGCCCGTCGCTACTACCGATTGAATGGTTTAGTGAGGTCCTCCGATTGGACCTGGCGCGGCCGGCAACGGTCGAGCCGGCGTCCGAGAAGACGATCTAACTTGATCATTTAGAGGAAGTAAAAGTCGTAACAAGGTTTCCGTAGGTGAACCTGCGGAAGGATCATTAACGGTCTCGCAAACGCTTCGGCGAACGCGAAACTCGGACAAGCGAGAGAAAAAGTTTTTGCTACCCGGCGCCCGACCCGCGAGGAGCGGCGCGCCGGCCGGCGATTCGGTCACCCGGTAATGTTTGCGCGTCGAGTGCCGCGGTGCCGCGCGCTCCGGCTTCAAGCGTCGGCCTGGCCGACCGCTCGGCGCGGTATATTTTGTCACCCTTTAGTGCGAGGCACTGTGCGAGCGAAACAATCGTGGATGGCTCTTGGCGGTGGATCACTCGGCTCGTGAGTCGATGAAGGACGCAGCTAGCTGCGTGAATTAGTGTGAATTGCAGGACACATTGAGCATCGACGTTCTGAACGCAAATTGCGGCCTCGGGTCAATCCCGGGGCCGCGCCCGCCTCAGGGTCGCGTTGCAAACGTTCCGCGCGGGGATTTCTCCGCGCGGCTGCTGCGGCGTCGGACGCGCGAGCGCCCGTCCCGCTCAAGACAGCACGGCACGATGTGCGACGATCGCGACCAGAATCCCGCGCGGCGGCGGCGAGTCGACCTCGAAGAGGCCAACGGCTGGCGGCTCAAGGGCGGGAATCGAGGTGCGCGGCGGCGCGCGGCGCCGACGGCGAGCGCGGAACGGGAAGAATAGTCCCGGTCCTTACTTTCGGCCTGAGGTCGGACGAGGCTACCCGCTGAATTTAAGCATATTACTAAGCGGAGGAAAAGAAACTAACGAGGATTCCCTCAGTAACGGCGAGTGAAGCGGGATGTGCCCATCGCCGAATCCGCGCGCTTTTGGAGTGCGCGGAATTGTGGCGTACGGAATTCGTCACGGCGCGCTTCGCCGGTCGCCCGCGTCCTTCTGATCGAGGCCTTTTCCCAGAGCGGGTGTCAGGCCCATGGCGGCGACAGGCGGGCGCGCTACGGCGTCTTCCCAGAGTCGGGTTGTTTGGGAATGCAGCCCAAAGCGGGTGGTAAACTCCATCTAAGGCTAAATACGGTCACGAGACCGATAGCGAACAAGTACCGTGAGGGAAAGTTGAAAAGCACTTTGAAGAGAGAGTTAAAGAGTACGTGAAACCGTCGAGAGGCAAACGGGAGGGCCTGTCGGGTCGCCCGGTCGCTTTCAGCCGGCCCCCTGTCGGCGACGTTGTCGTGCGGACCCTCACGGGCCGCCGGCGGCGCCGCCCGATCGGGGACCAGCGCACTAGCGCCGGGCGAAGGCCGCGACCGTCTGGACGGCGGCGAGAAGGCCGCGCGCAAGGTAACCCGGCCTCGGTCGGGTACTATAGGCGCGCGTGTCCGTCGGCCCGCCGTTCGGGCGAGGAGAGATCGCCGCGTCTGCCCTTCGGGGCCGAGCGCCCGGTGCCGGCTGGGGCGTCGTGGGTCGGGGACTGTTCTCAGTGCCCAGCCTCTTCGTCTCGGTCGCGCTTCCGGTGTCGTTTCGCGAGGCGCACGGGGTCCGCGGCTGAAGTCAGCCACCTTCCCGACCCGTCTTGAAACACGGACCAAGGAGTCTAACGTGAGCGCGAGCCACGGGGCAGTACGAAACCCATGGGCGCAGTGAAAGTGAATGT
>NC_139451.1:13997999-14000499 GCF_963924565.1 Ascidiella aspersa
GGACCTCGGTTCTATTTTGTTGGTTTTCGGAGCGCGAGGTAATGATTAAGAGGGACAGACGGGGGCATTCGTACTGTGCCGTTAGAGGTGAAATTCTTGGATCGGCGCAAGACGAACGACTGCGAAAGCATTTGCCAAGAATGTTTTCTTTAATCAAGAGCGAAAGTCAGAGGTTCGAAGACGATCAGATACCGTCCTAGTTCTGACTATAAACGATGCCAACTAGCGATCGGGGGGCGTTAGTTTTACGACCTCTCCGGCAGCTTGCGGGAAACCAAAGTCTTTGGGTTCCGGGGGAAGTATGGTTGCAAAGCTGAAACTTAAAGGAATTGACGGAAGGGCACCACCAGGAGTGGAGCCTGCGGCTTAATTTGACTCAACACGGGAAATCTCACCCGGCCCGGACACAGTGAGGATTGACAGATTGAGAGCTCTTTCTTGATTCTGTGGGTGGTGGTGCATGGCCGTTCTTAGTTGGTGGAGCGATTTGTCTGGTTAATTCCGATAACGAACGAGACTCTGGCTTGCTAACTAGTTACGCGACCCAATCGGTCGGCGTCTAACTTCTTAGAGGGACTAGTGGCGTTTAGCCACACGAGATTGAGCAATAACAGGTCTGTGATGCCCTTAGATGTTCGGGGCCGCACGCGCGCTACACTGACCGGATCAGCATGTGCTCGCCTTGGCCGACAGGTCTGGGTAACCCGCTGAACCCCGGTCGTGCTAGGGATAGGGAATTGCAATTATTTCCCTTGAACGAGGAATTCCCAGTAAGCGCGAGTCATTAGCTCGCGTTGATTACGTCCCTGCCCTTTGTACACACCGCCCGTCGCTACTACCGATTGAATGGTTTAGTGAGGTCCTCCGATTGGACCTGGCGCGGCCGGCAACGGTCGAGCCGGCGTCCGAGAAGACGATCTAACTTGATCATTTAGAGGAAGTAAAAGTCGTAACAAGGTTTCCGTAGGTGAACCTGCGGAAGGATCATTAACGGTCTCGCAAACGCTTCGGCGAACGCGAAACTCGGACAAGCGAGAGAAAAAGTCTTTGCTACCCGGCGCCCGACCCGCGAGGAGCGGCGCGCCGGCCGGCGATTCGGTCACCCGGTAATGTTTGCGCGTCGAGTGCCGCGGTGCCGCGCGCTCCGGCTTCAAGCGTCGGCCTGGCCGACCGCTCGGCGCGGTCTATTTTGTCACCCTATAGTGCGAGGCACTGTGCGAGCGAAACAATCGTGGATGGCTCTTGGCGGTGGATCACTCGGCTCGTGAGTCGATGAAGGACGCAGCTAGCTGCGTGAATTAGTGTGAATTGCAGGACACATTGAGCATCGACGTTCTGAACGCAAATTGCGGCCTCGGGTCAATCCCGGGGCCGCGCCCGCCTCAGGGTCGCGTTGCAAACGTTCCGCGCGGGGATTTCTCCGCGCGGCTGCTGCGGCGTCGGACGCGCGAGCGCCCGTCCCGCTCAAGACAGCACGGCACGATGCGCGACGATCGCGACCAGAATCCCGCGCGGCGGCGGCGAGTCGACCTCGAAGAGGCCAACGGCTGGCGGCTCAAGGGCGGGAATCGAGGTGCGCGGCGGCGCGCGGCGCCGACGGCGAGCGCGGAACGGGAAGAATAGTCCCGGTCCTTACTTTCGGCCTGAGGTCGGACGAGGCTACCCGCTGAATTTAAGCATATTACTAAGCGGAGGAAAAGAAACTAACGAGGATTCCCTCAGTAACGGCGAGTGAAGCGGGATGTGCCCATCGCCGAATCCGCGCGCTTTTGGAGTGCGCGGAATTGTGGCGTACGGAATTCGTCACGGCGCGCTTCGCCGGTCGCCCGCGTCCTTCTGATCGAGGCCTTTTCCCAGAGCGGGTGTCAGGCCCATGGCGGCGACAGGCGGGCGCGCTACGGCGTCTTCCCAGAGTCGGGTTGTTTGGGAATGCAGCCCAAAGCGGGTGGTAAACTCCATCTAAGGCTAAATACGGTCACGAGACCGATAGCGAACAAGTACCGTGAGGGAAAGTTGAAAAGCACTTTGAAGAGAGAGTTAAAGAGTACGTGAAACCGTCGAGAGGCAAACGGGAGGGCCTGTCGGGTCGCCCGGTCGCTTTCAGCCGGCCCCCTGTCGGCGACGTTGTCGTGCGGACCCTCACGGGCCGCCGGCGGCGCCGCCCGATCGGGGACCAGCGCACTAGCGCCGGGCGAAGGCCGCGACCGTCTGGACGGCGGCGAGAAGGCCGCGCGCAAGGTAACCCGGCCTCGGTCGGGTACTATAGGCGCGCGTGTCCGTCGGCCCGCCGTTCGGGCGAGGAGAGATCGCCGCGTCTGCCCTTCGGGGCCGAGCGCCCGGTGCCGGCTGGGGCGTCGTGGGTCGGGGACTGTTCTCAGTGCCCAGCCTCTTCGTCTCGGTCGCGCTTCCGGTGTCGTTTCGCGAGGCGCACGGGGTCCGCGGCTGAAGTCAGCCACCTTCCCGACCCGTCTTGAAACACGGACCAAGGAGTCTAACGTGA
>NC_139451.1:14013655-14016155 GCF_963924565.1 Ascidiella aspersa
AAAGCTCGTAGTTGGATTTTGGGCGCAGGCGGCCGGTCCGTCGCAAGGCGTGTACTGGCCGTCCTGGCCTCACCTCCGGTTCTCCGCCGGTGCCCTTGACTGAGTGTCGGCGGCGGCCGGAACGTTTACTTTGAAAAAATTAGAGTGTTCAAAGCAGGCGATTCGCCTGAATAATGGTGCATGGAATAATGGAATAGGACCTCGGTTCTATTTTGTTGGTTTTCGGAGCGCGAGGTAATGATTAAGAGGGACAGACGGGGGCATTCGTACTGTGCCGTTAGAGGTGAAATTCTTGGATCGGCGCAAGACGAACGACTGCGAAAGCATTTGCCAAGAATGTTTTCTTTAATCAAGAGCGAAAGTCAGAGGTTCGAAGACGATCAGATACCGTCCTAGTTCTGACTATAAACGATGCCAACTAGCGATCGGGGGGCGTTAGTTTTACGACCTCTCCGGCAGCTTGCGGGAAACCAAAGTCTTTGGGTTCCGGGGGAAGTATGGTTGCAAAGCTGAAACTTAAAGGAATTGACGGAAGGGCACCACCAGGAGTGGAGCCTGCGGCTTAATTTGACTCAACACGGGAAATCTCACCCGGCCCGGACACAGTGAGGATTGACAGATTGAGAGCTCTTTCTTGATTCTGTGGGTGGTGGTGCATGGCCGTTCTTAGTTGGTGGAGCGATTTGTCTGGTTAATTCCGATAACGAACGAGACTCTGGCTTGCTAACTAGTTACGCGACCCAATCGGTCGGCGTCTAACTTCTTAGAGGGACTAGTGGCGTTTAGCCACACGAGATTGAGCAATAACAGGTCTGTGATGCCCTTAGATGTTCGGGGCCGCACGCGCGCTACACTGACCGGATCAGCATGTGCTCGCCTTGGCCGACAGGTCTGGGTAACCCGCTGAACCCCGGTCGTGCTAGGGATAGGGAATTGCAATTATTTCCCTTGAACGAGGAATTCCCAGTAAGCGCGAGTCATTAGCTCGCGTTGATTACGTCCCTGCCCTTTGTACACACCGCCCGTCGCTACTACCGATTGAATGGTTTAGTGAGGTCCTCCGATTGGACCTGGCGCGGCCGGCAACGGTCGAGCCGGCGTCCGAGAAGACGATCTAACTTGATCATTTAGAGGAAGTAAAAGTCGTAACAAGGTTTCCGTAGGTGAACCTGCGGAAGGATCATTAACGGTCTCGCAAACGCTTCGGCGAACGCGAAACTCGGACAAGCGAGAGAAAAAGTCTTTGCTACCCGGCGCCCGACCCGCGAGGAGCGGCGCGCCGGCCGGCGATTCGGTCACCCGGTAATGTTTGCGCGTCGAGTGCCGCGGTGCCGCGCGCTCCGGCTTCAAGCGTCGGCCTGGCCGACCGCTCGGCGCGGTCTATTTTGTCACCCTATAGTGCGAGGCACTGTGCGAGCGAAACAATCGTGGATGGCTCTTGGCGGTGGATCACTCGGCTCGTGAGTCGATGAAGGACGCAGCTAGCTGCGTGAATTAGTGTGAATTGCAGGACACATTGAGCATCGACGTTCTGAACGCAAATTGCGGCCTCGGGTCAATCCCGGGGCCGCGCCCGCCTCAGGGTCGCGTTGCAAACGTTCCGCGCGGGGATTTCTCCGCGCGGCTGCTGCGGCGTCGGACGCGCGAGCGCCCGTCCCGCTCAAGACAGCACGGCACGATGCGCGACGATCGCGACCAGAATCCCGCGCGGCGGCGGCGAGTCGACCTCGAAGAGGCCAACGGCTGGCGGCTCAAGGGCGGGAATCGAGGTGCGCGGCGGCGCGCGGCGCCGACGGCGAGCGCGGAACGGGAAGAATAGTCCCGGTCCTTACTTTCGGCCTGAGGTCGGACGAGGCTACCCGCTGAATTTAAGCATATTACTAAGCGGAGGAAAAGAAACTAACGAGGATTCCCTCAGTAACGGCGAGTGAAGCGGGATGTGCCCATCGCCGAATCCGCGCGCTTTTGGAGTGCGCGGAATTGTGGCGTACGGAATTCGTCACGGCGCGCTTCGCCGGTCGCCCGCGTCCTTCTGATCGAGGCCTTTTCCCAGAGCGGGTGTCAGGCCCATGGCGGCGACAGGCGGGCGCGCTACGGCGTCTTCCCAGAGTCGGGTTGTTTGGGAATGCAGCCCAAAGCGGGTGGTAAACTCCATCTAAGGCTAAATACGGTCACGAGACCGATAGCGAACAAGTACCGTGAGGGAAAGTTGAAAAGCACTTTGAAGAGAGAGTTAAAGAGTACGTGAAACCGTCGAGAGGCAAACGGGAGGGCCTGTCGGGTCGCCCGGTCGCTTTCAGCCGGCCCCCTGTCGGCGACGTTGTCGTGCGGACCCTCACGGGCCGCCGGCGGCGCCGCCCGATCGGGGACCAGCGCACTAGCGCCGGGCGAAGGCCGCGACCGTCTGGACGGCGGCGAGAAGGCCGCGCGCAAGGTAACCCGGCCTCGGTCGGGTACTATAGGCGCGCGTGTCCGTCGGCCCGCCGTTCGGGCGAGGAGA
>NC_139451.1:14021155-14023655 GCF_963924565.1 Ascidiella aspersa
CGGCGGCGGCCGGAACGTTTACTTTGAAAAAATTAGAGTGTTCAAAGCAGGCGATTCGCCTGAATAATGGTGCATGGAATAATGGAATAGGACCTCGGTTCTATTTTGTTGGTTTTCGGAGCGCGAGGTAATGATTAAGAGGGACAGACGGGGGCATTCGTACTGTGCCGTTAGAGGTGAAATTCTTGGATCGGCGCAAGACGAACGACTGCGAAAGCATTTGCCAAGAATGTTTTCTTTAATCAAGAGCGAAAGTCAGAGGTTCGAAGACGATCAGATACCGTCCTAGTTCTGACTATAAACGATGCCAACTAGCGATCGGGGGGCGTTAGTTTTACGACCTCTCCGGCAGCTTGCGGGAAACCAAAGTCTTTGGGTTCCGGGGGAAGTATGGTTGCAAAGCTGAAACTTAAAGGAATTGACGGAAGGGCACCACCAGGAGTGGAGCCTGCGGCTTAATTTGACTCAACACGGGAAATCTCACCCGGCCCGGACACAGTGAGGATTGACAGATTGAGAGCTCTTTCTTGATTCTGTGGGTGGTGGTGCATGGCCGTTCTTAGTTGGTGGAGCGATTTGTCTGGTTAATTCCGATAACGAACGAGACTCTGGCTTGCTAACTAGTTACGCGACCCAATCGGTCGGCGTCTAACTTCTTAGAGGGACTAGTGGCGTTTAGCCACACGAGATTGAGCAATAACAGGTCTGTGATGCCCTTAGATGTTCGGGGCCGCACGCGCGCTACACTGACCGGATCAGCATGTGCTCGCCTTGGCCGACAGGTCTGGGTAACCCGCTGAACCCCGGTCGTGCTAGGGATAGGGAATTGCAATTATTTCCCTTGAACGAGGAATTCCCAGTAAGCGCGAGTCATTAGCTCGCGTTGATTACGTCCCTGCCCTTTGTACACACCGCCCGTCGCTACTACCGATTGAATGGTTTAGTGAGGTCCTCCGATTGGACCTGGCGCGGCCGGCAACGGTCGAGCCGGCGTCCGAGAAGACGATCTAACTTGATCATTTAGAGGAAGTAAAAGTCGTAACAAGGTTTCCGTAGGTGAACCTGCGGAAGGATCATTAACGGTCTCGCAAACGCTTCGGCGAACGCGAAACTCGGACAAGCGAGAGAAAAAGTCTTTGCTACCCGGCGCCCGACCCGCGAGGAGCGGCGCGCCGGCCGGCGATTCGGTCACCCGGTAATGTTTGCGCGTCGAGTGCCGCGGTGCCGCGCGCTCCGGCTTCAAGCGTCGGCCTGGCCGACCGCTCGGCGCGGTCTATTTTGTCACCCTATAGTGCGAGGCACTGTGCGAGCGAAACAATCGTGGATGGCTCTTGGCGGTGGATCACTCGGCTCGTGAGTCGATGAAGGACGCAGCTAGCTGCGTGAATTAGTGTGAATTGCAGGACACATTGAGCATCGACGTTCTGAACGCAAATTGCGGCCTCGGGTCAATCCCGGGGCCGCGCCCGCCTCAGGGTCGCGTTGCAAACGTTCCGCGCGGGGATTTCTCCGCGCGGCTGCTGCGGCGTCGGACGCGCGAGCGCCCGTCCCGCTCAAGACAGCACGGCACGATGCGCGACGATCGCGACCAGAATCCCGCGCGGCGGCGGCGAGTCGACCTCGAAGAGGCCAACGGCTGGCGGCTCAAGGGCGGGAATCGAGGTGCGCGGCGGCGCGCGGCGCCGACGGCGAGCGCGGAACGGGAAGAATAGTCCCGGTCCTTACTTTCGGCCTGAGGTCGGACGAGGCTACCCGCTGAATTTAAGCATATTACTAAGCGGAGGAAAAGAAACTAACGAGGATTCCCTCAGTAACGGTGAGTGAAGCGGGATGTGCCCATCGCCGAATCCGCGCGCTTTTGGAGTGCGCGGAATTGTGGCGTACGGAATTCGTCACGGCGCGCTTCGCCGGTCGCCCGCGTCCTTCTGATCGAGGCCTTTTCCCAGAGCGGGTGTCAGGCCCATGGCGGCGACAGGCGGGCGCGCTACGGCGTCTTCCCAGAGTCGGGTTGTTTGGGAATGCAGCCCAAAGCGGGTGGTAAACTCCATCTAAGGCTAAATACGGTCACGAGACCGATAGCGAACAAGTACCGTGAGGGAAAGTTGAAAAGCACTTTGAAGAGAGAGTTAAAGAGTACGTGAAACCGTCGAGAGGCAAACGGGAGGGCCTGTCGGGTCGCCCGGTCGCTTTCAGCCGGCCCCCTGTCGGCGACGTTGTCGTGCGGACCCTCACGGGCCGCCGGCGGCGCCGCCCGATCGGGGACCAGCGCACTAGCGCCGGGCGAAGGCCGCGACCGTCTGGACGGCGGCGAGAAGGCCGCGCGCAAGGTAACCCGGCCTCGGTCGGGTACTATAGGCGCGCGTGTCCGTCGGCCCGCCGTTCGGGCGAGGAGAGATCGCCGCGTCTGCCCTTCGGGGCCGAGCGCCCGGTGCCGGCTGGGGCGTCGTGGGTCGGGGACTGTTCTCAGTGCCCAGCCTCTTCGTCTCGGTCGCGCTTCCGG
>NC_139451.1:14028655-14031568 GCF_963924565.1 Ascidiella aspersa
TGTTGGTTTTCGGAGCGCGAGGTAATGATTAAGAGGGACAGACGGGGGCATTCGTACTGTGCCGTTAGAGGTGAAATTCTTGGATCGGCGCAAGACGAACGACTGCGAAAGCATTTGCCAAGAATGTTTTCTTTAATCAAGAGCGAAAGTCAGAGGTTCGAAGACGATCAGATACCGTCCTAGTTCTGACTATAAACGATGCCAACTAGCGATCGGGGGGCGTTAGTTTTACGACCTCTCCGGCAGCTTGCGGGAAACCAAAGTCTTTGGGTTCCGGGGGAAGTATGGTTGCAAAGCTGAAACTTAAAGGAATTGACGGAAGGGCACCACCAGGAGTGGAGCCTGCGGCTTAATTTGACTCAACACGGGAAATCTCACCCGGCCCGGACACAGTGAGGATTGACAGATTGAGAGCTCTTTCTTGATTCTGTGGGTGGTGGTGCATGGCCGTTCTTAGTTGGTGGAGCGATTTGTCTGGTTAATTCCGATAACGAACGAGACTCTGGCTTGCTAACTAGTTACGCGACCCAATCGGTCGGCGTCTAACTTCTTAGAGGGACTAGTGGCGTTTAGCCACACGAGATTGAGCAATAACAGGTCTGTGATGCCCTTAGATGTTCGGGGCCGCACGCGCGCTACACTGACCGGATCAGCATGTGCTCGCCTTGGCCGACAGGTCTGGGTAACCCGCTGAACCCCGGTCGTGCTAGGGATAGGGAATTGCAATTATTTCCCTTGAACGAGGAATTCCCAGTAAGCGCGAGTCATTAGCTCGCGTTGATTACGTCCCTGCCCTTTGTACACACCGCCCGTCGCTACTACCGATTGAATGGTTTAGTGAGGTCCTCCGATTGGACCTGGCGCGGCCGGCAACGGTCGAGCCGGCGTCCGAGAAGACGATCTAACTTGATCATTTAGAGGAAGTAAAAGTCGTAACAAGGTTTCCGTAGGTGAACCTGCGGAAGGATCATTAACGGTCTCGCAAACGCTTCGGCGAACGCGAAACTCGGACAAGCGAGAGAAAAAGTCTTTGCTACCCGGCGCCCGACCCGCGAGGAGCGGCGCGCCGGCCGGCGATTCGGTCACCCGGTAATGTTTGCGCGTCGAGTGCCGCGGTGCCGCGCGCTCCGGCTTCAAGCGTCGGCCTGGCCGACCGCTCGGCGCGGTCTATTTTGTCACCCTATAGTGCGAGGCACTGTGCGAGCGAAACAATCGTGGATGGCTCTTGGCGGTGGATCACTCGGCTCGTGAGTCGATGAAGGACGCAGCTAGCTGCGTGAATTAGTGTGAATTGCAGGACACATTGAGCATCGACGTTCTGAACGCAAATTGCGGCCTCGGGTCAATCCCGGGGCCGCGCCCGCCTCAGGGTCGCGTTGCAAACGTTCCGCGCGGGGATTTCTCCGCGCGGCTGCTGCGGCGTCGGACGCGCGAGCGCCCGTCCCGCTCAAGACAGCACGGCACGATGCGCGACGATCGCGACCAGAATCCCGCGCGGCGGCGGCGAGTCGACCTCGAAGAGGCCAACGGCTGGCGGCTCAAGGGCGGGAATCGAGGTGCGCGGCGGCGCGCGGCGCCGACGGCGAGCGCGGAACGGGAAGAATAGTCCCGGTCCTTACTTTCGGCCTGAGGTCGGACGAGGCTACCCGCTGAATTTAAGCATATTACTAAGCGGAGGAAAAGAAACTAACGAGGATTCCCTCAGTAACGGCGAGTGAAGCGGGATGTGCCCATCGCCGAATCCGCGCGCTTTTGGAGTGCGCGGAATTGTGGCGTACGGAATTCGTCACGGCGCGCTTCGCCGGTCGCCCGCGTCCTTCTGATCGAGGCCTTTTCCCAGAGCGGGTGTCAGGCCCATGGCGGCGACAGGCGGGCGCGCTACGGCGTCTTCCCAGAGTCGGGTTGTTTGGGAATGCAGCCCAAAGCGGGTGGTAAACTCCATCTAAGGCTAAATACGGTCACGAGACCGATAGCGAACAAGTACCGTGAGGGAAAGTTGAAAAGCACTTTGAAGAGAGAGTTAAAGAGTACGTGAAACCGTCGAGAGGCAAACGGGAGGGCCTGTCGGGTCGCCCGGTCGCTTTCAGCCGGCCCCCTGTCGGCGACGTTGTCGTGCGGACCCTCACGGGCCGCCGGCGGCGCCGCCCGATCGGGGACCAGCGCACTAGCGCCGGGCGAAGGCCGCGACCGTCTGGACGGCGGCGAGAAGGCCGCGCGCAAGGTAACCCGGCCTCGGTCGGGTACTATAGGCGCGCGTGTCCGTCGGCCCGCCGTTCGGGCGAGGAGAGATCGCCGCGTCTGCCCTTCGGGGCCGAGCGCCCGGTGCCGGCTGGGGCGTCGTGGGTCGGGGACTGTTCTCAGTGCCCAGCCTCTTCGTCTCGGTCGCGCTTCCGGTGTCGTTTCGCGAGGCGCACGGGGTCCGCGGCTGAAGTCAGCCACCTTCCCGACCCGTCTTGAAACACGGACCAAGGAGTCTAACGTGAGCGCGAGCCACGGGGCAGTACGAAACCCATGGGCGCAGTGAAAGTGAATGTCGGCGCGGTCCGGCGGAGGTGAGACGTCGTCGTTCGCGGCGGCCGCATCACCGGCCGATCTCGTCCGCTTTGCCGGAGAGGTCGAGCGAGAGCGTTCGCGTTGGGACCCGAAAGATGGTGAACTATGCCTGAAGAGGTTGAAGCCAGAGGAAACTCTGGTGGAGGACCGTAGCGATTCTGACGTGCAAATCGATCGTCAAATTTGGGTATAGGGGCGAAAGACTAATCGAACCGTCTAGTAGCTGGTTCCCTCCGAAGTTTCCCTCAGGATAGCTGGCGCTCTGTCACAGTTTTATCTGGTAAAGCGAATGATTAGAGGCCTTGGGGACGAAACGTCCTCAACCTATTCTCAAACTTTAAATTGGTAAGAAGCCCGACT
>NC_139451.1:14046768-14049268 GCF_963924565.1 Ascidiella aspersa
CTCTGGGAAGACGCCGTAGCGCGCCCGCCTGTCGCCGCCATGGGCCTGACACCCGCTCTGGGAAAAGGCCTCGATCAGAAGGACGCGGGCGACCGGCGAAGCGCGCCGTGACGAATTCCGTACGCCACAATTCCGCGCACTCCAAAAGCGCGCGGATTCGGCGATGGGCACATCCCGCTTCACTCGCCGTTACTGAGGGAATCCTCGTTAGTTTCTTTTCCTCCGCTTAGTAATATGCTTAAATTCAGCGGGTAGCCTCGTCCGACCTCAGGCCGAAAGTAAGGACCGGGACTATTCTTCCCGTTCCGCGCTCGCCGTCGGCGCCGCGCGCCGCCGCGCACCTCGATTCCCGCCCTTGAGCCGCCAGCCGTTGGCCTCTTCGAGGTCGACTCGCCGCCGCCGCGCGGGATTCTGGTCGCGATCGTCGCGCATCGTGCCGTGCTGTCTTGAGCGGGACGGGCGCTCGCGCGTCCGACGCCGCAGCAGCCGCGCGGAGAAATCCCCGCGCGGAACGTTTGCAACGCGACCCTGAGGCGGGCGCGGCCCCGGGATTGACCCGAGGCCGCAATTTGCGTTCAGAACGTCGATGCTCAATGTGTCCTGCAATTCACACTAATTCACGCAGCTAGCTGCGTCCTTCATCGACTCACGAGCCGAGTGATCCACCGCCAAGAGCCATCCACGATTGTTTCGCTCGCACAGTGCCTCGCACTATAGGGTGACAAAATAGACCGCGCCGAGCGGTCGGCCAGGCCGACGCTTGAAGCCGGAGCGCGCGGCACCGCGGCACTCGACGCGCAAACATTACCGGGTGACCGAATCGCCGGCCGGCGCGCCGCTCCTCGCGGGTCGGGCGCCGGGTAGCAAAGACTTTTTCTCTCGCTTGTCCGAGTTTCGCGTTCGCCGAAGCGTTTGCGAGACCGTTAATGATCCTTCCGCAGGTTCACCTACGGAAACCTTGTTACGACTTTTACTTCCTCTAAATGATCAAGTTAGATCGTCTTCTCGGACGCCGGCTCGACCGTTGCCGGCCGCGCCAGGTCCAATCGGAGGACCTCACTAAACCATTCAATCGGTAGTAGCGACGGGCGGTGTGTACAAAGGGCAGGGACGTAATCAACGCGAGCTAATGACTCGCGCTTACTGGGAATTCCTCGTTCAAGGGAAATAATTGCAATTCCCTATCCCTAGCACGACCGGGGTTCAGCGGGTTACCCAGACCTGTCGGCCAAGGCGAGCACATGCTGATCCGGTCAGTGTAGCGCGCGTGCGGCCCCGAACATCTAAGGGCATCACAGACCTGTTATTGCTCAATCTCGTGTGGCTAAACGCCACTAGTCCCTCTAAGAAGTTAGACGCCGACCGATTGGGTCGCGTAACTAGTTAGCAAGCCAGAGTCTCGTTCGTTATCGGAATTAACCAGACAAATCGCTCCACCAACTAAGAACGGCCATGCACCACCACCCACAGAATCAAGAAAGAGCTCTCAATCTGTCAATCCTCACTGTGTCCGGGCCGGGTGAGATTTCCCGTGTTGAGTCAAATTAAGCCGCAGGCTCCACTCCTGGTGGTGCCCTTCCGTCAATTCCTTTAAGTTTCAGCTTTGCAACCATACTTCCCCCGGAACCCAAAGACTTTGGTTTCCCGCAAGCTGCCGGAGAGGTCGTAAAACTAACGCCCCCCGATCGCTAGTTGGCATCGTTTATAGTCAGAACTAGGACGGTATCTGATCGTCTTCGAACCTCTGACTTTCGCTCTTGATTAAAGAAAACATTCTTGGCAAATGCTTTCGCAGTCGTTCGTCTTGCGCCGATCCAAGAATTTCACCTCTAACGGCACAGTACGAATGCCCCCGTCTGTCCCTCTTAATCATTACCTCGCGCTCCGAAAACCAACAAAATAGAACCGAGGTCCTATTCCATTATTCCATGCACCATTATTCAGGCGAATCGCCTGCTTTGAACACTCTAATTTTTTCAAAGTAAACGTTCCGGCCGCCGCCGACACTCAGTCAAGGGCACCGGCGGAGAACCGGAGGTGAGGCCAGGACGGCCAGTACACGCCTTGCGACGGACCGGCCGCCTGCGCCCAAAATCCAACTACGAGCTTTTTAACCGCAACAACTTAAATATACACTTTTGGAGCTGGAATTACCGCGGCTGCTGGCACCAGACTTGCCCTCCAATGGATACTCGTTAAAGGTTTTAAAGTGTACTCATTCCAATTACAGGGCCTCGTTTAGAGTCCTGTATTGTTATTTTTCGTCACTACCTCCCCGCGTCGGGAATGGGTAATTTGCGCGCCTGCTGCCTTCCTTGGATGTGGTAGCCGTTTCTCAGGCTCCCTCTCCGGAATCGAACCCTGATTCTCCGTTACCCGTAAGAACCTCGGTAGGCCAGTACCGTACCGACGAAAGTTGATAGGGCAGACACTTGAATGATCCGTCGCCGGTGCGAGACCGTGCGATCCGCAAAGTTATCCAGAGTCACCAAAGGTTGCG
>NC_139451.1:14072977-14075477 GCF_963924565.1 Ascidiella aspersa
GTCTTTTTTTCAATTTTTTTTTTTCAATTTTTCGCTCGCGCGGCGGGCCTTTCCACGTTCACATCGGGGCGAAATTTTTTATGTTTTTCGACAGTCCTTTGCAATTTTTTCGATCTCTCTTTTCGACACTTTTTTGCCGCGCGGCGGGCCTTTGCACGTTCACATCGGGGCGAAATTTTTTATGTTTGTCGACAGTCCTTTGCAATTTTTTCGATTTTTCTTTTCGACACTTTTTTGCCGCGCGGCGGGCCTTTCCACGTTCACATAGAGGGCAGGTCTTTATTTTTTTGTGACTGTCCTTTACAATTTTTTTTTCGCGCACTCGGGCTTTAGCATATTTCCGCCCAGCGAGCAAGAGCATATTTAGGCCGCGGGAGCATGAGCCTGTTTAGGCCGCGCGAGCTTTGAATATATTTCGGCCGCGGGAGCATGAGCCTGTTTAGGCTGCGCGAGCAGTGAGTACATTTCGGCCGCGGGAGCATGAGCCTGTTTAGGCCGCGCGAGCATTGAATACATGTCGGCCGCGCGAACATTGAACATATTTCGGCCGCGCGCGCGAGCAAGAGCCTGTATAGGCCGCGCGAGTATTGAGTACATTTCGGCCGCGCGAGCATGAGCCTGTTTAGGCCGCGCGAACATTGAACATATTTCGGCCGCGCGCGCGAGCAAGCGCCTGTATAGGCCGCGCGAGCGTGTGATATGCCTCGCAATAGTTCAACACCTGGCGCAATCGTGCACCTTTTTTTTACGTTAGAATTTCAAACGGAAGACCCCAGGGACAACACTCATCTTTGCTATACTTGTGGGAGCTGACAAGCTTCGACAAGTAAAGAATCGGTGAAAAGGCGATTGGCTCGCTGGGCAGATGTTGCTGCTGCGCGAAGAGCCGAGTGTCAGTTTGTCGGGTTCTGAGCGGTCGCTTCGGCGAAGTTGTCTGGCGTGCGTTGCGCTCGCGCCGGTGTTGGCGACGTGGCGGTCGAAAGGCCTGCCGACGAAGTCTTACTCCGGCGGGTGCGACGGGCGGTGACGGTTTTCTGAGTTCGGGCAGCCGAGCAAAGAACGAAATTTTAACGGAGAGAAGCCTTCGGGTTTCGCATCGACCGAGCGACGGCGCCGCATCAGCGGCGCCTCCTTCGTCGGCCTTTCGGGGCTACGCTAAAGTAGCTACCTGGTTGATCCTGCCAGTAGTCATATGCTTGTCTCAAAGATTAAGCCATGCAAGTCTAAGTACGAGCTCTCGTACAGTGAAACTGCGAATGGCTCATTAAATCAGTTATGGTTCATTTGATCGTACGTTTTACGTGGTTAACTGTGGAAATGCTAGAGCTAATACATGCGTGAAGCGCCGACCTCGCGGGAGGCGTGCTTTTATCAGACCAAAAACCGACCGGGCTTCGGCCCGCAACCTTTGGTGACTCTGGATAACTTTGCGGATCGCACGGTCTCGCACCGGCGACGGATCATTCAAGTGTCTGCCCTATCAACTTTCGTCGGTACGGTACTGGCCTACCGAGGTTCTTACGGGTAACGGAGAATCAGGGTTCGATTCCGGAGAGGGAGCCTGAGAAACGGCTACCACATCCAAGGAAGGCAGCAGGCGCGCAAATTACCCATTCCCGACGCGGGGAGGTAGTGACGAAAAATAACAATACAGGACTCTAAACGAGGCCCTGTAATTGGAATGAGTACACTTTAAAACCTTTAACGAGTATCCATTGGAGGGCAAGTCTGGTGCCAGCAGCCGCGGTAATTCCAGCTCCAAAAGTGTATATTTAAGTTGTTGCGGTTAAAAAGCTCGTAGTTGGATTTTGGGCGCAGGCGGCCGGTCCGTCGCAAGGCGTGTACTGGCCGTCCTGGCCTCACCTCCGGTTCTCCGCCGGTGCCCTTGACTGAGTGTCGGCGGCGGCCGGAACGTTTACTTTGAAAAAATTAGAGTGTTCAAAGCAGGCGATTCGCCTGAATAATGGTGCATGGAATAATGGAATAGGACCTCGGTTCTATTTTGTTGGTTTTCGGAGCGCGAGGTAATGATTAAGAGGGACAGACGGGGGCATTCGTACTGTGCCGTTAGAGGTGAAATTCTTGGATCGGCGCAAGACGAACGACTGCGAAAGCATTTGCCAAGAATGTTTTCTTTAATCAAGAGCGAAAGTCAGAGGTTCGAAGACGATCAGATACCGTCCTAGTTCTGACTATAAACGATGCCAACTAGCGATCGGGGGGCGTTAGTTTTACGACCTCTCCGGCAGCTTGCGGGAAACCAAAGTCTTTGGGTTCCGGGGGAAGTATGGTTGCAAAGCTGAAACTTAAAGGAATTGACGGAAGGGCACCACCAGGAGTGGAGCCTGCGGCTTAATTTGACTCAACACGGGAAATCTCACCCGGCCCGGACACAGTGAGGATTGACAGATTGAGAGCTCTTTCTTGATTCTGTGGGTGGTGGTGCATGGCCGTTCTTAGTTGGTGGAGCGATTTGTCTGGTTAATTCCGATAACGAACG
>NC_139451.1:14090477-14093352 GCF_963924565.1 Ascidiella aspersa
GGGATAGGGAATTGCAATTATTTCCCTTGAACGAGGAATTCCCAGTAAGCGCGAGTCATTAGCTCGCGTTGATTACGTCCCTGCCCTTTGTACACACCGCCCGTCGCTACTACCGATTGAATGGTTTAGTGAGGTCCTCCGATTGGACCTGGCGCGGCCGGCAACGGTCGAGCCGGCGTCCGAGAAGACGATCTAACTTGATCATTTAGAGGAAGTAAAAGTCGTAACAAGGTTTCCGTAGGTGAACCTGCGGAAGGATCATTAACGGTCTCGCAAACGCTTCGGCGAACGCGAAACTCGGACAAGCGAGAGAAAAAGTCTTTGCTACCCGGCGCCCGACCCGCGAGGAGCGGCGCGCCGGCCGGCGATTCGGTCACCCGGTAATGTTTGCGCGTCGAGTGCCGCGGTGCCGCGCGCTCCGGCTTCAAGCGTCGGCCTGGCCGACCGCTCGGCGCGGTCTATTTTGTCACCCTATAGTGCGAGGCACTGTGCGAGCGAAACAATCGTGGATGGCTCTTGGCGGTGGATCACTCGGCTCGTGAGTCGATGAAGGACGCAGCTAGCTGCGTGAATTAGTGTGAATTGCAGGACACATTGAGCATCGACGTTCTGAACGCAAATTGCGGCCTCGGGTCAATCCCGGGGCCGCGCCCGCCTCAGGGTCGCGTTGCAAACGTTCCGCGCGGGGATTTCTCCGCGCGGCTGCTGCGGCGTCGGACGCGCGAGCGCCCGTCCCGCTCAAGACAGCACGGCACGATGCGCGACGATCGCGACCAGAATCCCGCGCGGCGGCGGCGAGTCGACCTCGAAGAGGCCAACGGCTGGCGGCTCAAGGGCGGGAATCGAGGTGCGCGGCGGCGCGCGGCGCCGACGGCGAGCGCGGAACGGGAAGAATAGTCCCGGTCCTTACTTTCGGCCTGAGGTCGGACGAGGCTACCCGCTGAATTTAAGCATATTACTAAGCGGAGGAAAAGAAACTAACGAGGATTCCCTCAGTAACGGCGAGTGAAGCGGGATGTGCCCATCGCCGAATCCGCGCGCTTTTGGAGTGCGCGGAATTGTGGCGTACGGAATTCGTCACGGCGCGCTTCGCCGGTCGCCCGCGTCCTTCTGATCGAGGCCTTTTCCCAGAGCGGGTGTCAGGCCCATGGCGGCGACAGGCGGGCGCGCTACGGCGTCTTCCCAGAGTCGGGTTGTTTGGGAATGCAGCCCAAAGCGGGTGGTAAACTCCATCTAAGGCTAAATACGGTCACGAGACCGATAGCGAACAAGTACCGTGAGGGAAAGTTGAAAAGCACTTTGAAGAGAGAGTTAAAGAGTACGTGAAACCGTCGAGAGGCAAACGGGAGGGCCTGTCGGGTCGCCCGGTCGCTTTCAGCCGGCCCCCTGTCGGCGACGTTGTCGTGCGGACCCTCACGGGCCGCCGGCGGCGCCGCCCGATCGGGGACCAGCGCACTAGCGCCGGGCGAAGGCCGCGACCGTCTGGACGGCGGCGAGAAGGCCGCGCGCAAGGTAACCCGGCCTCGGTCGGGTACTATAGGCGCGCGTGTCCGTCGGCCCGCCGTTCGGGCGAGGAGAGATCGCCGCGTCTGCCCTTCGGGGCCGAGCGCCCGGTGCCGGCTGGGGCGTCGTGGGTCGGGGACTGTTCTCAGTGCCCAGCCTCTTCGTCTCGGTCGCGCTTCCGGTGTCGTTTCGCGAGGCGCACGGGGTCCGCGCTGAAGTCAGCCACCTTCCCGACCCGTCTTGAAACACGGACCAAGGAGTCTAACGTGAGCGCGAGCCACGGGGCAGTACGAAACCCATGGGCGCAGTGAAAGTGAATGTCGGCGCGGTCCGGCGGAGGTGAGACGTCGTCGTTCGCGGCGGCCGCATCACCGGCCGATCTCGTCCGCTTTGCCGGAGAGGTCGAGCGAGAGCGTTCGCGTTGGGACCCGAAAGATGGTGAACTATGCCTGAAGAGGTTGAAGCCAGAGGAAACTCTGGTGGAGGACCGTAGCGATTCTGACGTGCAAATCGATCGTCAAATTTGGGTATAGGGGCGAAAGACTAATCGAACCGTCTAGTAGCTGGTTCCCTCCGAAGTTTCCCTCAGGATAGCTGGCGCTCTGTCGCAGTTTTATCTGGTAAAGCGAATGATTAGAGGCCTTGGGGACGAAACGTCCTCAACCTATTCTCAAACTTTAAATTGGTAAGAAGCCCGACTCGCTTAATTGGAGCCGGGCATGGAATGCGAGTGCCAAGTGGGCCACTCTTGGTAAGCAGGACTGGCGATGCGGGATGAACCGAACGCCGGGTTAAGGCGCCCGACGCGACGCTCATCAGAGCCCACAAAAGGTGTTGGTTGATCTAGACAGCAGGACGGTGGCCATGGAAGTCGGAATCCGCTAAGGAGTGTGTAACAACTCACCTGCCGAATCAATCAGCCCTGAAAATGGATGGCGCTGGAGCGTCGGGCCTATACCCGGCCGTCGCGGCGGTACGAGCACACCGGTGCGCTAGGCCGCGACGAGTAGGAGGGCCGCGGCGGCGTGCGTCGAAGCCTAGGGCGCGAGCCCGGGTGGAGCAGCCGTCGGTGCAGATCTTGGTGGTAGTAGCAAATATTCAAATGAGAACTTTGAAGGCCGAAGTGGAGAAGGGTTCCATGTGAACAGCAGTTGAACATGGGTCAGTCGATCCTAAGGAATAGGCGAATGCCGTTCTGAAGCGGGGCGATGCTCGTCGTTGCCCCGGCGGACCGAAAGGGAATCGGGTTAATATTCCCGAACCTCGACGCGGAGATCGGCGCTTCGGCGCCTGGTGCGGCAACGCAAGCGAACTCGGAAACGTCGGCGTGGGTCCCGGGAAGAGTTCTCTTTTCTTGGTAAGGGTGCGGCGA
>NC_139451.1:14093552-14096052 GCF_963924565.1 Ascidiella aspersa
GAAAAAGGCGATTGGCTCGCTGGGCAGATGTTGCTGCTGCGCGAAGAGCCGAGTGTCAGTTTGTCGGGTTCTGAGCGGTCGCTTCGGCGAAGTTGTCTGGCGTGCGTTGCGCTCGCGCCGGTGTTGGCGACGTGGCGGTCGAAAGGCCTGCCGACGAAGTCTTACTCCGGCGGGTGCGACGGGCGGTGACGGTTTTCTGAGTTCGGGCAGCCGAGCAAAGAACGAAATTTTAACGGAGAGAAGCCTTCGGGTTTCGCATCGACCGAGCGACGGCGCCGCATCAGCGGCGCCTCCTTCGTCGGCCTTTCGGGGCTACGCTAAAGTAGCTACCTGGTTGATCCTGCCAGTAGTCATATGCTTGTCTCAAAGATTAAGCCATGCAAGTCTAAGTACGAGCTCTCGTACAGTGAAACTGCGAATGGCTCATTAAATCAGTTATGGTTCATTTGATCGTACGTTTTACGTGGTTAACTGTGGAAATGCTAGAGCTAATACATGCGTGAAGCGCCGACCTCGCGGGAGGCGTGCTTTTATCAGACCAAAAACCGACCGGGCTTCGGCCCGCAACCTTTGGTGACTCTGGATAACTTTGCGGATCGCACGGTCTCGCACCGGCGACGGATCATTCAAGTGTCTGCCCTATCAACTTTCGTCGGTACGGTACTGGCCTACCGAGGTTCTTACGGGTAACGGAGAATCAGGGTTCGATTCCGGAGAGGGAGCCTGAGAAACGGCTACCACATCCAAGGAAGGCAGCAGGCGCGCAAATTACCCATTCCCGACGCGGGGAGGTAGTGACGAAAAATAACAATACAGGACTCTAAACGAGGCCCTGTAATTGGAATGAGTACACTTTAAAACCTTTAACGAGTATCCATTGGAGGGCAAGTCTGGTGCCAGCAGCCGCGGTAATTCCAGCTCCAAAAGTGTATATTTAAGTTGTTGCGGTTAAAAAGCTCGTAGTTGGATTTTGGGCGCAGGCGGCCGGTCCGTCGCAAGGCGTGTACTGGCCGTCCTGGCCTCACCTCCGGTTCTCCGCCGGTGCCCTTGACTGAGTGTCGGCGGCGGCCGGAACGTTTACTTTGAAAAAATTAGAGTGTTCAAAGCAGGCGATTCGCCTGAATAATGGTGCATGGAATAATGGAATAGGACCTCGGTTCTATTTTGTTGGTTTTCGGAGCGCGAGGTAATGATTAAGAGGGACAGACGGGGGCATTCGTACTGTGCCGTTAGAGGTGAAATTCTTGGATCGGCGCAAGACGAACGACTGCGAAAGCATTTGCCAAGAATGTTTTCTTTAATCAAGAGCGAAAGTCAGAGGTTCGAAGACGATCAGATACCGTCCTAGTTCTGACTATAAACGATGCCAACTAGCGATCGGGGGGCGTTAGTTTTACGACCTCTCCGGCAGCTTGCGGGAAACCAAAGTCTTTGGGTTCCGGGGGAAGTATGGTTGCAAAGCTGAAACTTAAAGGAATTGACGGAAGGGCACCACCAGGAGTGGAGCCTGCGGCTTAATTTGACTCAACACGGGAAATCTCACCCGGCCCGGACACAGTGAGGATTGACAGATTGAGAGCTCTTTCTTGATTCTGTGGGTGGTGGTGCATGGCCGTTCTTAGTTGGTGGAGCGATTTGTCTGGTTAATTCCGATAACGAACGAGACTCTGGCTTGCTAACTAGTTACGCGACCCAATCGGTCGGCGTCTAACTTCTTAGAGGGACTAGTGGCGTTTAGCCACACGAGATTGAGCAATAACAGGTCTGTGATGCCCTTAGATGTTCGGGGCCGCACGCGCGCTACACTGACCGGATCAGCATGTGCTCGCCTTGGCCGACAGGTCTGGGTAACCCGCTGAACCCCGGTCGTGCTAGGGATAGGGAATTGCAATTATTTCCCTTGAACGAGGAATTCCCAGTAAGCGCGAGTCATTAGCTCGCGTTGATTACGTCCCTGCCCTTTGTACACACCGCCCGTCGCTACTACCGATTGAATGGTTTAGTGAGGTCCTCCGATTGGACCTGGCGCGGCCGGCAACGGTCGAGCCGGCGTCCGAGAAGACGATCTAACTTGATCATTTAGAGGAAGTAAAAGTCGTAACAAGGTTTCCGTAGGTGAACCTGCGGAAGGATCATTAACGGTCTCGCAAACGCTTCGGCGAACGCGAAACTCGGACAAGCGAGAGAAAAAGTCTTTGCTACCCGGCGCCCGACCCGCGAGGAGCGGCGCGCCGGCCGGCGATTCGGTCACCCGGTAATGTTTGCGCGTCGAGTGCCGCGGTGCCGCGCGCTCCGGCTTCAAGCGTCGGCCTGGCCGACCGCTCGGCGCGGTCTATTTTGTCACCCTATAGTGCGAGGCACTGTGCGAGCGAAACAATCGTGGATGGCTCTTGGCGGTGGATCACTCGGCTCGTGAGTCGATGAAGGACGCAGCTAGCTGCGTGAATTAGTGTGAATTGCAGGACACATTGAGCATCGACGTTCTGAACGCAAATTGCGG
>NC_139451.1:14101052-14103552 GCF_963924565.1 Ascidiella aspersa
TGCGCTCGCGCCGGTGTTGGCGACGTGGCGGTCGAAAGGCCTGCCGACGAAGTCTTACTCCGGCGGGTGCGACGGGCGGTGACGGTTTTCTGAGTTCGGGCAGCCGAGCAAAGAACGAAATTTTAACGGAGAGAAGCCTTCGGGTTTCGCATCGACCGAGCGACGGCGCCGCATCAGCGGCGCCTCCTTCGTCGGCCTTTCGGGGCTACGCTAAAGTAGCTACCTGGTTGATCCTGCCAGTAGTCATATGCTTGTCTCAAAGATTAAGCCATGCAAGTCTAAGTACGAGCTCTCGTACAGTGAAACTGCGAATGGCTCATTAAATCAGTTATGGTTCATTTGATCGTACGTTTTACGTGGTTAACTGTGGAAATGCTAGAGCTAATACATGCGTGAAGCGCCGACCTCGCGGGAGGCGTGCTTTTATCAGACCAAAAACCGACCGGGCTTCGGCCCGCAACCTTTGGTGACTCTGGATAACTTTGCGGATCGCACGGTCTCGCACCGGCGACGGATCATTCAAGTGTCTGCCCTATCAACTTTCGTCGGTACGGTACTGGCCTACCGAGGTTCTTACGGGTAACGGAGAATCAGGGTTCGATTCCGGAGAGGGAGCCTGAGAAACGGCTACCACATCCAAGGAAGGCAGCAGGCGCGCAAATTACCCATTCCCGACGCGGGGAGGTAGTGACGAAAAATAACAATACAGGACTCTAAACGAGGCCCTGTAATTGGAATGAGTACACTTTAAAACCTTTAACGAGTATCCATTGGAGGGCAAGTCTGGTGCCAGCAGCCGCGGTAATTCCAGCTCCAAAAGTGTATATTTAAGTTGTTGCGGTTAAAAAGCTCGTAGTTGGATTTTGGGCGCAGGCGGCCGGTCCGTCGCAAGGCGTGTACTGGCCGTCCTGGCCTCACCTCCGGTTCTCCGCCGGTGCCCTTGACTGAGTGTCGGCGGCGGCCGGAACGTTTACTTTGAAAAAATTAGAGTGTTCAAAGCAGGCGATTCGCCTGAATAATGGTGCATGGAATAATGGAATAGGACCTCGGTTCTATTTTGTTGGTTTTCGGAGCGCGAGGTAATGATTAAGAGGGACAGACGGGGGCATTCGTACTGTGCCGTTAGAGGTGAAATTCTTGGATCGGCGCAAGACGAACGACTGCGAAAGCATTTGCCAAGAATGTTTTCTTTAATCAAGAGCGAAAGTCAGAGGTTCGAAGACGATCAGATACCGTCCTAGTTCTGACTATAAACGATGCCAACTAGCGATCGGGGGGCGTTAGTTTTACGACCTCTCCGGCAGCTTGCGGGAAACCAAAGTCTTTGGGTTCCGGGGGAAGTATGGTTGCAAAGCTGAAACTTAAAGGAATTGACGGAAGGGCACCACCAGGAGTGGAGCCTGCGGCTTAATTTGACTCAACACGGGAAATCTCACCCGGCCCGGACACAGTGAGGATTGACAGATTGAGAGCTCTTTCTTGATTCTGTGGGTGGTGGTGCATGGCCGTTCTTAGTTGGTGGAGCGATTTGTCTGGTTAATTCCGATAACGAACGAGACTCTGGCTTGCTAACTAGTTACGCGACCCAATCGGTCGGCGTCTAACTTCTTAGAGGGACTAGTGGCGTTTAGCCACACGAGATTGAGCAATAACAGGTCTGTGATGCCCTTAGATGTTCGGGGCCGCACGCGCGCTACACTGACCGGATCAGCATGTGCTCGCCTTGGCCGACAGGTCTGGGTAACCCGCTGAACCCCGGTCGTGCTAGGGATAGGGAATTGCAATTATTTCCCTTGAACGAGGAATTCCCAGTAAGCGCGAGTCATTAGCTCGCGTTGATTACGTCCCTGCCCTTTGTACACACCGCCCGTCGCTACTACCGATTGAATGGTTTAGTGAGGTCCTCCGATTGGACCTGGCGCGGCCGGCAACGGTCGAGCCGGCGTCCGAGAAGACGATCTAACTTGATCATTTAGAGGAAGTAAAAGTCGTAACAAGGTTTCCGTAGGTGAACCTGCGGAAGGATCATTAACGGTCTCGCAAACGCTTCGGCGAACGCGAAACTCGGACAAGCGAGAGAAAAAGTCTTTGCTACCCGGCGCCCGACCCGCGAGGAGCGGCGCGCCGGCCGGCGATTCGGTCACCCGGTAATGTTTGCGCGTCGAGTGCCGCGGTGCCGCGCGCTCCGGCTTCAAGCGTCGGCCTGGCCGACCGCTCGGCGCGGTCTATTTTGTCACCCTATAGTGCGAGGCACTGTGCGAGCGAAACAATCGTGGATGGCTCTTGGCGGTGGATCACTCGGCTCGTGAGTCGATGAAGGACGCAGCTAGCTGCGTGAATTAGTGTGAATTGCAGGACACATTGAGCATCGACGTTCTGAACGCAAATTGCGGCCTCGGGTCAATCCCGGGGCCGCGCCCGCCTCAGGGTCGCGTTGCAAACGTTCCGCGCGGGGATTTCTCCGCGCGGCTGCTGCGGCGTCGGACGCGCGAGCGCCCGT
>NC_139451.1:14108552-14111052 GCF_963924565.1 Ascidiella aspersa
AGCAAAGAACGAAATTTTAACGGAGAGAAGCCTTCGGGTTTCGCATCGACCGAGCGACGGCGCCGCATCAGCGGCGCCTCCTTCGTCGGCCTTTCGGGGCTACGCTAAAGTAGCTACCTGGTTGATCCTGCCAGTAGTCATATGCTTGTCTCAAAGATTAAGCCATGCAAGTCTAAGTACGAGCTCTCGTACAGTGAAACTGCGAATGGCTCATTAAATCAGTTATGGTTCATTTGATCGTACGTTTTACGTGGTTAACTGTGGAAATGCTAGAGCTAATACATGCGTGAAGCGCCGACCTCGCGGGAGGCGTGCTTTTATCAGACCAAAAACCGACCGGGCTTCGGCCCGCAACCTTTGGTGACTCTGGATAACTTTGCGGATCGCACGGTCTCGCACCGGCGACGGATCATTCAAGTGTCTGCCCTATCAACTTTCGTCGGTACGGTACTGGCCTACCGAGGTTCTTACGGGTAACGGAGAATCAGGGTTCGATTCCGGAGAGGGAGCCTGAGAAACGGCTACCACATCCAAGGAAGGCAGCAGGCGCGCAAATTACCCATTCCCGACGCGGGGAGGTAGTGACGAAAAATAACAATACAGGACTCTAAACGAGGCCCTGTAATTGGAATGAGTACACTTTAAAACCTTTAACGAGTATCCATTGGAGGGCAAGTCTGGTGCCAGCAGCCGCGGTAATTCCAGCTCCAAAAGTGTATATTTAAGTTGTTGCGGTTAAAAAGCTCGTAGTTGGATTTTGGGCGCAGGCGGCCGGTCCGTCGCAAGGCGTGTACTGGCCGTCCTGGCCTCACCTCCGGTTCTCCGCCGGTGCCCTTGACTGAGTGTCGGCGGCGGCCGGAACGTTTACTTTGAAAAAATTAGAGTGTTCAAAGCAGGCGATTCGCCTGAATAATGGTGCATGGAATAATGGAATAGGACCTCGGTTCTATTTTGTTGGTTTTCGGAGCGCGAGGTAATGATTAAGAGGGACAGACGGGGGCATTCGTACTGTGCCGTTAGAGGTGAAATTCTTGGATCGGCGCAAGACGAACGACTGCGAAAGCATTTGCCAAGAATGTTTTCTTTAATCAAGAGCGAAAGTCAGAGGTTCGAAGACGATCAGATACCGTCCTAGTTCTGACTATAAACGATGCCAACTAGCGATCGGGGGGCGTTAGTTTTACGACCTCTCCGGCAGCTTGCGGGAAACCAAAGTCTTTGGGTTCCGGGGGAAGTATGGTTGCAAAGCTGAAACTTAAAGGAATTGACGGAAGGGCACCACCAGGAGTGGAGCCTGCGGCTTAATTTGACTCAACACGGGAAATCTCACCCGGCCCGGACACAGTGAGGATTGACAGATTGAGAGCTCTTTCTTGATTCTGTGGGTGGTGGTGCATGGCCGTTCTTAGTTGGTGGAGCGATTTGTCTGGTTAATTCCGATAACGAACGAGACTCTGGCTTGCTAACTAGTTACGCGACCCAATCGGTCGGCGTCTAACTTCTTAGAGGGACTAGTGGCGTTTAGCCACACGAGATTGAGCAATAACAGGTCTGTGATGCCCTTAGATGTTCGGGGCCGCACGCGCGCTACACTGACCGGATCAGCATGTGCTCGCCTTGGCCGACAGGTCTGGGTAACCCGCTGAACCCCGGTCGTGCTAGGGATAGGGAATTGCAATTATTTCCCTTGAACGAGGAATTCCCAGTAAGCGCGAGTCATTAGCTCGCGTTGATTACGTCCCTGCCCTTTGTACACACCGCCCGTCGCTACTACCGATTGAATGGTTTAGTGAGGTCCTCCGATTGGACCTGGCGCGGCCGGCAACGGTCGAGCCGGCGTCCGAGAAGACGATCTAACTTGATCATTTAGAGGAAGTAAAAGTCGTAACAAGGTTTCCGTAGGTGAACCTGCGGAAGGATCATTAACGGTCTCGCAAACGCTTCGGCGAACGCGAAACTCGGACAAGCGAGAGAAAAAGTCTTTGCTACCCGGCGCCCGACCCGCGAGGAGCGGCGCGCCGGCCGGCGATTCGGTCACCCGGTAATGTTTGCGCGTCGAGTGCCGCGGTGCCGCGCGCTCCGGCTTCAAGCGTCGGCCTGGCCGACCGCTCGGCGCGGTCTATTTTGTCACCCTATAGTGCGAGGCACTGTGCGAGCGAAACAATCGTGGATGGCTCTTGGCGGTGGATCACTCGGCTCGTGAGTCGATGAAGGACGCAGCTAGCTGCGTGAATTAGTGTGAATTGCAGGACACATTGAGCATCGACGTTCTGAACGCAAATTGCGGCCTCGGGTCAATCCCGGGGCCGCGCCCGCCTCAGGGTCGCGTTGCAAACGTTCCGCGCGGGGATTTCTCCGCGCGGCTGCTGCGGCGTCGGACGCGCGAGCGCCCGTCCCGCTCAAGACAGCACGGCACGATGCGCGACGATCGCGACCAGAATCCCGCGCGGCGGCGGCGAGTCGACCTCGAAGAGGCCAACGGCTGGCGGCTCAAGGGCGG
>NC_139451.1:14131554-14134172 GCF_963924565.1 Ascidiella aspersa
TTGACGATCGATTTGCACGTCAGAATCGCTACGGTCCTCCACCAGAGTTTCCTCTGGCTTCAACCTCTTCAGGCATAGTTCACCATCTTTCGGGTCCCAACGCGAACGCTCTCGCTCGACCTCTCCGGCAAAGCGGGACGAGATCGGCCGGTGATGCGGCCGCCGCGAACGACGACGTCTCACCTCCGCCGGACCGCGCCGACATTCACTTTCACTGCGCCCATGGGTTTCGTACTGCCCCGTGCTCGCGCTCACGTTAGACTCCTTGGTCCGTGTTTCAAGACGGGTCGGGAAGGTGGCTGACTTCAGCCGCGGACCCCGTGCGCCTCGCGAAACGACACCGGAAGCGCGACCGAGACGAAGAGGCTGGGCACTGAGAACAGTCCCCGACCCACGACGCCCCAGCCGGCACCGGGCGCTCGGCCCCGAAGGGCAGACGCGGCGATCTCTCCTCGCCCGAACGGCGGGCCGACGGACACGCGCGCCTATAGTACCCGACCGAGGCCGGGTTACCTTGCGCGCGGCCTTCTCGCCGCCGTCCAGACGGTCGCGGCCTTCGCCCGGCGCTAGTGCGCTGGTCCCCGATCGGGCGGCGCCGCCGGCGGCCCGTGAGGGTCCGCACGACAACGTCGCCGACAGGGGGCCGGCTGAAAGCGACCGGGCGACCCGACAGGCCCTCCCGTTTGCCTCTCGACGGTTTCACGTACTCTTTAACTCTCTCTTCAAAGTGCTTTTCAACTTTCCCTCACGGTACTTGTTCGCTATCGGTCTCGTGACCGTATTTAGCCTTAGATGGAGTTTACCACCCGCTTTGGGCTGCATTCCCAAACAACCCGACTCTGGGAAGACGCCGTAGCGCGCCCGCCTGTCGCCGCCATGGGCCTGACACCCGCTCTGGGAAAAGGCCTCGATCAGAAGGACGCGGGCGACCGGCGAAGCGCGCCGTGACGAATTCCGTACGCCACAATTCCGCGCACTCCAAAAGCGCGCGGATTCGGCGATGGGCACATCCCGCTTCACTCGCCGTTACTGAGGGAATCCTCGTTAGTTTCTTTTCCTCCGCTTAGTAATATGCTTAAATTCAGCGGGTAGCCTCGTCCGACCTCAGGCCGAAAGTAAGGACCGGGACTATTCTTCCCGTTCCGCGCTCGCCGTCGGCGCCGCGCGCCGCCGCGCACCTCGATTCCCGCCCTTGAGCCGCCAGCCGTTGGCCTCTTCGAGGTCGACTCGCCGCCGCCGCGCGGGATTCTGGTCGCGATCGTCGCGCATCGTGCCGTGCTGTCTTGAGCGGGACGGGCGCTCGCGCGTCCGACGCCGCAGCAGCCGCGCGGAGAAATCCCCGCGCGGAACGTTTGCAACGCGACCCTGAGGCGGGCGCGGCCCCGGGATTGACCCGAGGCCGCAATTTGCGTTCAGAACGTCGATGCTCAATGTGTCCTGCAATTCACACTAATTCACGCAGCTAGCTGCGTCCTTCATCGACTCACGAGCCGAGTGATCCACCGCCAAGAGCCATCCACGATTGTTTCGCTCGCACAGTGCCTCGCACTATAGGGTGACAAAATAGACCGCGCCGAGCGGTCGGCCAGGCCGACGCTTGAAGCCGGAGCGCGCGGCACCGCGGCACTCGACGCGCAAACATTACCGGGTGACCGAATCGCCGGCCGGCGCGCCGCTCCTCGCGGGTCGGGCGCCGGGTAGCAAAGACTTTTTCTCTCGCTTGTCCGAGTTTCGCGTTCGCCGAAGCGTTTGCGAGACCGTTAATGATCCTTCCGCAGGTTCACCTACGGAAACCTTGTTACGACTTTTACTTCCTCTAAATGATCAAGTTAGATCGTCTTCTCGGACGCCGGCTCGACCGTTGCCGGCCGCGCCAGGTCCAATCGGAGGACCTCACTAAACCATTCAATCGGTAGTAGCGACGGGCGGTGTGTACAAAGGGCAGGGACGTAATCAACGCGAGCTAATGACTCGCGCTTACTGGGAATTCCTCGTTCAAGGGAAATAATTGCAATTCCCTATCCCTAGCACGACCGGGGTTCAGCGGGTTACCCAGACCTGTCGGCCAAGGCGAGCACATGCTGATCCGGTCAGTGTAGCGCGCGTGCGGCCCCGAACATCTAAGGGCATCACAGACCTGTTATTGCTCAATCTCGTGTGGCTAAACGCCACTAGTCCCTCTAAGAAGTTAGACGCCGACCGATTGGGTCGCGTAACTAGTTAGCAAGCCAGAGTCTCGTTCGTTATCGGAATTAACCAGACAAATCGCTCCACCAACTAAGAACGGCCATGCACCACCACCCACAGAATCAAGAAAGAGCTCTCAATCTGTCAATCCTCACTGTGTCCGGGCCGGGTGAGATTTCCCGTGTTGAGTCAAATTAAGCCGCAGGCTCCACTCCTGGTGGTGCCCTTCCGTCAATTCCTTTAAGTTTCAGCTTTGCAACCATACTTCCCCCGGAACCCAAAGACTTTGGTTTCCCGCAAGCTGCCGGAGAGGTCGTAAAACTAACGCCCCCGATCGCTAGTTGGCATCGTTTATAGTCAGAACTAGGACGGTATCTGATCGTCTTCGAACCTCTGACTTTCGCTCTTGATTAAAGAAAACATTCTTGGCA
>NC_139451.1:14154663-14157163 GCF_963924565.1 Ascidiella aspersa
GTACATTTCGGCCGCGCGAGCAAGAGCCTGTATAGGCCGCGCGAGTATTGAGTACATTTCGGCCGCGCGAGCATGAGACTGTTTAGGCCGCGCGAACATTGAACATATTTCGGCCGCGCGCGCGAGCAAGCGCCTGTATAGGCCGCGCGAGCGTGTGATATGCCTCGCAATAGTTCAACACCTGGCGCAATCGTGCACCTTTTTTTTACGTTAGAATTTCAAACGGAAGACCCCAGGGACAACACTCATCTTTGCTATACTTGTGGGAGCTGACAAGCTTCGACAAGTAAAGAATCGGTGAAAAGGCGATTGGCTCGCTGGGCAGATGTTGCTGCTGCGCGAAGAGCCGAGTGTCAGTTTGTCGGGTTCTGAGCGGTCGCTTCGGCGAAGTTGTCTGGCGTGCGTTGCGCTCGCGCCGGTGTTGGCGACGTGGCGGTCGAAAGGCCTGCCGACGAAGTCTTACTCCGGCGGGTGCGACGGGCGGTGACGGTTTTCTGAGTTCGGGCAGCCGAGCAAAGAACGAAATTTTAACGGAGAAGCCTTCGGGTTTCGCATCGACCGAGCGACGGCGCCGCATCAGCGGCGCCTCCTTCGTCGGCCTTTCGGGGCTACGCTAAAGTAGCTACCTGGTTGATCCTGCCAGTAGTCATATGCTTGTCTCAAAGATTAAGCCATGCAAGTCTAAGTACGAGCTCTCGTACAGTGAAACTGCGAATGGCTCATTAAATCAGTTATGGTTCATTTGATCGTACGTTTTACGTGGTTAACTGTGGAAATGCTAGAGCTAATACATGCGTGAAGCGCCGACCTCGCGGGAGGCGTGCTTTTATCAGACCAAAAACCGACCGGGCTTCGGCCCGCAACCTTTGGTGACTCTGGATAACTTTGCGGATCGCACGGTCTCGCACCGGCGACGGATCATTCAAGTGTCTGCCCTATCAACTTTCGTCGGTACGGTACTGGCCTACCGAGGTTCTTACGGGTAACGGAGAATCAGGGTTCGATTCCGGAGAGGGAGCCTGAGAAACGGCTACCACATCCAAGGAAGGCAGCAGGCGCGCAAATTACCCATTCCCGACGCGGGGAGGTAGTGACGAAAAATAACAATACAGGACTCTAAACGAGGCCCTGTAATTGGAATGAGTACACTTTAAAACCTTTAACGAGTATCCATTGGAGGGCAAGTCTGGTGCCAGCAGCCGCGGTAATTCCAGCTCCAAAAGTGTATATTTAAGTTGTTGCGGTTAAAAAGCTCGTAGTTGGATTTTGGGCGCAGGCGGCCGGTCCGTCGCAAGGCGTGTACTGGCCGTCCTGGCCTCACCTCCGGTTCTCCGCCGGTGCCCTTGACTGAGTGTCGGCGGCGGCCGGAACGTTTACTTTGAAAAAATTAGAGTGTTCAAAGCAGGCGATTCGCCTGAATAATGGTGCATGGAATAATGGAATAGGACCTCGGTTCTATTTTGTTGGTTTTCGGAGCGCGAGGTAATGATTAAGAGGGACAGACGGGGGCATTCGTACTGTGCCGTTAGAGGTGAAATTCTTGGATCGGCGCAAGACGAACGACTGCGAAAGCATTTGCCAAGAATGTTTTCTTTAATCAAGAGCGAAAGTCAGAGGTTCGAAGACGATCAGATACCGTCCTAGTTCTGACTATAAACGATGCCAACTAGCGATCGGGGGGCGTTAGTTTTACGACCTCTCCGGCAGCTTGCGGGAAACCAAAGTCTTTGGGTTCCGGGGGAAGTATGGTTGCAAAGCTGAAACTTAAAGGAATTGACGGAAGGGCACCACCAGGAGTGGAGCCTGCGGCTTAATTTGACTCAACACGGGAAATCTCACCCGGCCCGGACACAGTGAGGATTGACAGATTGAGAGCTCTTTCTTGATTCTGTGGGTGGTGGTGCATGGCCGTTCTTAGTTGGTGGAGCGATTTGTCTGGTTAATTCCGATAACGAACGAGACTCTGGCTTGCTAACTAGTTACGCGACCCAATCGGTCGGCGTCTAACTTCTTAGAGGGACTAGTGGCGTTTAGCCACACGAGATTGAGCAATAACAGGTCTGTGATGCCCTTAGATGTTCGGGGCCGCACGCGCGCTACACTGACCGGATCAGCATGTGCTCGCCTTGGCCGACAGGTCTGGGTAACCCGCTGAACCCCGGTCGTGCTAGGGATAGGGAATTGCAATTATTTCCCTTGAACGAGGAATTCCCAGTAAGCGCGAGTCATTAGCTCGCGTTGATTACGTCCCTGCCCTTTGTACACACCGCCCGTCGCTACTACCGATTGAATGGTTTAGTGAGGTCCTCCGATTGGACCTGGCGCGGCCGGCAACGGTCGAGCCGGCGTCCGAGAAGACGATCTAACTTGATCATTTAGAGGAAGTAAAAGTCGTAACAAGGTTTCCGTAGGTGAACCTGCGGAAGGATCATTAACGGTCTCGCAAACGCTTCGGCGAACGCGAAACTCGGACAAGCGAGAGAAAAAGTTTTTGCTACCC
>NC_139451.1:14162163-14164663 GCF_963924565.1 Ascidiella aspersa
AGTACATTTCGGCCGCGCGAGCAAGAGCCTGTATAGGCCGCGCGAGTATTGAGAACATTTCGGCCGCGCGAGCAAGAGCCTGTATAGGCCGCGCGAGTATTGAGTACATTTCGGCCGCGCGAGCATGAGACTGTTTAGGCCGCGCGAACATTGAACATATTTCGGCCGCGCGCGCGAGCAAGCGCCTGTATAGGCCGCGCGAGCGTGTGATATGCCTCGCAATAGTTCAACACCTGGCGCAATCGTGCACCTTTTTTTTACGTTAGAATTTCAAACGGAAGACCCCAGGGACAACACTCATCTTTGCTATACTTGTGGGAGCTGACAAGCTTCGACAAGTAAAGAATCGGTGAAAAGGCGATTGGCTCGCTGGGCAGATGTTGCTGCTGCGCGAAGAGCCGAGTGTCAGTTTGTCGGGTTCTGAGCGGTCGCTTCGGCGAAGTTGTCTGGCGTGCGTTGCGCTCGCGCCGGTGTTGGCGACGTGGCGGTCGAAAGGCCTGCCGACGAAGTCTTACTCCGGCGGGTGCGACGGGCGGTGACGGTTTTCTGAGTTCGGGCAGCCGAGCAAAGAACGAAATTTTAACGGAGAAGCCTTCGGGTTTCGCATCGACCGAGCGACGGCGCCGCATCAGCGGCGCCTCCTTCGTCGGCCTTTCGGGGCTACGCTAAAGTAGCTACCTGGTTGATCCTGCCAGTAGTCATATGCTTGTCTCAAAGATTAAGCCATGCAAGTCTAAGTACGAGCTCTCGTACAGTGAAACTGCGAATGGCTCATTAAATCAGTTATGGTTCATTTGATCGTACGTTTTACGTGGTTAACTGTGGAAATGCTAGAGCTAATACATGCGTGAAGCGCCGACCTCGCGGGAGGCGTGCTTTTATCAGACCAAAAACCGACCGGGCTTCGGCCCGCAACCTTTGGTGACTCTGGATAACTTTGCGGATCGCACGGTCTCGCACCGGCGACGGATCATTCAAGTGTCTGCCCTATCAACTTTCGTCGGTACGGTACTGGCCTACCGAGGTTCTTACGGGTAACGGAGAATCAGGGTTCGATTCCGGAGAGGGAGCCTGAGAAACGGCTACCACATCCAAGGAAGGCAGCAGGCGCGCAAATTACCCATTCCCGACGCGGGGAGGTAGTGACGAAAAATAACAATACAGGACTCTAAACGAGGCCCTGTAATTGGAATGAGTACACTTTAAAACCTTTAACGAGTATCCATTGGAGGGCAAGTCTGGTGCCAGCAGCCGCGGTAATTCCAGCTCCAAAAGTGTATATTTAAGTTGTTGCGGTTAAAAAGCTCGTAGTTGGATTTTGGGCGCAGGCGGCCGGTCCGTCGCAAGGCGTGTACTGGCCGTCCTGGCCTCACCTCCGGTTCTCCGCCGGTGCCCTTGACTGAGTGTCGGCGGCGGCCGGAACGTTTACTTTGAAAAAATTAGAGTGTTCAAAGCAGGCGATTCGCCTGAATAATGGTGCATGGAATAATGGAATAGGACCTCGGTTCTATTTTGTTGGTTTTCGGAGCGCGAGGTAATGATTAAGAGGGACAGACGGGGGCATTCGTACTGTGCCGTTAGAGGTGAAATTCTTGGATCGGCGCAAGACGAACGACTGCGAAAGCATTTGCCAAGAATGTTTTCTTTAATCAAGAGCGAAAGTCAGAGGTTCGAAGACGATCAGATACCGTCCTAGTTCTGACTATAAACGATGCCAACTAGCGATCGGGGGGCGTTAGTTTTACGACCTCTCCGGCAGCTTGCGGGAAACCAAAGTCTTTGGGTTCCGGGGGAAGTATGGTTGCAAAGCTGAAACTTAAAGGAATTGACGGAAGGGCACCACCAGGAGTGGAGCCTGCGGCTTAATTTGACTCAACACGGGAAATCTCACCCGGCCCGGACACAGTGAGGATTGACAGATTGAGAGCTCTTTCTTGATTCTGTGGGTGGTGGTGCATGGCCGTTCTTAGTTGGTGGAGCGATTTGTCTGGTTAATTCCGATAACGAACGAGACTCTGGCTTGCTAACTAGTTACGCGACCCAATCGGTCGGCGTCTAACTTCTTAGAGGGACTAGTGGCGTTTAGCCACACGAGATTGAGCAATAACAGGTCTGTGATGCCCTTAGATGTTCGGGGCCGCACGCGCGCTACACTGACCGGATCAGCATGTGCTCGCCTTGGCCGACAGGTCTGGGTAACCCGCTGAACCCCGGTCGTGCTAGGGATAGGGAATTGCAATTATTTCCCTTGAACGAGGAATTCCCAGTAAGCGCGAGTCATTAGCTCGCGTTGATTACGTCCCTGCCCTTTGTACACACCGCCCGTCGCTACTACCGATTGAATGGTTTAGTGAGGTCCTCCGATTGGACCTGGCGCGGCCGGCAACGGTCGAGCCGGCGTCCGAGAAGACGATCTAACTTGATCATTTAGAGGAAGTAAAAGTCGTAACAAGGTTTCCGTAGGTGAACCTGCGGAAGGATCATTAACGGTCTCGCAAAC
>NC_139451.1:14169663-14174737 GCF_963924565.1 Ascidiella aspersa
TGAGTACATTTCGGCCGCGCGAGCAAGAGCCTGTATAGGCCGCGCGAGTATTGAGTACATTTCGGCCGCGCGAGCAAGAGCCTGTATAGGCCGCGCGAGTATTGAGTACATTTCGGCCGCGCGAGCAAGAGCCTGTATAGGCCGCGCGAGTATTGAGTACATTTCGGCCGCGCGAGCATGAGACTGTTTAGGCCGCGCGAACATTGAACATATTTCGGCCGCGCGCGCGAGCAAGCGCCTGTATAGGCCGCGCGAGCGTGTGATATGCCTCGCAATAGTTCAACACCTGGCGCAATCGTGCACCTTTTTTTTACGTTAGAATTTCAAACGGAAACCCCAGGGACAACACTCATCTTTGCTATACTTGTGGGAGCTGACAAGCTTCGACAAGTAAAGAATCGGTGAAAAGGCGATTGGCTCGCTGGGCAGATGTTGCTGCTGCGCGAAGAGCCGAGTGTCAGTTTGTCGGGTTCTGAGCGGTCGCTTCGGCGAAGTTGTCTGGCGTGCGTTGCGCTCGCGCCGGTGTTGGCGACGTGGCGGTCGAAAGGCCTGCCGACGAAGTCTTACTCCGGCGGGTGCGACGGGCGGTGACGGTTTTCTGAGTTCGGGCAGCCGAGCAAAGAACGAAATTTTAACGGAGAAGCCTTCGGGTTTCGCATCGACCGAGCGACGGCGCCGCATCAGCGGCGCCTCCTTCGTCGGCCTTTCGGGGCTACGCTAAAGTAGCTACCTGGTTGATCCTGCCAGTAGTCATATGCTTGTCTCAAAGATTAAGCCATGCAAGTCTAAGTACGAGCTCTCGTACAGTGAAACTGCGAATGGCTCATTAAATCAGTTATGGTTCATTTGATCGTACGTTTTACGTGGTTAACTGTGGAAATGCTAGAGCTAATACATGCGTGAAGCGCCGACCTCGCGGGAGGCGTGCTTTTATCAGACCAAAAACCGACCGGGCTTCGGCCCGCAACCTTTGGTGACTCTGGATAACTTTGCGGATCGCACGGTCTCGCACCGGCGACGGATCATTCAAGTGTCTGCCCTATCAACTTTCGTCGGTACGGTACTGGCCTACCGAGGTTCTTACGGGTAACGGAGAATCAGGGTTCGATTCCGGAGAGGGAGCCTGAGAAACGGCTACCACATCCAAGGAAGGCAGCAGGCGCGCAAATTACCCATTCCCGACGCGGGGAGGTAGTGACGAAAAATAACAATACAGGACTCTAAACGAGGCCCTGTAATTGGAATGAGTACACTTTAAAACCTTTAACGAGTATCCATTGGAGGGCAAGTCTGGTGCCAGCAGCCGCGGTAATTCCAGCTCCAAAAGTGTATATTTAAGTTGTTGCGGTTAAAAAGCTCGTAGTTGGATTTTGGGCGCAGGCGGCCGGTCCGTCGCAAGGCGTGTACTGGCCGTCCTGGCCTCACCTCCGGTTCTCCGCCGGTGCCCTTGACTGAGTGTCGGCGGCGGCCGGAACGTTTACTTTGAAAAAATTAGAGTGTTCAAAGCAGGCGATTCGCCTGAATAATGGTGCATGGAATAATGGAATAGGACCTCGGTTCTATTTTGTTGGTTTTCGGAGCGCGAGGTAATGATTAAGAGGGACAGACGGGGGCATTCGTACTGTGCCGTTAGAGGTGAAATTCTTGGATCGGCGCAAGACGAACGACTGCGAAAGCATTTGCCAAGAATGTTTTCTTTAATCAAGAGCGAAAGTCAGAGGTTCGAAGACGATCAGATACCGTCCTAGTTCTGACTATAAACGATGCCAACTAGCGATCGGGGGGCGTTAGTTTTACGACCTCTCCGGCAGCTTGCGGGAAACCAAAGTCTTTGGGTTCCGGGGGAAGTATGGTTGCAAAGCTGAAACTTAAAGGAATTGACGGAAGGGCACCACCAGGAGTGGAGCCTGCGGCTTAATTTGACTCAACACGGGAAATCTCACCCGGCCCGGACACAGTGAGGATTGACAGATTGAGAGCTCTTTCTTGATTCTGTGGGTGGTGGTGCATGGCCGTTCTTAGTTGGTGGAGCGATTTGTCTGGTTAATTCCGATAACGAACGAGACTCTGGCTTGCTAACTAGTTACGCGACCCAATCGGTCGGCGTCTAACTTCTTAGAGGGACTAGTGGCGTTTAGCCACACGAGATTGAGCAATAACAGGTCTGTGATGCCCTTAGATGTTCGGGGCCGCACGCGCGCTACACTGACCGGATCAGCATGTGCTCGCCTTGGCCGACAGGTCTGGGTAACCCGCTGAACCCCGGTCGTGCTAGGGATAGGGAATTGCAATTATTTCCCTTGAACGAGGAATTCCCAGTAAGCGCGAGTCATTAGCTCGCGTTGATTACGTCCCTGCCCTTTGTACACACCGCCCGTCGCTACTACCGATTGAATGGTTTAGTGAGGTCCTCCGATTGGACCTGGCGCGGCCGGCAACGGTCGAGCCGGCGTCCGAGAAGACGATCTAACTTGATCATTTAGAGGAAGTAAAAGTCGTAACAAGGTTTCCGTAGGTGAACCTGCGGAAGGATCATTAACGGTCTCGCAAACGCTTCGGCGAACGCGAAACTCGGACAAGCGAGAGAAAAAGTTTTTGCTACCCGGCGCCCGACCCGCGAGGAGCGGCGCGCCGGCCGGCGATTCGGTCACCCGGTAATGTTTGCGCGTCGAGTGCCGCGGTGCCGCGCGCTCCGGCTTCAAGCGTCGGCCTGGCCGACCGCTCGGCGCGGTATATTTTGTCACCCTTTAGTGCGAGGCACTGTGCGAGCGAAACAATCGTGGATGGCTCTTGGCGGTGGATCACTCGGCTCGTGAGTCGATGAAGGACGCAGCTAGCTGCGTGAATTAGTGTGAATTGCAGGACACATTGAGCATCGACGTTCTGAACGCAAATTGCGGCCTCGGGTCAATCCCGGGGCCGCGCCCGCCTCAGGGTCGCGTTGCAAACGTTCCGCGCGGGGATTTCTCCGCGCGGCTGCTGCGGCGTCGGACGCGCGAGCGCCCGTCCCGCTCAAGACAGCACGGCACGATGTGCGACGATCGCGACCAGAATCCCGCGCGGCGGCGGCGAGTCGACCTCGAAGAGGCCAACGGCTGGCGGCTCAAGGGCGGGAATCGAGGTGCGCGGCGGCGCGCGGCGCCGACGGCGAGCGCGGAACGGGAAGAATAGTCCCGGTCCTTACTTTCGGCCTGAGGTCGGACGAGGCTACCCGCTGAATTTAAGCATATTACTAAGCGGAGGAAAAGAAACTAACGAGGATTCCCTCAGTAACGGCGAGTGAAGCGGGATGTGCCCATCGCCGAATCCGCGCGCTTTTGGAGTGCGCGGAATTGTGGCGTACGGAATTCGTCACGGCGCGCTTCGCCGGTCGCCCGCGTCCTTCTGATCGAGGCCTTGTCCCAGAGCGGGTGTCAGGCCCATGGCGGCGACAGGCGGGCGCGCTACGGCGTCTTCCCAGAGTCGGGTTGTTTGGGAATGCAGCCCAAAGCGGGTGGTAAACTCCATCTAAGGCTAAATACGGTCACGAGACCGATAGCGAACAAGTACCGTGAGGGAAAGTTGAAAAGCACTTTGAAGAGAGAGTTAAAGAGTACGTGAAACCGTCGAGAGGCAAACGGGAGGGCCTGTCGGGTCGCCCGGTCGCTTTCAGCCGGCCCCCTGTCGGCGACGTTGTCGTGCGGACCCTCACGGGCCGCCGGCGGCGCCGCCCGATCGGGGACCAGCGCACTAGCGCCGGGCGAAGGCCGCGACCGTCTGGACGGCGGCGAGAAGGCCGCGCGCAAGGTAACCCGGCCTCGGTCGGGTACTATAGGCGCGCGTGTCCGTCGGCCCGCCGTTCGGGCGAGGAGAGATCGCCGCGTCTGCCCTTCGGGGCCGAGCGCCCGGTGCCGGCTGGGGCGTCGTGGGTCGGGGACTGTTCTCAGTGCCCAGCCTCTTCGTCTCGGTCGCGCTTCCGGTGTCGTTTCGCGAGGCGCACGGGGTCCGCGGCTGAAGTCAGCCACCTTCCCGACCCGTCTTGAAACACGGACCAAGGAGTCTAACGTGAGCGCGAGCCACGGGGCAGTACGAAACCCATGGGCGCAGTGAAAGTGAATGTCGGCGCGGTCCGGCGGAGGTGAGACGTCGTCGTTCGCGGCGGCCGCATCACCGGCCGATCTCGTCCGCTTTGCCGGAGAGGTCGAGCGAGAGCGTTCGCGTTGGGACCCGAAAGATGGTGAACTATGCCTGAAGAGGTTGAAGCCAGAGGAAACTCTGGTGGAGGACCGTAGCGATTCTGACGTGCAAATCGATCGTCAAATTTGGGTATAGGGGCGAAAGACTAATCGAACCGTCTAGTAGCTGGTTCCCTCCGAAGTTTCCCTCAGGATAGCTGGCGCTCTGTCGCAGTTTTATCTGGTAAAGCGAATGATTAGAGGCCTTGGGGACGAAACGTCCTCAACCTATTCTCAAACTTTAAATTGGTAAGAAGCCCGACTCGCTTAATTGGAGCCGGGCATGGAATGCGAGTGCCAAGTGGGCCACTCTTGGTAAGCAGGACTGGCGATGCGGGATGAACCGAACGCCGGGTTAAGGCGCCCGACGCGACGCTCATCAGAGCCCACAAAAGGTGTTGGTTGATCTAGACAGCAGGACGGTGGCCATGGAAGTCGGAATCCGCTAAGGAGTGTGTAACAACTCACCTGCCGAATCAATCAGCCCTGAAAATGGATGGCGCTGGAGCGTCGGGCCTATACCCGGCCGTCGCGGCGGTACGAGCACACCGGTGCGCTAGGCCGCGACGAGTAGGAGGGCCGCGCGGCGTGCGTCGAAGCCTAGGGCGCGAGCCCGGGTGGAGCAGCCGTCGGTGCAGATCTTGGTGGTAGTAGCAAATATTCAAATGAGAACTTTGAAGGCCGAAGTGGAGAAGGGTTCCATGTGAACAGCAGTTGAACATGGGTCAGTCGATCCTAAGGAATAGGCGAATGCCGTTCTGAAGCGGGGCGATGCTCGTCGTTGCCCCGGCGGACCGAAAGGGAATCGGGTTAATATTCCCGAACCTCGACGCGGAGATCGGCGCTTCGGCGCCTGGTGC
>NC_139451.1:14179937-14182437 GCF_963924565.1 Ascidiella aspersa
GGCCGCGCGCGCGAGCAAGCGCCTGTATAGGCCGCGCGAGCGTGTGATATGCCTCGCAATAGTTCAACACCTGGCGCAATCGTGCACCTTTTTTTTACGTTAGAATTTCAAACGGAAGACCCCAGGGACAACACTCATCTTTGCTATACTTGTGGGAGCTGACAAGCTTCGACAAGTAAAGAATCGGTGAAAAGGCGATTGGCTCGCTGGGCAGATGTTGCTGCTGCGCGAAGAGCCGAGTGTCAGTTTGTCGGGTTCTGAGCGGTCGCTTCGGCGAAGTTGTCTGGCGTGCGTTGCGCTCGCGCCGGTGTTGGCGACGTGGCGGTCGAAAGGCCTGCCGACGAAGTCTTACTCCGGCGGGTGCGACGGGCGGTGACGGTTTTCTGAGTTCGGGCAGCCGAGCAAAGAACGAAATTTTAACGGAGAGAAGCCTTCGGGTTTCGCATCGACCGAGCGACGGCGCCGCATCAGCGGCGCCTCCTTCGTCGGCCTTTCGGGGCTACGCTAAAGTAGCTACCTGGTTGATCCTGCCAGTAGTCATATGCTTGTCTCAAAGATTAAGCCATGCAAGTCTAAGTACGAGCTCTCGTACAGTGAAACTGCGAATGGCTCATTAAATCAGTTATGGTTCATTTGATCGTACGTTTTACGTGGTTAACTGTGGAAATGCTAGAGCTAATACATGCGTGAAGCGCCGACCTCGCGGGAGGCGTGCTTTTATCAGACCAAAAACCGACCGGGCTTCGGCCCGCAACCTTTGGTGACTCTGGATAACTTTGCGGATCGCACGGTCTCGCACCGGCGACGGATCATTCAAGTGTCTGCCCTATCAACTTTCGTCGGTACGGTACTGGCCTACCGAGGTTCTTACGGGTAACGGAGAATCAGGGTTCGATTCCGGAGAGGGAGCCTGAGAAACGGCTACCACATCCAAGGAAGGCAGCAGGCGCGCAAATTACCCATTCCCGACGCGGGGAGGTAGTGACGAAAAATAACAATACAGGACTCTAAACGAGGCCCTGTAATTGGAATGAGTACACTTTAAAACCTTTAACGAGTATCCATTGGAGGGCAAGTCTGGTGCCAGCAGCCGCGGTAATTCCAGCTCCAAAAGTGTATATTTAAGTTGTTGCGGTTAAAAAGCTCGTAGTTGGATTTTGGGCGCAGGCGGCCGGTCCGTCGCAAGGCGTGTACTGGCCGTCCTGGCCTCACCTCCGGTTCTCCGCCGGTGCCCTTGACTGAGTGTCGGCGGCGGCCGGAACGTTTACTTTGAAAAAATTAGAGTGTTCAAAGCAGGCGATTCGCCTGAATAATGGTGCATGGAATAATGGAATAGGACCTCGGTTCTATTTTGTTGGTTTTCGGAGCGCGAGGTAATGATTAAGAGGGACAGACGGGGGCATTCGTACTGTGCCGTTAGAGGTGAAATTCTTGGATCGGCGCAAGACGAACGACTGCGAAAGCATTTGCCAAGAATGTTTTCTTTAATCAAGAGCGAAAGTCAGAGGTTCGAAGACGATCAGATACCGTCCTAGTTCTGACTATAAACGATGCCAACTAGCGATCGGGGGGCGTTAGTTTTACGACCTCTCCGGCAGCTTGCGGGAAACCAAAGTCTTTGGGTTCCGGGGGAAGTATGGTTGCAAAGCTGAAACTTAAAGGAATTGACGGAAGGGCACCACCAGGAGTGGAGCCCGCGGCTTAATTTGACTCAACACGGGAAATCTCACCCGGCCCGGACACAGTGAGGATTGACAGATTGAGAGCTCTTTCTTGATTCTGTGGGTGGTGGTGCATGGCCGTTCTTAGTTGGTGGAGCGATTTGTCTGGTTAATTCCGATAACGAACGAGACTCTGGCTTGCTAACTAGTTACGCGACCCAATCGGTCGGCGTCTAACTTCTTAGAGGGACTAGTGGCGTTTAGCCACACGAGATTGAGCAATAACAGGTCTGTGATGCCCTTAGATGTTCGGGGCCGCACGCGCGCTACACTGACCGGATCAGCATGTGCTCGCCTTGGCCGACAGGTCTGGGTAACCCGCTGAACCCCGGTCGTGCTAGGGATAGGGAATTGCAATTATTTCCCTTGAACGAGGAATTCCCAGTAAGCGCGAGTCATTAGCTCGCGTTGATTACGTCCCTGCCCTTTGTACACACCGCCCGTCGCTACTACCGATTGAATGGTTTAGTGAGGTCCTCCGATTGGACCTGGCGCGGCCGGCAACGGTCGAGCCGGCGTCCGAGAAGACGATCTAACTTGATCATTTAGAGGAAGTAAAAGTCGTAACAAGGTTTCCGTAGGTGAACCTGCGGAAGGATCATTAACGGTCTCGCAAACGCTTCGGCGAACGCGAAACTCGGACAAGCGAGAGAAAAAGTCTTTGCTACCCGGCGCCCGACCCGCGAGGAGCGGCGCGCCGGCCGGCGATTCGGTCACCCGGTAATGTTTGCGCGTCGAGTGCCGCGGTGCCGCGCGCTCCGGCTTCAAGCGTCGGCCTG
>NC_139451.1:14187437-14189937 GCF_963924565.1 Ascidiella aspersa
TTCAAACGGAAGACCCCAGGGACAACACTCATCTTTGCTATACTTGTGGGAGCTGACAAGCTTCGACAAGTAAAGAATCGGTGAAAAGGCGATTGGCTCGCTGGGCAGATGTTGCTGCTGCGCGAAGAGCCGAGTGTCAGTTTGTCGGGTTCTGAGCGGTCGCTTCGGCGAAGTTGTCTGGCGTGCGTTGCGCTCGCGCCGGTGTTGGCGACGTGGCGGTCGAAAGGCCTGCCGACGAAGTCTTACTCCGGCGGGTGCGACGGGCGGTGACGGTTTTCTGAGTTCGGGCAGCCGAGCAAAGAACGAAATTTTAACGGAGAGAAGCCTTCGGGTTTCGCATCGACCGAGCGACGGCGCCGCATCAGCGGCGCCTCCTTCGTCGGCCTTTCGGGGCTACGCTAAAGTAGCTACCTGGTTGATCCTGCCAGTAGTCATATGCTTGTCTCAAAGATTAAGCCATGCAAGTCTAAGTACGAGCTCTCGTACAGTGAAACTGCGAATGGCTCATTAAATCAGTTATGGTTCATTTGATCGTACGTTTTACGTGGTTAACTGTGGAAATGCTAGAGCTAATACATGCGTGAAGCGCCGACCTCGCGGGAGGCGTGCTTTTATCAGACCAAAAACCGACCGGGCTTCGGCCCGCAACCTTTGGTGACTCTGGATAACTTTGCGGATCGCACGGTCTCGCACCGGCGACGGATCATTCAAGTGTCTGCCCTATCAACTTTCGTCGGTACGGTACTGGCCTACCGAGGTTCTTACGGGTAACGGAGAATCAGGGTTCGATTCCGGAGAGGGAGCCTGAGAAACGGCTACCACATCCAAGGAAGGCAGCAGGCGCGCAAATTACCCATTCCCGACGCGGGGAGGTAGTGACGAAAAATAACAATACAGGACTCTAAACGAGGCCCTGTAATTGGAATGAGTACACTTTAAAACCTTTAACGAGTATCCATTGGAGGGCAAGTCTGGTGCCAGCAGCCGCGGTAATTCCAGCTCCAAAAGTGTATATTTAAGTTGTTGCGGTTAAAAAGCTCGTAGTTGGATTTTGGGCGCAGGCGGCCGGTCCGTCGCAAGGCGTGTACTGGCCGTCCTGGCCTCACCTCCGGTTCTCCGCCGGTGCCCTTGACTGAGTGTCGGCGGCGGCCGGAACGTTTACTTTGAAAAAATTAGAGTGTTCAAAGCAGGCGATTCGCCTGAATAATGGTGCATGGAATAATGGAATAGGACCTCGGTTCTATTTTGTTGGTTTTCGGAGCGCGAGGTAATGATTAAGAGGGACAGACGGGGGCATTCGTACTGTGCCGTTAGAGGTGAAATTCTTGGATCGGCGCAAGACGAACGACTGCGAAAGCATTTGCCAAGAATGTTTTCTTTAATCAAGAGCGAAAGTCAGAGGTTCGAAGACGATCAGATACCGTCCTAGTTCTGACTATAAACGATGCCAACTAGCGATCGGGGGGCGTTAGTTTTACGACCTCTCCGGCAGCTTGCGGGAAACCAAAGTCTTTGGGTTCCGGGGGAAGTATGGTTGCAAAGCTGAAACTTAAAGGAATTGACGGAAGGGCACCACCAGGAGTGGAGCCTGCGGCTTAATTTGACTCAACACGGGAAATCTCACCCGGCCCGGACACAGTGAGGATTGACAGATTGAGAGCTCTTTCTTGATTCTGTGGGTGGTGGTGCATGGCCGTTCTTAGTTGGTGGAGCGATTTGTCTGGTTAATTCCGATAACGAACGAGACTCTGGCTTGCTAACTAGTTACGCGACCCAATCGGTCGGCGTCTAACTTCTTAGAGGGACTAGTGGCAGTTTAGCCACACGAGATTGAGCAATAACAGGTCTGTGATGCCCTTAGATGTTCGGGGCCGCACGCGCGCTACACTGACCGGATCAGCATGTGCTCGCCTTGGCCGACAGGTCTGGGTAACCCGCTGAACCCCGGTCGTGCTAGGGATAGGGAATTGCAATTATTTCCCTTGAACGAGGAATTCCCAGTAAGCGCGAGTCATTAGCTCGCGTTGATTACGTCCCTGCCCTTTGTACACACCGCCCGTCGCTACTACCGATTGAATGGTTTAGTGAGGTCCTCCGATTGGACCTGGCGCGGCCGGCAACGGTCGAGCCGGCGTCCGAGAAGACGATCTAACTTGATCATTTAGAGGAAGTAAAAGTCGTAACAAGGTTTCCGTAGGTGAACCTGCGGAAGGATCATTAACGGTCTCGCAAACGCTTCGGCGAACGCGAAACTCGGACAAGCGAGAGAAAAAGTCTTTGCTACCCGGCGCCCGACCCGCGAGGAGCGGCGCGCCGGCCGGCGATTCGGTCACCCGGTAATGTTTGCGCGTCGAGTGCCGCGGTGCCGCGCGCTCCGGCTTCAAGCGTCGGCCTGGCCGACCGCTCGGCGCGGTCTATTTTGTCACCCTATAGTGCGAGGCACTGTGCGAGCGAAACAATCGTGGATGGCTCTTGGCGGTGGATCACTCGGCTCGTGAGT
>NC_139451.1:14215230-14217730 GCF_963924565.1 Ascidiella aspersa
CGCGAGCAAGAGCCTGTATAGGCCGCGCGAGTATTGAGTACATTTCGGCCGCGCGAGCATGAGCCTGTTTAGGCCGCGCGAACATTGAACATATTTCGGCCGCGCGCGCGAGCAAGCGCCTGTATAGGCCGCGCGAGCGTGTGATATGCCTCGCAATAGTTCAACACCTGGCGCAATCGTGCACCTTTTTTTTACGTTAGAATTTCAAACGGAAGACCCCAGGGACAACACTCATCTTTGCTATACTTGTGGGAGCTGACAAGCTTCGACAAGTAAAGAATCGGTGAAAAGGCGATTGGCTCGCTGGGCAGATGTTGCTGCTGCGCGAAGAGCCGAGTGTCAGTTTGTCGGGTTCTGAGCGGTCGCTTCGGCGAAGTTGTCTGGCGTGCGTTGCGCTCGCGCCGGTGTTGGCGACGTGGCGGTCGAAAGGCCTGCCGACGAAGTCTTACTCCGGCGGGTGCGACGGGCGGTGACGGTTTTCTGAGTTCGGGCAGCCGAGCAAAGAACGAAATTTTAACGGAGAGAAGCCTTCGGGTTTCGCATCGACCGAGCGACGGCGCCGCATCAGCGGCGCCTCCTTCGTCGGCCTTTCGGGGCTACGCTAAAGTAGCTACCTGGTTGATCCTGCCAGTAGTCATATGCTTGTCTCAAAGATTAAGCCATGCAAGTCTAAGTACGAGCTCTCGTACAGTGAAACTGCGAATGGCTCATTAAATCAGTTATGGTTCATTTGATCGTACGTTTTACGTGGTTAACTGTGGAAATGCTAGAGCTAATACATGCGTGAAGCGCCGACCTCGCGGGAGGCGTGCTTTTATCAGACCAAAAACCGACCGGGCTTCGGCCCGCAACCTTTGGTGACTCTGGATAACTTTGCGGATCGCACGGTCTCGCACCGGCGACGGATCATTCAAGTGTCTGCCCTATCAACTTTCGTCGGTACGGTACTGGCCTACCGAGGTTCTTACGGGTAACGGAGAATCAGGGTTCGATTCCGGAGAGGGAGCCTGAGAAACGGCTACCACATCCAAGGAAGGCAGCAGGCGCGCAAATTACCCATTCCCGACGCGGGGAGGTAGTGACGAAAAATAACAATACAGGACTCTAAACGAGGCCCTGTAATTGGAATGAGTACACTTTAAAACCTTTAACGAGTATCCATTGGAGGGCAAGTCTGGTGCCAGCAGCCGCGGTAATTCCAGCTCCAAAAGTGTATATTTAAGTTGTTGCGGTTAAAAAGCTCGTAGTTGGATTTTGGGCGCAGGCGGCCGGTCCGTCGCAAGGCGTGTACTGGCCGTCCTGGCCTCACCTCCGGTTCTCCGCCGGTGCCCTTGACTGAGTGTCGGCGGCGGCCGGAACGTTTACTTTGAAAAAATTAGAGTGTTCAAAGCAGGCGATTCGCCTGAATAATGGTGCATGGAATAATGGAATAGGACCTCGGTTCTATTTTGTTGGTTTTCGGAGCGCGAGGTAATGATTAAGAGGGACAGACGGGGGCATTCGTACTGTGCCGTTAGAGGTGAAATTCTTGGATCGGCGCAAGACGAACGACTGCGAAAGCATTTGCCAAGAATGTTTTCTTTAATCAAGAGCGAAAGTCAGAGGTTCGAAGACGATCAGATACCGTCCTAGTTCTGACTATAAACGATGCCAACTAGCGATCGGGGGGCGTTAGTTTTACGACCTCTCCGGCAGCTTGCGGGAAACCAAAGTCTTTGGGTTCCGGGGGAAGTATGGTTGCAAAGCTGAAACTTAAAGGAATTGACGGAAGGGCACCACCAGGAGTGGAGCCTGCGGCTTAATTTGACTCAACACGGGAAATCTCACCCGGCCCGGACACAGTGAGGATTGACAGATTGAGAGCTCTTTCTTGATTCTGTGGGTGGTGGTGCATGGCCGTTCTTAGTTGGTGGAGCGATTTGTCTGGTTAATTCCGATAACGAACGAGACTCTGGCTTGCTAACTAGTTACGCGACCCAATCGGTCGGCGTCTAACTTCTTAGAGGGACTAGTGGCGTTTAGCCACACGAGATTGAGCAATAACAGGTCTGTGATGCCCTTAGATGTTCGGGGCCGCACGCGCGCTACACTGACCGGATCAGCATGTGCTCGCCTTGGCCGACAGGTCTGGGTAACCCGCTGAACCCCGGTCGTGCTAGGGATAGGGAATTGCAATTATTTCCCTTGAACGAGGAATTCCCAGTAAGCGCGAGTCATTAGCTCGCGTTGATTACGTCCCTGCCCTTTGTACACACCGCCCGTCGCTACTACCGATTGAATGGTTTAGTGAGGTCCTCCGATTGGACCTGGGCGCGGCCGGCAACGGTCGAGCCGGCGTCCGAGAAGACGATCTAACTTGATCATTTAGAGGAAGTAAAAGTCGTAACAAGGTTTCCGTAGGTGAACCTGCGGAAGGATCATTAACGGTCTCGCAAACGCTTCGGCGAACGCGAAACTCGGACAAGCGAGAGAAAAAGTCTTTGCTACCCGGCGCCCGACC
>NC_139451.1:14222730-14225230 GCF_963924565.1 Ascidiella aspersa
CGCGCGCGAGCAAGCGCCTGTATAGGCCGCGCGAGCGTGTGATATGCCTCGCAATAGTTCAACACCTGGCGCAATCGTGCACCTTTTTTTTACGTTAGAATTTCAAACGGAAGACCCCAGGGACAACACTCATCTTTGCTATACTTGTGGGAGCTGACAAGCTTCGACAAGTAAAGAATCGGTGAAAAGGCGATTGGCTCGCTGGGCAGATGTTGCTGCTGCGCGAAGAGCCGAGTGTCAGTTTGTCGGGTTCTGAGCGGTCGCTTCGGCGAAGTTGTCTGGCGTGCGTTGCGCTCGCGCCGGTGTTGGCGACGTGGCGGTCGAAAGGCCTGCCGACGAAGTCTTACTCCGGCGGGTGCGACGGGCGGTGACGGTTTTCTGAGTTCGGGCAGCCGAGCAAAGAACGAAATTTTAACGGAGAAGCCTTCGGGTTTCGCATCGACCGAGCGACGGCGCCGCATCAGCGGCGCCTCCTTCGTCGGCCTTTCGGGGCTACGCTAAAGTAGCTACCTGGTTGATCCTGCCAGTAGTCATATGCTTGTCTCAAAGATTAAGCCATGCAAGTCTAAGTACGAGCTCTCGTACAGTGAAACTGCGAATGGCTCATTAAATCAGTTATGGTTCATTTGATCGTACGTTTTACGTGGTTAACTGTGGAAATGCTAGAGCTAATACATGCGTGAAGCGCCGACCTCGCGGGAGGCGTGCTTTTATCAGACCAAAAACCGACCGGGCTTCGGCCCGCAACCTTTGGTGACTCTGGATAACTTTGCGGATCGCACGGTCTCGCACCGGCGACGGATCATTCAAGTGTCTGCCCTATCAACTTTCGTCGGTACGGTACTGGCCTACCGAGGTTCTTACGGGTAACGGAGAATCAGGGTTCGATTCCGGAGAGGGAGCCTGAGAAACGGCTACCACATCCAAGGAAGGCAGCAGGCGCGCAAATTACCCATTCCCGACGCGGGGAGGTAGTGACGAAAAATAACAATACAGGACTCTAAACGAGGCCCTGTAATTGGAATGAGTACACTTTAAAACCTTTAACGAGTATCCATTGGAGGGCAAGTCTGGTGCCAGCAGCCGCGGTAATTCCAGCTCCAAAAGTGTATATTTAAGTTGTTGCGGTTAAAAAGCTCGTAGTTGGATTTTGGGCGCAGGCGGTCGGTCCGTCGCAAGGCGTGTACTGGCCGTCCTGGCCTCACCTCCGGTTCTCCGCCGGTGCCCTTGACTGAGTGTCGGCGGCGGCCGGAACGTTTACTTTGAAAAAATTAGAGTGTTCAAAGCAGGCGATTCGCCTGAATAATGGTGCATGGAATAATGGAATAGGACCTCGGTTCTATTTTGTTGGTTTTCGGAGCGCGAGGTAATGATTAAGAGGGACAGACGGGGGCATTCGTACTGTGCCGTTAGAGGTGAAATTCTTGGATCGGCGCAAGACGAACGACTGCGAAAGCATTTGCCAAGAATGTTTTCTTTAATCAAGAGCGAAAGTCAGAGGTTCGAAGACGATCAGATACCGTCCTAGTTCTGACTATAAACGATGCCAACTAGCGATCGGGGGGCGTTAGTTTTACGACCTCTCCGGCAGCTTGCGGGAAACCAAAGTCTTTGGGTTCCGGGGGAAGTATGGTTGCAAAGCTGAAACTTAAAGGAATTGACGGAAGGGCACCACCAGGAGTGGAGCCTGCGGCTTAATTTGACTCAACACGGGAAATCTCACCCGGCCCGGACACAGTGAGGATTGACAGATTGAGAGCTCTTTCTTGATTCTGTGGGTGGTGGTGCATGGCCGTTCTTAGTTGGTGGAGCGATTTGTCTGGTTAATTCCGATAACGAACGAGACTCTGGCTTGCTAACTAGTTACGCGACCCAATCGGTCGGCGTCTAACTTCTTAGAGGGACTAGTGGCGTTTAGCCACACGAGATTGAGCAATAACAGGTCTGTGATGCCCTTAGATGTTCGGGGCCGCACGCGCGCTACACTGACCGGATCAGCATGTGCTCGCCTTGGCCGACAGGTCTGGGTAACCCGCTGAACCCCGGTCGTGCTAGGGATAGGGAATTGCAATTATTTCCCTTGAACGAGGAATTCCCAGTAAGCGCGAGTCATTAGCTCGCGTTGATTACGTCCCTGCCCTTTGTACACACCGCCCGTCGCTACTACCGATTGAATGGTTTAGTGAGGTCCTCCGATTGGACCTGGCGCGGCCGGCAACGGTCGAGCCGGCGTCCGAGAAGACGATCTAACTTGATCATTTAGAGGAAGTAAAAGTCGTAACAAGGTTTCCGTAGGTGAACCTGCGGAAGGATCATTAACGGTCTCGCAAACGCTTCGGCGAACGCGAAACTCGGACAAGCGAGAGAAAAAGTCTTTGCTACCCGGCGCCCGACCCGCGAGGAGCGGCGCGCCGGCCGGCGATTCGGTCACCCGGTAATGTTTGCGCGTCGAGTGCCGCGGTGCCGCGCGCTCCGGCTTCAAGCGTCGGCCTGGCCGACC
>NC_139451.1:14230230-14232730 GCF_963924565.1 Ascidiella aspersa
GAAGACCCCAGGGACAACACTCATCTTTGCTATACTTGTGGGAGCTGACAAGCTTCGACAAGTAAAGAATCGGTGAAAAGGCGATTGGCTCGCTGGGCAGATGTTGCTGCTGCGCGAAGAGCCGAGTGTCAGTTTGTCGGGTTCTGAGCGGTCGCTTCGGCGAAGTTGTCTGGCGTGCGTTGCGCTCGCGCCGGTGTTGGCGACGTGGCGGTCGAAAGGCCTGCCGACGAAGTCTTACTCCGGCGGGTGCGACGGGCGGTGACGGTTTTCTGAGTTCGGGCAGCCGAGCAAAGAACGAAATTTTAACGGAGAGAAGCCTTCGGGTTTCGCATCGACCGAGCGACGGCGCCGCATCAGCGGCGCCTCCTTCGTCGGCCTTTCGGGGCTACGCTAAAGTAGCTACCTGGTTGATCCTGCCAGTAGTCATATGCTTGTCTCAAAGATTAAGCCATGCAAGTCTAAGTACGAGCTCTCGTACAGTGAAACTGCGAATGGCTCATTAAATCAGTTATGGTTCATTTGATCGTACGTTTTACGTGGTTAACTGTGGAAATGCTAGAGCTAATACATGCGTGAAGCGCCGACCTCGCGGGAGGCGTGCTTTTATCAGACCAAAAACCGACCGGGCTTCGGCCCGCAACCTTTGGTGACTCTGGATAACTTTGCGGATCGCACGGTCTCGCACCGGCGACGGATCATTCAAGTGTCTGCCCTATCAACTTTCGTCGGTACGGTACTGGCCTACCGAGGTTCTTACGGGTAACGGAGAATCAGGGTTCGATTCCGGAGAGGGAGCCTGAGAAACGGCTACCACATCCAAGGAAGGCAGCAGGCGCGCAAATTACCCATTCCCGACGCGGGGAGGTAGTGACGAAAAATAACAATACAGGACTCTAAACGAGGCCCTGTAATTGGAATGAGTACACTTTAAAACCTTTAACGAGTATCCATTGGAGGGCAAGTCTGGTGCCAGCAGCCGCGGTAATTCCAGCTCCAAAAGTGTATATTTAAGTTGTTGCGGTTAAAAAGCTCGTAGTTGGATTTTGGGCGCAGGCGGCCGGTCCGTCGCAAGGCGTGTACTGGCCGTCCTGGCCTCACCTCCGGTTCTCCGCCGGTGCCCTTGACTGAGTGTCGGCGGCGGCCGGAACGTTTACTTTGAAAAAATTAGAGTGTTCAAAGCAGGCGATTCGCCTGAATAATGGTGCATGGAATAATGGAATAGGACCTCGGTTCTATTTTGTTGGTTTTCGGAGCGCGAGGTAATGATTAAGAGGGACAGACGGGGGCATTCGTACTGTGCCGTTAGAGGTGAAATTCTTGGATCGGCGCAAGACGAACGACTGCGAAAGCATTTGCCAAGAATGTTTTCTTTAATCAAGAGCGAAAGTCAGAGGTTCGAAGACGATCAGATACCGTCCTAGTTCTGACTATAAACGATGCCAACTAGCGATCGGGGGGCGTTAGTTTTACGACCTCTCCGGCAGCTTGCGGGAAACCAAAGTCTTTGGGTTCCGGGGGAAGTATGGTTGCAAAGCTGAAACTTAAAGGAATTGACGGAAGGGCACCACCAGGAGTGGAGCCTGCGGCTTAATTTGACTCAACACGGGAAATCTCACCCGGCCCGGACACAGTGAGGATTGACAGATTGAGAGCTCTTTCTTGATTCTGTGGGTGGTGGTGCATGGCCGTTCTTAGTTGGTGGAGCGATTTGTCTGGTTAATTCCGATAACGAACGAGACTCTGGCTTGCTAACTAGTTACGCGACCCAATCGGTCGGCGTCTAACTTCTTAGAGGGACTAGTGGCGTTTAGCCACACGAGATTGAGCAATAACAGGTCTGTGATGCCCTTAGATGTTCGGGGCCGCACGCGCGCTACACTGACCGGATCAGCATGTGCTCGCCTTGGCCGACAGGTCTGGGTAACCCGCTGAACCCCGGTCGTGCTAGGGATAGGGAATTGCAATTATTTCCCTTGAACGAGGAATTCCCAGTAAGCGCGAGTCATTAGCTCGCGTTGATTACGTCCCTGCCCTTTGTACACACCGCCCGTCGCTACTACCGATTGAATGGTTTAGTGAGGTCCTCCGATTGGACCTGGCGCGGCCGGCAACGGTCGAGCCGGCGTCCGAGAAGACGATCTAACTTGATCATTTAGAGGAAGTAAAAGTCGTAACAAGGTTTCCGTAGGTGAACCTGCGGAAGGATCATTAACGGTCTCGCAAACGCTTCGGCGAACGCGAAACTCGGACAAGCGAGAGAAAAAGTCTTTGCTACCCGGCGCCCGACCCGCGAGGAGCGGCGCGCCGGCCGGCGATTCGGTCACCCGGTAATGTTTGCGCGTCGAGTGCCGCGGTGCCGCGCGCTCCGGCTTCAAGCGTCGGCCTGGCCGACCGCTCGGCGCGGTCTATTTTGTCACCCTATAGTGCGAGGCACTGTGCGAGCGAAACAATCGTGGATGGCTCTTGGCGGTGGATCACTCGGCTCGTGAGTCGATGAAGG